>NW_028295469.1:0-474000 GCF_964341445.2 Mesoplodon mirus
GAGCATTCTGATGAAAAGTGGCATGGATCATTGTGATTACAGTGGTCTTGGAGCATTGTGATGACAAGGGCATGGAGCATTGTCAGAGACGGCCATGCAGCATTCTGATGACATGGGTAATGGAGCTTTGTGATGACAAGGGCTTGGAGCATTGTGATTACAGGTGTCTTGGAGCATTGTGATGAAAAGGGCACGGATCATTGTGATGAAAAAGTCATGCAGACTTGTCATGACAGGGTTAATGGAGCATACTGAAGACAAGGGTCAGGGAGCATTGTGATGACAAGTGTATTGAGCATTGTGATGACAAAGGTCATGGAGCATTGTGATGAGAAGACCATGGACAATTGTCATGATGAGCGTCACGGTGTGTTGTGATGATAAGTGTTATGGAACATTGTGGTCACAAGGGTTTGGAGCATTATGATGACAGAGGTCATGGAGAATATTGATTTCATTGTGATGACAATAGCCTGAAGCTTTATGATGATGGGCATGGTGCATTGTGATGACAGGGATCATGGAGCATTGAGATGAAAAGGGGCATGGAACATTGTGTTTACACTGGTCGTGGAGCATTGTGATGACAAGGGCATGGAGCATTGGTCTAATAAGTTTCATGGATTATTGCGATGACAGTTGGAATGGCGCATTGTGATGACAAGGACATGGAGCATTGTGATGACCAGGTCATGCAGTATTGTGGAGACAGGTGTCAGGGAGCATTGTGATGACATATGTAATGGCCCAATGTGATGACGATGGCATGGAGCATTGTGATGCCAAGTGTCATGGAGGATTCTGATGACAAAGATAATAGAGCATTGTGATGACAATGGCTTGGAGCATTGCGATGACAAGGGTCAAGGAGCATTGTGTTGACAAGTGCATGGAGAATTGTGATGACAAGGGTCATGGAGCATTCTGGTGACAAGCTTGTGGAGTATTTTGATGACAATGGCATGGAGTATTGTGATAAAAACGGCATGGGGCATTGTGATGAAAAAGGCACGGAGCCTTGTGATGACAGGTCTCATGGAGCATACTGATGAAAAGGGGCATGGAGCATTCTGATTACAGGGGTCTTGGAACATTGTGATAGCAAGGGCATGGGGCACTGTGATGACAAGGGCATGGAACATTGGTCTAATAAGTTTCATGGATTATTGTGATGACAGTTGGAATGGCGCATTGTGATGACAGTGGTCATGGAGCATTGTGATGATACTGCTCATGGAGCATTGTGATAAGACCGTCATGGAGCATTGGGTTGAAAATGTTCATAGAGTATTGTGATGACAGGTGTCAAGGAGCATTGTGATGACAAGGGAATGGAGCATGGTGATGACAAGGTCCTGAAGCATTGTGATGAGATGAAGATGGAGACTTGTGATGACAAGTCTCATGGAGCATTCTGACGAAAAGGGGCAAGGAGCTTTGTGATTACAGGGGTCTTGGAGCACTGTGATGACAAGGGCATGGAGCATTGTGAGGAGAAGGCCATGGAGCATTCTGATGACATGCGTCATTGAGCTTTGTGATGACAAGGGCATGGAGCATTGTGATTACAGGGGTCTTGGAGCATTGTGATTAAAAGGGCATGGATCATTGTGATGAAAAAGGCATGGAGACGTGTCATGACAGGGTTAATGGAGCATACTGATGACAAGTGTCAGGGAGCATTGTGATGACAAGTGTATTGAGCATTGTGATAACAAAGGTCATGGAGCATTGTGATGAGGAGACCATGGATAATTGTGATGATGAGCGTCATTGGGTGTTGTGATGATAAGTGTTATGGAACATTGTGATCACAAGGGATTGGGACATTGTGATGACAGAGGTCATGGAGCATATAGATTTCATTGTGATGACAATAGCCTGAAGCATTATCATGATGGGACTGATGCATTGTGATGACAGTGTTTATGGAGCATTGAGATGAAAAGGGGCATGGAGCATTGTGATTACAGGGTTCTTGGAGCATTGTGATGTCAAGGGCATGGAGCATTTTGATGAGAAGGACATGGACCATTCTGATGGCATGTGTCATGGAGCTTTTTGATGACAAGGGCATGGAGCATTGTGATTACAGGGGTCTTGGAGCATTGTGATGACAAGTGTCATGGAGCCTTGTGATGACAAGGCCGTGGAATATTGTGATGGCATGGGTCATGGAACACTGTTATGATAGGGATAATGGAGCATTGTGATGAGAAGGACATGGAGCATTGTGAATACAAGGTTTATGGAGCATTACCATGACAAATTTGTGGACCGTTGTGATGAAAAGCGTGTAGCATATTGTGATGACAAGGGTCATGGAGCATTTTTCTGACAAAGGCATGGAGCATTTTGATGACAATGGTCACGAAGCATTGTGATGAAAAGTTCATGGAGCATTGTGGTTATAAAGGTCACAGAGCCTTGTGATAACGCGGTCATGGACCATTGTGATGACAAATGTTATGAAGCATTGTGATGACTGGAGTCATGGAGCATTGTGATGACAGTGGACATGGAGCATTGTGATGACAAGGGCATAGAGCATTTTGGTGACAGGGACATGGAGCATTGGTCTGACAAGTTTCATAGATTATTGTGATGACAGTGGACATGGTGCATTGTGATGGCAAGGGCATGGATCATTGTGATGAGAAGGTCATGCAGTATTGTGAAGACAGCTGTCAGGGAGCATTGTGATGACATATGTAATGGCCCATTGTGGTGACAATGGCATGGAGCATTGTGATGCCAAGTGTCATGGATGATTCTGATGACAAATGTAATGGAGCACTGTGATGACAATGGCTTGGAGCATTGTGATGACAAGGGTTAAGGAGCATTGTGCTGACCAGTGCATGGAGAATTGTGATGACAAGGGTCATGGAGCAATCTGATGACAAACTTGTGGAGTATTATGATGACAATGGCATGGAGCAGTGTGATGAAAACGGCATGGGGCATTGTGATGAAAAAGGCATGGAGCCTTTTCATGACAGAGTTCAAGGAGCATTCTGAGGACAAGTGTCAGGGAGCATTGTGATGACAAGTGTATTGAGAATTGTGATGACCAAGGTCATGGAGCATTGTGATGAAAAGGGCATGGAGTATTGTGATGACAGGCATCATGGAGCATTGTGATGACAAGTGATATGGAGCATTGTGATCACAAGGCTTTGGAGCATTTTGATGACAGATTTCATGGATCATTTTGATATCAAGGAGCATGGAGCATTGTGATGACAAGGGCATAAAGCAATGTGATCCCAAGGTTCATGGAGGATTGTGATGACAATGGTAATGGAGTATTGTGATGACAAGCGCATAGAGCATTGCAATTACAAGGTCATTTAGCCTTTTGCTGACAAAGTCATCTAGCATTGTGATGACAGGTGTCATGGAGCACTGTGATGACAAGCATCACGGAGGATTGTGAACACAGGGGTCATGGAGCATTGGGTTGAAAAGGGCATGCATCATTGTGATGAGAAGTATCATGGAGCATTGGGCTGAAAATATTCATGAAGTATTGTGATGACAGGGGACATGGAGAATTGTGATGACATAGGTCATGGAGAATTTTGATTTCATTGTGCTGACAATAGCCGGAAGCATTATAATGATGGGCATGATGCATTGTGATGACAGGGTTCATGGAGCATTGAGATGAAAAGGGGCATGGAGCATTGTGATTACAGGGGTCTTGAGCATTGTGATGACAAGTGTCATGGAGCCTTGTGATTACAAGTCCGTGGAACATTGTGATGGCAGGGGTCATGGAGCATTGTGATGAGAAGGGCATGGAGCATTGTGATTACATGGGCACGGAACACTGTGATACATGGGTCATGCAGGATTTTAATGACTAGGGCATGGAGCATTGTGATGAGAAATGCATCGAGCATTGTGATGACAAGTGTCATGGAGCTTTCTGATGACAAGGGCATGGAGCAATGTGATGAGAGGGTTCATGGAGCATTGTGATGACAATGACATGGAGCATTGTGATGCCATGTGTCATGGAGCTTTGTGATGACAAGTCATGGAGCATTTTGATGACAAGGGAATGGTGCATTGTGATGAGAAGTGCAGGGAGCATTTTGATGACCGGGTCATGCAGCAATTTGATAAAAAGTGTAATGGAATATTTTGATGGCATGGGTTATAGAACATTGTGATGTCAGGGTTCTTGGATCTTTGGGATGAAATGGGTCATGGAGCATTTTGATGACAGGGGTTATGGAACATTGTTATGTCAGGGGTCATGCAATATTGTGATGATAAAGGGATGTAGCATTGTGATGACAGGGTCATGGAACATTGTGATTCCAGGGGTGAGGGTGTATTGTGATGACTAGTGATGGAACATTGTGATATCTATGGTGAGATAGCATTTTGATGAGAAGTTCATGGACCATTGTGATAACAAAATTTATGGAGCATTGCAATCATAAGGTTGTGGACAGTTGTGATGAAATGTGCGTGGCACATTGTGATGACAATGGTCATGGAGCATTGTTCTGACAAAGACATGGAGCGTTGTGATGACAAGGGTCCCAGAGAATGGTGAGGAAATGTTCATGGAGCATTGTGGTTACAAATGTCACAGAGCCTTGTGATGACGCGGACATGGACCATTGTGATGACAAACGTTATGAAGCATTGTGATGACTGGAGTCACGGAGCATTGGGATGACAGGGGTCATGGAGCATTGTGATGACAAGTGCATGGAGCATTATGATGACAGGGGAATGGAGCATTGTTCTGAAAAATTTCATAGATTATTGTGATGACCATGGGCATGGTGCATTGTGATGACAAGGGCATGGAGCATTGTGATGAGAAGGTCATGGAATATTGTGAAGAGAGATGTCAGGGAGCATTGTGATGACATATGTCATGGTCCATTGCGATGACAATGGCATGGAGCATTGTGTTGCCAATTGTAATGGAGGATTGTGATGACAAATATAATGGAGCATTGTGATGATTAGGGCTTGCAGCATTATGATGACAAGGGCCATTGAGAATTTTCATGACAAGGTCGTGAAGCATTGTGATGACAAGATCCTGGAGCATTGTGATGACAAAGCTATGGAGCCTTGTGACGACAAGTCTCATGGAGCATACTGATGAAAAGGGGCATGGAGCATTGTGATTACAGGGGTCATGGAACATTGTGATGACAAGGGCATGGAACATTGTGAGGAGAAGACCAAGGAGCATTCTGATGGCATGTGTCATTGAGATTCGTGATGACAAGGGCATGGAGCATTTTGATTACATGGGTCTTGGAGCATTGTGATGAAAAGGGCATGGATCATTGTGATGAAAAAGGCATGGAGCCTTGTCATGACAGAGTTCAAGGAGCATACAGACAACAAGTGTCAGGGAGCATTTTGATGACAAGTGTATTGAGCATTGTGATGACAAAGGTCATGGAGCATTGTGATTAGAAGACCAAGGATAATTGAGATGATGAGCGTCAAGGGGCATTGTGATGACAAGTGTTATGGAATATTGTGATCACAAGGGATTGGAGCATTGTTATGACAGAGGTCATGGTGCATTTTTATTTCATTGTGATGACAATAGCATGAAGCATTATGATTATAGGCATGGTGCATTGTGATGACAGGGTTAATGGATCATTGAGATGAAAAAGGGCATGGAACATTGTGATTACAGGGTTCTTGGAGTGTTGTGATGAGAAGGGTCATGGAGCCTTGTGATGACAAGGCCATGGAATATCGTGATGGCAGGGGCATGGAGCATTGTTATGAGTGGGGTAATGGAGCATTGTGATGGCAAGGGCATGGATCATTGTGATGAGAAGGCCATGTAGCATTCTGATGACATGTGTCATGGAGCATTGTGATGACAATGACATGGAGCATTGTGATGCCATGGTTCAGGCCTCTTTGAGATGACAAAGTCATGGAGCATTTTGATGGCAAGGGCGTTGTGCATTGTGATGAGAAGGGCAGGGAGAATTGTGATGACAGGTTCATGGAGCAATTTGTTGAAAATTTTCATGGAACATTTTGATGACAGGTGTTATGGAACACTGTGATGTCAGGGGTCATCGAACATTTTGATGATAAGTGCATGTAGCATTGTGATGACAGGAGTCATGGAACATTGTGATGACAGGTGGGAGGGAGTATTGTGACAAACAGTGATGTAGCATTGTGATATCAGTTGTGAGAGAGCATTTTGATTAGAAGTGCATGGAGGATTATGATGACAATATTTATGGAGCATTGTGATGACAAGATTGTAGAGCACTGTGATGACAAGCGCATGGTGCATTGTGATGACATGTGTCATGGAGCATTGTGCTGAGAAGCGCAAGGAGCATTGTGATGACAAGGGTCATGGCGCATTGTGCTGAGAAAGGCATAGAGCATTGTGATGACAAGGGTCAAAGAGCATTGTATGAAAAGTTCATGGGGCATTGTGGTTAAAATGGTCACAGAGACTGTTGATGACGAGGGCATGGACCATTGTGATGACAAAGGTCATGAAGCATTGTGATGACTGGAGTCACGGAGGATTGTGATGACAGGGGTCAGGGAGCATTGTGATAAGAAGGGCATGGAGCACTGTGATGACAAGGGCATGGAACATTAGTCTAATAAGTTCCATGGATTGTTGCGATGACAGTTCGAATGGCACATTGTGATGACAAGGGCATGGAGCATTGTGATGACCAGGTCATGCAGTATTGTGAAGAGAGGTGTCAGGGAGCATTGTGATGACATATGTAATGGCCCATTGTGATGACAATGGCATGGAGAATTGTGATGACCAGGTCATGCAGTATTGTGAAGAGAGGTGTCAGGGAGCATTGTGATGACATATGTAATGGCCCATTGTGATGACAATGGCATGGAGCATTGTGATGCCAAGTGTCATGGAGGATTCTGATGACAAAGGTTATGGAACATTGTGATGACAATGGCTTGGAGCATTGTGATGACATGGGACAGGGAGCATTGTGCTGACAATTGCATGGAGAATTGTGATGACAAGGGTCATGGAGCATTCTGATGACAAGCTTGTGGAGTATTTTGATGACAATGGCATGGAGCATTGTGAAGAAAATGGCATGGGGCATTGTGAAGAAAAAGGCATGGAGCCTTTTCGTGGCAGGTTTCAAGGAGCATTCTGATGACAATGTCAGGGAGTATTGTGATGACATGTATATTGAGAATTGTGATGACAAAGGTTATGGAGCATTGTGATGAAAAGGGCATGGAGTATTGTGATGACAGGCATCATGGAGCGTTGTGATGACAAGTGTTATGGAAGATTGTGATCACAAGGGTTTGGAGCCTTGTGATGACAGAGGTCATGGATCATATTGATTTAAAGGATCATGGAGCATTGTGATGACAAGGGCATGAAGCACTGTGATCCCAAGGTTCATGGAGGATTGTGATGACAATGGAAATGGAGTATTGTGATGACAAGCGCATAGAGCATTGTAATGACAAGGTCATGTAGCATTTTGCTGACAAAGGCATGGAGCATTGTGATGACATGTGTCATGGAGCACTGTGATGACAAGAGTCATGGACCATTGTGAATACAGGGGTCATGGAGCATTGGGATGACAAGGGCATGGATCCTTGTGATGACAAGTGTCATGGAGCACTGGGCTGAAAATATTCATGGAGTGTTGTGATGACATGGGTCATGGAGAATAGTGATGAGTAGGGAATGGAGCATTGTGATGACAAGGGTCCCGTATCATTGTGTTGTCAGGAGTCATGGAGTGTTGTGATAACAGTGGTCATGGAGCATTGTGAAGATATTGGCCATGGAGTATTGTGATGTGTAGGTCGTGGAGCATTGAGCTGAATATGTTAATGGATTATTGTGATGACAGGGGTCATGGAGCATTGTGATGACAAGGGAATGGAGAATGGTGATGACAATATCCTGGATCTTTGTGATGAGATGACCATGGAGACTTGTGATGAGAAGTCTCACGGAGCATTCCGATGAAAAGGGGCATGGAGCATTGTGATTACAGGGGTCTTGGAGCATTTTGATGACTAGGGCATGGAGCATTTTGATGAGAAGGCCATGGGGCATTCTGATGACATGCTTCATGTAGTTTTGTGATGACAAGCACATGGAGCATTGTGATGACAGTGATCTTGGAGCAGTGTGATGAAAAGGGCATGGATCATTGTGATGAAAATGTCATGGAGCCTTGTCATGACAGGGTTCAAGGAGCATACTGATGACAAGTGTCAGGGAGCATTGTGATGACAAGTGTATTGAGCATTGTGATGAGAAAGTTCATGGAGCATTGTGATGAGAATACCATGGATAATTGTGATGATGAGCGTCATGGGGATTTGTGATGATAAGTGTTATGGAACACTGTGATCACAAGGGTTTGGAGCATTATGATGACAGAGGTCATGGAGAATTTTGATTTCATTGTGATGACAATAGCCTGAAGCATTATGATGATGGGCATGGTGCATTGTGATGACAGGGTTCATGGAGCATTGAGATGCAAAGTGGCATGGAGCATTGTGATTACAGGGGTCTTGGAGCATTGTGATGTCAAGGGGCAGGGAGCCTTGTGATGACAAGGCCGTGGAACATTGTGATGGCAGGGGTCATGGAACATTTTTATGACAGAGGTAATGGAGCATTGTGATGAGAAGTGCATTGAGCATTGGCCCGAAAGTTTTCATGGATTATTGTGATGAGAGTGGGCATGGAGCACTGGGATGACAAGGGCACGGAACACTGTGATACATGGGTCATGGAGGATTGTGATGAAAAGGGCATGGAGCATTTTGATGAGAAGGGCATCGAGCATTGTGATGACAAGTGTCATGGAGCATTGTGATGACAAGGGCATGGAGCAATGGGATGAGAGCGTTCAGGGAGCATTGTGATGACAATGACATGGAGCATTGTGATGCCAAGGGTCATGGAGCTTTGTGATGACAACGGTCATGGAGCATTTTGATGACAAGCGTGTGGTGCATTGTGATGAGAAGGAAAGGGAGCATTTTGATGACAGGTTCATGCTGCAATTTGATGAAAAGTGTCATGTAACATTTTGACGACAGGGGTTACAGAACATTGTGATGCCATGGGTCATGGAGCTTTGGGATGAAATGTGTCATGGAGCATTGTGATGACAGTGGTTATGGAATATTGTGATGTCACGGGTCATGGAACATTGTGATTACAGGGTTGAGGGAGGATTGTGATGACTAGTGATGGAACATTGTGATATCTCAGGTGAGAGAGCATTTGGATGAGAAGTGCATGGACCATTGTGATTACAAGGTTTATGGAGCATATCGATGACAAGGTTGTGGATCATTGTGATGAAAAGCGCATGGCACATTGTGATGACAAGAGTCATGGAACATTGTTCTGACAAAGGCATGGAGCATTGGGATGACAAGTTTCACGGAGCATTGTGATGAAAAGTTCATGGAGCATTGTGGTTACAAAAGTCACAGAGCCTTGTGATGACGCGGGCATGGACCGTTGTGATGACAAACGTTATGAAGCATTGTGATGACTGGAGTCACGGAGCATTGTGATGTCAAAAGTAATTTAGCATTGTGATGACAATGGCTTGGAGCATTGTGATGACAAGGTTCAGGGAGCATTGTGCTGACAAGTGCATGGATAATTGTGATGAAAAAGGTCATGGAACATTCTGATGACAATCTTGTGGAGTATTTTGATGACAATGGCATGGAGCATTGTGATGAAAACGGCATGGGGCATTGTGATGAGAAAAGCATGGAGCCTTTTCGTGACAGGTTTCAAGGAGCATTCTGACGGCAAGTTTCAGGAAGCATTGTAATGACAAGTGTATTAGAATTGTGATGACAAAGGTTATGGAGCATTTTGATGAAAAGGCCGTGGAGTATTGTGATGACAGGCATCATGGAGCGTTGTGATGACAAGTGTTATGGAACATTGTGATGACAAGGGTTTGGAGCATTGTGATGACAGAGGTCATGGATCATTTTGATTTCAAGGATCATGGAGCATTGTGATGACAAGGGTATGAAGCAATGTGATCCCAAGGTTCATGGAGGATTGTGATGACAATGGTAAAGGAGTATTGTGATGGCAAGCGCATAGAGCATTGTAATGACAAGGTCATGTAGCGTTTGCTGACAAAGGCATGGAGCATTGTGATGACAGGTGTCATGGAGCACTGTGATGACAAGCGTCACGGAGAATTGTGAATACAGTGGTCATGGAGCATTGGGATGACAAGGGCATGGTTCAATGTGATGACAAGGGTCATGGAGCATTGGGCTGAAAATGTTCATGGAGTATTGTGATGACAGGGGTCATGGAGCATTGTGATGACTTGGGAATGGAGCATTTTGATGACAAGAATTCCGGATCATTGTGTTGTCAGGTGTCATGGAGTGTTGAGATGACAGTGGTCATGGTGCATTGTGATGATATTGGCCATGGAGAATTGTGATGAGTAGGTCGTGGAGCATTGTGATTACAGGTGTCTTGATGCATTGTGATGAAAAGGGCATGTATCATTGTGAAGAAAAAGGCATTGAGCCTTGTCATGACAGTGTTCAAGAAGCATACTTACGACAAGTGTCAGGTAGCATTGTGATGACAAGTGTATTGAGCATTTGATGACAAAGGTCATAGAGCATTGTGATGAGGACACCATGGATAATTGTGATGATGAGCGTCATGGGGTGTTGTGATGATAAGTCTTATGGAACATTGTGATCACAAGGGTTTGGAGCATTATGATGACAGATGTCATGGAGAATTTAGATTTCATTGTGATGACAATAGCATGAAACATTATGATGATGGGCATGGTGCATTGTGATGACTGGGTTCATGGAGCATTGAGATGAAAAGGGGCACGGAGCATTGTGATTACCGGGGTCTTGGAGCATTGTGATGGCTAGGGCATGGAGCATGGTGATGAGAAGGCCATGGAAAATTCTGATGACATGCATCATGGAGCACTGTGATGACAAGGGCATGGAGCATTGTGATTACAGGGGTCTTGGGGAATTGTGATGACAAGGATCATGCAGCCTTGTGATGACATGCCGTTGAACAATGTGATGGCAGGTGTCATGGAGCATTGTTATGACAGAGGTAATGGAGCATTGTGATGAGAAGGGCATTGAGCTTTGGTCTAAAATATTTCATGGATTATTGTAATGAGAGTGGGCATGGAGCATTGGGATGACAATGGCACGGAACACTGTGATACATGGTTCATGGAGGATTGTAATGACCAGGACATGGAGCATTGCGATGAGAAGGGCATCGAGCATTGTGATGACAAGTGTCATGGAGCTTTGTGATGACAAGGGCGTGGAGCAATGTGATGAGAGTGTTCATGGAGCATTGTGATGACAATGACATGGAGCATTGTGATGCCAAGGGTCATGGAGATTTGTGATGACAAATAACAGGGAGCATTTCGATGACAATGGTGTGGTGCATTGTGATGAGAAGGGCAGGGAGCATTTTGATTACAGGTTCATGCAGCAATTTGATTAAAATATAATGGAATATTTTGAGGACAGGGGTTATAGAACATTGTGATGTCAGGGGTCATGGAGATTTGGGATGAAAAGGGTCATGGAGCATTTTGATTACAGGGGTTATGGAACATTGTGATGTCAGGGATCATGGAACATTGTGATGATAAGGTTATGTAGCACTGTGATGACAGGGGTCATGGAACATTATGATTACAGGGTTGAGGGAGTATTGTGATGACTAGTGATGGAACATTGTGATATCTCTGGTGAGAGAGCATTTGGATGAGAAGTGCATGGAGCATTGGGATTACAAGGTTTATGAAGCATAGCGATGACAAGGTTGAGGACCGATGTGATGAAAAGCACGTGGCACATTGTGATGACAAGGGTCATGGAGCATTGTTCTGACAAAGGCATGGAGCATTGTGATGACAAGGGTCACGGAGCATTGTGATGAAAAGTTCATGGAGCATTGTGGTTACAAAGGTCACAGAGCCTTGTGATGACACGGGCAAGGACCGTTTTGATGACAAACATTATGAAGCATTGTGATGACTGGAGTCACGGAGCACTGTGATGATAGGGGTCATGGAGCATTGTGATGACATGGGCATGGAGCATTGTGATGACAGGGGCATGGAGCATTGGTCTGACAAGTTTCATAGATTATTGTGATGACAGTGGACATGGTGCATTGTGATGACAAGGGTATGGATCATGGTGATGAGAAGGTCATGGAGTATTGTGAAGACAGGTGTCAGGGAGCATTGTGATGACATATGTCATGGTCCATTGCGATGATAATGGCATTGAGCATTGTGATGCCAACTGTAATGGAGGATTGTGATGACAAATAAAATGGAGCATTGTGATGACTAGGGCTTGGAGCACTATGATGACAAGGGCCATTGAGAATTTTCATGACAACGTCGTGAAGCATTGTGATGACAAGGTCCTGGAGCATTGTGATGAGAAATCCATGGAGCCTTGTGATGACAATCTCATATAGCATACTGATCAAAAGGTGCATGGACTATTGTGATTACAGGGGTCTTGGAACATTGTGATGACAAGGGCATGGATCAGTGTGAAGAGAAGGCCAAGGAGCATTCTGAGGACATGAGTCATTGAGCTTTGTGATGACAAGCACATGGAGCATTGTGATTACAGGGGTCTTGTAGCATTGTGATGAAAAGGGCATGGAATATTGTGATGAAAAATGCATGGAGCCTTGCCATGACAGGGTTCAAGGAGCATACAGACAACAAGTGTCATGGAGCATATTGATGACAAGTGTATTGAGCATTGTGATGACAAAGGTCATGGAGCATTGTGATGAGAAGGCCATGGAGCATTCTGATGACATGTGTCATGGAGCTTAGTGATGACAAGGGCATGGAGCAATGTGATGCCAAGGGTCATGGATATTTGTGATGACAAAGGTCATGGAACATTTTGATGACAAGGGCGTTGTGCATTGTAATGAGAAGTGCAGGGAGCATTGTGATGACATGGTCACGGAGAAATTTGATGAAAAGTGTCAAGGAACATTTTGATGACAGGGGTTATGGAACATTGTGATGTCATGGGTCATTGAACATTGTGATGATAAGGGCATGTAGCATTGTGATGACAGGAGTCATGGAACATTGTGATGACAGAGGTGAGGGAGTATTGTGTCGAATAGTGAAGTAACATTGTGATATCAGTGGTGAGAAAGCATTTTGATGAGAAGTGCATGGAGCATTGTGATGACAAGGTTTATGGAGCATTGTGATGACAAGATTGTGGAGCACTGTGATGACAAGCGCATGGTGCATTGTGATGACATGTGTCATGGAACATTGTGCTGACAAGCGCATGGAGCATTGTGAGGACAAGGGTCATGGAGCATTGTGCTGAGAAAGGCATAGAGCATTGTGATGACAAGGGTCAAAGAGAATTGTGATGAAAAGTTCATGGAGCATTGTGGTTAAAAAGGTCACAGAGACTGTTGATGATGAGGGCATGGACCATTGTGATGACAAAGGTCATGAAGCATTGTGATGACTGGAGTCACGGAGAACTGTGATGACAGGGGTCATGGAGCATTGTGATGAAAAGGGGCATGGAGCATTGTGATGACAAGGGCATGTATCATTGGTCTCATAATTTTCATGGATTATTGCGATGACTGTTGGAATGGTGCATTGTGGTGACAAGGGCATGGAGCATTGTGATAAACAGGTCATGCTGTATTGTGAAGACTGGTGTCATGGAGCATTGTGATGACAGGGTTCATGCAGCATTGTGATGACTAGGGAATGGAGCATAGTGATGACAAGAGTCCCGGATCATTGTGTTGTCAGGTGTCATGGAGTGTTGTGATGACAGTTGTCATGGTGCATTGTGATGATATTGGTCATGGAGCATTATGTTGAGAAGGTTATGGAGCATTGTGCTGATAATATTCATGGAGTATTGTGATGACAATGGTCATGGAGCATCGTGATGACAAGGGAATGGAGCATGGTGATGACAAGGTCATGTAGCATTATGATGAGAAGTCCTTGGAGGCTGGTGGTGATAAGTTTCATGGAGCATTCTGATGAAAAGTGGCATGGATCATTGTGATTACAGTGGTCTTGGAGCATTGTGATGACAAGGGCATGGAGCATTGTCAGAGACGGCCATGCAGCATTCTGATGACATGGGTAATGGAGCTTTGTGATGACAAGGGCTTGGAGCATTGTGATTACAGGTGTCTTGGAGCATTGTGATGAAAAGGGCACGGATCATTGTGATGAAAAAGTCATGCAGACTTGTCATGACAGGGTTAATGGAGCATAGTGAAGACAAGGGTCAGGGAGCATTGTGATGACAAGTGTATTGAGCATTGTGATGACAAAGGTCATGGAGCATTGTGATGAGAAGACCATGGACAATTGTCATGATGAGCGTCACGGTGTGTTGTGATGATAAGTGTTATGGAACATTGTGATCACAAGGGTTTGGAGCATTATGATGACAGAGGTCATGGAGAATATTGATTTCATTGTGATGACAATAGCCTGAAGCTTTATGATGATGGGCATGGTGCATTGTGATGACAGGGATCATGGAGCATTGAGATGAAAAGGGGCATGGAACATTGTGTTTACACTGGTCGTGGAGCATTGTGATGACAAGGGCATGGAGCATTGGTCTAATAAGTTTCATGGATTATTGCGATGACAGTTGGAATGGCGCATTGTGATGACAAGGACATGGAGCATTGTGATGACCAGGTCATGCAGTACTGTGGAGACAGGTGTCAGGGAGCATTGTGATGACATATGTAATGGCCCAATGTGATGACGATGGCATGGAGCATTGTGATGCCAAGTGTCATGGAGGATTCTGATGACAAAGATAATAGAGCATTGTGATGACAATGGCTTGGAGCATTGCGATGACAAGGGTCAAGGAGCATTGTGTTGACAAGTGCATGGAGAATTGTGATGACAAGGGTCATGGAGCATTCTGGTGACAAGCTTGTGGAGTATTTTGATGGCAGTGGCATGGAGTATTGTGATAAAAACGGCATGGGGCATTGTGATGAAAAAGGCATGGAGCCTTGTGATGACAGGTCTCATGGAGCATACTGATGAAAAGGGGCATGGAGCATTCTGATTACAGGGGTCTTGGAACATTGTGATAGCAAGGGCATGGAGCACTGTGATGACAAGGGCATGGAACATTGGTCTAATAAGTTTCATGGATTATTGTGATGACAGTTGGAATGGCGCATTGTGATGACAGTGGTCATGGAGCATTGTGATGATACTGCTCATGGAGCATTGTGATAAGACCGTCATGGAGCATTGGGTTGAAAATGTTCATAGAGTATTGTGATGACAGGTGTCAAGGAGCATTGTGATGACAAGGGAATGGAGCATGGTGATGACAAGGTCCTGAAGCATTGTGATGAGATGAAGATGGAGACTTGTGATGACAAGTCTCATGGAGCATTCTGACGAAAAGGGGCAAGGAGCTTTGTGATTACAGGGGTCTTGGAGCACTGTGATGACAAGGGCATGGAGCATTGTGAGGAGAAGGCCATGGAGCATTCTGATGACATGCGTCATTGAGCTTTGTGATGACAAGGGCATGGAGCATTGTGATTACAGGGGTCTTGGAGCATTGTGATTAAAAGGGCATGGATCATTGTGATGAAAAAGGCATGGAGACGTGTCATGACAGGGTTAATGGAGCATACTGATGACAAGTGTCAGGGAGCATTGTGATGACAAGTGTATTGAGCATTGTGATAACAAAGGTCATGGAGCATTGTGATGAGGAGACCATGGATAATTGTGATGATGAGCGTCATTGGGTGTTGTGATGATAAGTGTTATGGAACATTGTGATCACAAGGGATTGGGACATTGTGATGACAGAGGTCATGGAGCATATAGATTTCATTGTGATGACAATAGCCTGAAGCATTATCATGATGGGACTGATGCATTGTGATGACAGTGTTTATGGAGCATTGAGATGAAAAGGGGCATGGAGCATTGTGATTACAGGGTTCTTGGAGCATTGTGATGTCAAGGGCATGGAGCATTTTGATGAGAAGGACATGGACCATTCTGATGGCATGTGTCATGGAGCTTTTTGATGACAAGGGCATGGAGCATTGTGATTACAGGGGTCTTGGAGCATTGTGATGACAAGTGTCATGGAGCCTTGTGATGACAAGGCCGTGGAATATTGTGATGGCATGGGTCATGGAACATTGTTATGATAGGGATAATGGAGCATTGTGATGAGAAGGACATGGAGCATTGTGAATACAAGGTTTATGGAGCATTACCATGACAAATTTGTGGACCGTTGTGATGAAAAGCGTGTAGCATATTGTGATGACAAGGGTCATGGAGCATTTTTCTGACAAAGGCATGGAGCATTTTGATGACAATGGTCACGAAGCATTGTGATGAAAAGTTCATGGAGCATTGTGGTTATAAAGGTCACAGAGCCTTGTGATAACGCGGTCATGGACCATTGTGATGACAAATGTTATGAAGCATTGTGATGACTGGAGTCATGGAGCATTGTGATGACAGTGGACATGGAGCATTGTGATGACAAGGGCATAGAGCATTTTGGTGACAGGGACATGGAGCATTGGTCTGACAAGTTTCATAGATTATTGTGATGACAGTGGACATGGTGCATTGTGATGGCAAGGGCATGGATCATTGTGATGAGAAGGTCATGCAGTATTGTGAAGACAGCTGTCAGGGAGCATTGTGATGACATATGTAATGGCCCATTGTGGTGACAATGGCATGGAGCATTGTGATGCCAAGTGTCATGGATGATTCTGATGACAAATGTAATGGAGCACTGTGATGACAATGGCTTGGAGCATTGTGATGACAAGGGTTAAGGAGCATTGTGCTGACCAGTGCATGGAGAATTGTGATGACAAGGGTCATGGAGCAATCTGATGACAAACTTGTGGAGTATTATGATGACAATGGCATGGAGCAGTGTGATGAAAACGGCATGGGGCATTGTGATGAAAAAGGCATGGAGCCTTTTCATGACAGAGTTCAAGGAGCATTCTGAGGACAAGTGTCAGGGAGCATTGTGATGACAAGTGTATTGAGAATTGTGATGACCAAGGTCATGGAGCATTGTGATGAAAAGGGCATGGAGTATTGTGATGACAGGCATCATGGAGCGTTGTGATGACAAGTGATATGGAGCATTGTGATCACAAGGCTTTGGAGCATTTTGATGACAGATTTCATGGATCATTTTGATATCAAGGAGCATGGAGCATTGTGATGACAAGGGCATAAAGCAATGTGATCCCAAGGTTCATGGAGGATTGTGATGACAATGGTAATGGAGTATTGTGATGACAAGCGCATAGAGCATTGCAATTACAAGGTCATTTAGCCTTTTGCTGACAAAGTCATCTAGCATTGTGATGACAGGTGTCATGGAGCACTGTGATGACAAGCATCACGGAGGATTGTGAACACAGGGGTCATGGAGCATTGGGTTGAAAAGGGCATGCATCATTGTGATGACAAGTATCATGGAGCATTGGGCTGAAAATATTCATGAAGTATTGTGATGACAGGGGACATGGAGAATTGTGATGACATAGGTCATGGAGAATTTTGATTTCATTGTGCTGACAATAGCCGGAAGCTTTATAATGATGGGCATGATGCATTGTGATGACAGGGTTCATGGAGCATTGAGATGAAAAGGGGCATGGAGCATTGTGATTACAGGGGTCTTGAGCATTGTGATGACAAGGGCATGGAGCATTGTGATGAGAAATCCATGGAACATTCTGATGACATGTGTCATGGAGCTTTGTGATGACAAGGGCATGGAGCATTGTGATTACAGGGGTCTTGGATCATTGTGATGACAAGTGTCATGGAGCCTTGTGATTACAAGTCCGTGGAACATTGTGATGGCAGGGGTCATGGAGCATTGTGATGAGAAGGGCATGGAGCATTGTGATTACATGGGCACGGAACACTGTGATACATGGGTCATGCAGGATTTTAATGACTAGGGCATGGAGCATTGTGATGAGAAATGCATCGAGCATTGTGATGACAAGTGTCATGGAGCTTTCTGATGACAAGGGCATGGAGCAATGTGATGAGAGGGTTCATGGAGCATTGTGATGACAATGACATGGAGCATTGTGATGCCATGTGTCATGGAGCTTTGTGATGACAAGTCATGGAGCATTTTGATGACAAGGGAATGGTGCATTGTGATGAGAAGTGCATGGAGCATTTTGATGACCGGGTCATGCAGCAATTTGATAAAAAGTGTAATGGAATATTTTGATGGCATGGGTTATAGAACATTGTGATGTCAGGGTTCTTGGATCTTTGGGATGAAATGGGTCATGGAGCATTTTGATGACAGGGGTTATGGAACATTGTTATGTCAGGGGTCATGCAATATTGTGATGATAAAGGGATGTAGCATTGTGATGACAGGGTCATGGAACATTGTGATTCCAGGGGTGAGGGTGTATTGTGATGACTAGTGATGGAACATTGTGATATCTATGGTGAGATAGCATTTTGATGAGAAGTTCATGGACCATTGTGATAACAAAATTTATGGAGCATTGCAATCATAAGGTTGTGGACAGTTGTGATGAAATGTGCGTGGCACATTGTGATGACAATGGTCATGGAGCATTGTTCTGACAAAGACATGGAGCGTTGTGATGACAAGGGTCCCAGAGAATGGTGAGGAAATGTTCATGGAGCATTGTGGTTACAAATGTCACAGAGCCTTGTGATGAGGCGGACATGGACCATTGTGATGACAAACGTTATGAAGCATTGTGATGACTGGAGTCACGGAGCATTGGGATGACAGGGGTCATGGAGCATTGTGATGACAAGTGCATGGAGCATTATGATGACAGGGGAATGGAGCATTGGTCTGAAAAATTTCATAGATTATTGTGATGACCATGGGCATGGTGCATTGTGATGACAAGGGCATGGAGCATTGTGATGAGAAGGTCATGGAATATTGTGAAGAGACATGTCAGGGAGCATTGTGATGACATATGTCATGGTCCATTGCGATGACAATGGCATGGAGCATTGTGTTGCCAATTGTAATGGAGGATTGTGATGACAAATATAATGGAGCATTGTGATGATTAGGGCTTGCAGCATTATGATGACAAGGGCCATTGAGAATTTTCATGACAAGGTCGTGAAGCATTGTGATGACAAGATCCTGGAGCATTGTGATGACAAAGCTATGGAGCCTTGTGACGACAAGTCTCATGGAGCATACTGATGAAAAGGGGCATGGAGCATTGTGATTACAGGGGTCATGGAACATTGTGATGACAAGGGCATGGAACATTGTGAGGAGAAGACCAAGGAGCATTCTGATGGCATGCGTCATTGAGATTCGTGATGACAAGGGCATGGAGCATTTTGATTACATGGGTCTTGGAGCATTGTGATGAAAAGGGCATGGATCATTGTGATGAAAAAGGCATGGAGCCTTGTCATGACAGAGTTCAAGGAGCATACAGACAACAAGTGTCAGGGAGCATTTTGATGACAAGTGTATTGAGCATTGTGATGACAAAGGTCATGGAGCATTGTGATGAGAAGACCAAGGATAATTGAGATGATGAGCGTCAAGGGGCATTGTGATGACAAGTGTTATGGAATATTGTGATCACAAGGGATTGGAGCATTGTTATGACAGAGGTCATGGTGCATTTTTATTTCATTGTGATGACAATAGCATGAAGCATTATGATTATAGGCATGGTGCATTGTGATGACAGGGTTAATGGATCATTGAGATGAAAAAGGGCATGGAACATTGTGATTACAGGATTCTTGGAGTGTTGTGATGAGAAGGGTCATGGAGCCTTGTGATGACAAGGCCATGGAATATCGTGATGGCAGGGGCATGGAGCATTGTTATGAGTGGGGTAATGGAGCATTGTGATGGCAAGGGCATGGATCATTGTGATGAGAAGGCCATGTAGCATTCTGATGACATGTGTCATGGAGCATTGTGATGACAATGACATGGAGCATTGTGATGCCATGGGTCAGGCCTCTTTGAGATGACAAAGTCATGGAGCATTTTGATGGCAAGGGCGTTGTGCATTGTGATGAGAAGGGCAGGGAGAATTGTGATGACAGGTTCATGGAGCAATTTGTTGAAAATTTTCATGGAACATTTTGATGACAGGTGTTATGGAACATTGTGATGTCAGGGGTCATCGAACATTTTGATGATAAGTGCATGTAGCATTGTGATGACAGGAGTCATGGAACATTGTGATGACAGGTGGGAGGGAGTATTGTGACAAACAGTGATGTAGCATTGTGATATCAGTTGTGAGAGAGCATTTTGATTAGAAGTGCATGGAGGATTATGATGACAATATTTATGGAGCATTGTGATGACAAGATTGTAGAGCACTGTGATGACAAGTGCATGGTGCATTGTGATGACATGTGTCATGGAGCATTGTGCTGAGAAGCGCAAGGAGCATTGTGATGACAAGGGTCATGGCGCATTGTGCTGAGAAAGGCATAGAGCATTGTGATGACAAGGGTCAAAGAGCATTGTATGAAAAGTTCATGGGGCATTGTGGTTAAAATGGTCACAGAGACTGTTGATGACGAGGGCATGGACCATTGTGATGACAAAGGTCATGAAGCATTGTGATGACTGGAGTCACGGAGGATTGTGATGACAGGGGTCAGGGAGCATTGTGATAAGAAGGGCATGGAGCACTGTGATGACAAGGGCATGGAACATTAGTCTAATAAGTTCCATGGATTGTTGCGATGACAGTTCGAATGGCACATTGTGATGACAAGGGCATGGAGCATTGTGATGACCAGGTCATGCAGTATTGTGAAGAGAGGTGTCAGGGAGCATTGTGATGACATATGTAATGGCCCATTGTGATGACAATGGCATGGAGAATTGTGATGACCAGGTCATGCAGTATTGTGAAGAGAGGTGTCAGGGAGCATTGTGATGACATATGTAATGGCCCATTGTGATGACAATGGCATGGAGCATTGTGATGCCAAGTGTCATGGAGGATTCTGATGACAAAGGTTATGGAACATTGTGATGACAATGGCTTGGAGCATTGTGATGACATGGGACAGGGAGCATTGTGCTGACAATTGCATGGAGAATTGTGATGACAAGGGTCATGGAGCATTCTGATGACAAGCTTGTGGAGTATTTTGATGACAATGGCATGGAGCATTGTGAAGAAAATGGCATGGGGCATTGTGAAGAAAAAGGCATGGAGCCTTTTCGTGGCAGGTTTCAAGGAGCATTCTGATGACAATGTCAGGGAGTATTGTGATGACATGTATATTGAGAATTGTGATGACAAAGGTTATGGAGCATTGTGATGAAAAGGGCATGGAGTATTGTGATGACAGGCATCATGGAGCGTTGTGATGACAAGTGTTATGGAAGATTGTGATCACAAGGGTTTGGAGCCTTGTGATGACAGAGGTCATGGATCATATTGATTTAAAGGATCATGGAGCATTGTGATGACAAGGGCATGAAGCACTGTGATCCCAAGGTTCATGGAGGATTGTGATGACAATGGAAATGGAGTATTGTGATGACAAGCGCATAGAGCATTGTAATGACAAGGTCATGTAGCATTTTGCTGACAAAGGCATGGAGCATTGTGATGACATGTGTCATGGAGCACTGTGATGACAAGAGTCATGGACCATTGTGAATACAGGGGTCATGGAGCATTGGGATGACAAGGGCATGGATCCTTGTGATGACAAGTGTCATGGAGCACTGGGCTGAAAATATTCATGGAGTGTTGTGATGACATGGGTCATGGAGAATAGTGATGAGTAGGGAATGGAGCATTGTGATGACAAGGGTCCCGTATCATTGTGTTGTCAGGAGTCATGGAGTGTTGTGATAACAGTGGTCATGGAGCATTGTGAAGATATTGGCCATGGAGTATTGTGATGTGTAGGTCGTGGAGCATTGAGCTGAATATGTTAATGGATTATTGTGATGACAGGGGTCATGGAGCATTGTGATGACAAGGGAATGGAGAATGGTGATGACAATATCCTGGATCTTTGTGATGAGATGACCATGGAGACTTGTGATGAGAAGTCTCACGGAGCACTCCGATGAAAAGGGGCATGGAGCATTGTGATTACAGGGGTCTTGGAGCATTTTGATGACTAGGGCATGGAGCATTTTGATGAGAAGGCCATGGGGCATTCTGATGACATGCTTCATGGAGTTTTGTGATGACAAGCACATGGAGCATTGTGATGACAGTGATCTTGGAGCAGTGTGATGAAAAGGGCATGGATCATTGTGATGAAAATGTCATGGAGCCTTGTCATGACAGGGTTCAAGGAGCATACTGATGACAAGTGTCAGGGAGCATTGTGATGACAAGTGTATTGAGCATTGTGATGAGAAAGTTCATGGAGCACTGTGATGAGAATACCATGGATAATTGTGATGATGAGCGTCATGGGGATTTGTGATGATAAGTGTTATGGAACACTGTGATCACAAGGGTTTGGAGCATTATGATGACAGAGGTCATGGAGAATTTTGATTTCATTGTGATGACAATAGCCTGAAGCATTATGATGATGGGCATGGTGCATTGTGATGACAGGGTTCATGGAGCATTGAGATGCAAAGTGGCATGGAGCATTGTGATTACAGGGGTCTTGGAGCATTGTGATGTCAAGGGGCAGGGAGCCTTGTGATGACAAGGCCGTGGAACATTGTGATGGCAGGGGTCATGGAGCATTTTTATGACAGAGGTAATGGAGCATTGTGATGAGAAGTGCATTGAGCATTGGCCCGAAAGTTTTCATGGATTATTGTGATGAGAGTGGGCATGGAGCACTGTGATGACAAGGGCACGGAACACTGTGATACATGGGTCATGGAGGATTGTGATGAAAAGGGCATGGAGCATTTTGATGAGAAGGGCATCGAGCATTGTGATGACAAGTGTCATGGAGCATTGTGATGACAAGGGCATGGAGCAATGGGATGAGAGCGTTCAGGGAGCATTGTGATGACAATGACATGGAGCATTGTGATGCCAAGGGTCATGGAGCTTTGTGATGACAACGGTCATGGAGCATTTTGATGACAAGCGTGTGGTGCATTGTGATGAGAAGGAAAGGGAGCATTTTGATGACAGGTTCATGCTGCAATTTGATGAAAAGTGTCATGTAACATTTTGACGACAGGGGTTACAGAACATTGTGATGCCATGGGTCATGGAGCTTTGGGATGAAATGTGTCATGGAGCATTGTGATGACAGTGGTTATGGAATATTGTGATGTCACGGGTCATGGAACATTGTGATTACAGGGTTGAGGGAGGATTGTGATGACTAGTGATGGAACATTGTGATATCTCAGGTGAGAGAGCATTTGGATGAGAAGTGCATGGACCATTGTGATTACAAGGTTTATGGAGCATATCGATGACAAGGTTGTGGATCATTGTGATGAAAAGCGCATGGCACATTGTGATGACAAGAGTCATGGAACATTGTTCTGACAAAGGCATGGAGCATTGGGATGACAAGTTTCACGGAGCATTGTGATGAAAAGTTCATGGAGCATTGTGGTTACAAAAGTCACAGAGCCTTGTGATGACGCGGGCATGGACCGTTGTGATGACAAACGTTATGAAGCATTGTGATGACTGGAGTCACGGAGCATTGTGATGTCAAAAGTAATTTAGCATTGTGATGACAATGGCTTGGAGCATTGTGATGACAAGGTTCAGGGAGCATTGTGCTGACAAGTGCATGGATAATTGTGATGAAAAAGGTCATGGAACATTCTGATGACAATCTTGTGGAGTATTTTGATGACAATGGCATGGAGCATTGTGATGAAAACGGCATGGGGCATTGTGATGAGAAAAGCATGGAGCCTTTTCGTGACAGGTTTCAAGGAGCATTCTGACGGCAAGTTTCAGGAAGCATTGTAATGACAAGTGTATTAGAATTGTGATGACAAAGGTTATGGAGCATTTTGATGAAAAGGCCGTGGAGTATTGTGATGACAGGCATCATGGAGCGTTGTGATGACAAGTGTTATGGAACATTGTGATGACAAGGGTTTGGAGCATTGTGATGACAGAGGTCATGGATCATTTTGATTTCAAGGATCATGGAGCATTGTGATGACAAGGGTATGAAGCAATGTGATCCCAAGGTTCATGGAGGATTGTGATGACAATGGTAAAGGAGTATTGTGATGGCAAGCGCATAGAGCATTGTAATGACAAGGTCATGTAGCGTTTGCTGACAAAGGCATGGAGCATTGTGATGACAGGTGTCATGGAGCACTGTGATGACAAGCGTCACGGAGAATTGTGAATACAGTGGTCATGGAGCATTGGGATGACAAGGGCATGGTTCAATGTGATGACAAGGGTCATGGAGCATTGGGCTGAAAATGTTCATGGAGTATTGTGATGACAGGGGTCATGGAGCATTGTGATGACTTGGGAATGGAGCATTTTGATGACAAGAATTCCGGATCATTGTGTTGTCAGGTGTCATGGAGTGTTGAGATGACAGTGGTCATGGTGCATTGTGATGATATTGGCCATGGAGAATTGTGATGAGTAGGTCGTGGAGCATTGTGATTACAGGTGTCTTGATGCATTGTGATGAAAAGGGCATGTATCATTGTGAAGAAAAAGGCATTGAGCCTTGTCATGACAGTGTTCAAGAAGCATACTTACGACAAGTGTCAGGTAGCATTGTGATGACAAGTGTATTGAGCATTTGATGACAAAGGTCATAGAGCATTGTGATGAGGACACCATGGATAATTGTGATGATGAGCGTCATGGGGTGTTGTGATGATAAGTCTTATGGAACATTGTGATCACAAGGGTTTGGAGCATTATGATGACAGATGTCATGGAGAATTTAGATTTCATTGTGATGACAATAGCATGAAACATTATGATGATGGGCATGGTGCATTGTGATGACTGGGTTCATGGAGCATTGAGATGAAAAGGGGCACGGAGCATTGTGATTACCGGGGTCTTGGAGCATTGTGATGGCTAGGGCATGGAGCATGGTGATGAGAAGGCCATGGAAAATTCTGATGACATGCATCATGGAGCACTGTGATGACAAGGGCATGGAGCATTGTGATTACAGGGGTCTTGGGGAATTGTGATGACAAGGATCATGCAGCCTTGTGATGACATGCCGTTGAACAATGTGATGGCAGGTGTCATGGAGCATTGTTATGACAGAGGTAATGGAGCATTGTGATGAGAAGGGCATTGAGCTTTGGTCTAAAATATTTCATGGATTATTGTAATGAGAGTGGGCATGGAGCATTGGGATGGCAATGGCACGGAACACTGTGATACATGGTTCATGGAGGATTGTAATGACCAGGACATGGAGCATTGCGATGAGAAGGGCATCGAGCATTG
This sequence comes from Mesoplodon mirus, assembly GCF_964341445.2. Taxonomy (NCBI): domain Eukaryota; kingdom Metazoa; phylum Chordata; class Mammalia; order Artiodactyla; family Ziphiidae; genus Mesoplodon; species Mesoplodon mirus. The sequence goes on from NW_028295469.1 coordinate 25,589, forward strand.
TGATGACAAGTGTCATGGAGCTTTGTGATGACAAGGGCGTGGAGCAATGTGATGAGAGTGTTCATGGAGCATTGTGATGACAATGACATGGAGCATTGTGATGCCAAGGGTCATGGAGATTTGTGATGACAAATAACAGGGAGCATTTCGATAACAATGGTGTGGTGCATTGTGATGAGAAGGGCAGGGAGCATTTTGATTACAGGTTCATGCAGCAATTTGATTAAAATATAATGGAATATTTTGAGGACAGGGGTTATAGAACATTGTGATGTCAGGGGTCATGGAGATTTGGGATGAAAAGGGTCATGGAGCATTTTGATTACAGGGGTTATGGAACATTGTGATGTCAGGGATCATGGAACATTGTGATGATAAGGTTATGTAGCACTGTGATGACAGGGGTCATGGAACATTATGATTACAGGGTTGAGGGAGTATTGTGATGACTAGTGATGGAACATTGTGATATCTCTGGTGAGAGAGCATTTGGATGAGAAGTGCATGGAGCATTGGGATTACAAGGTTTATGAAGCATAGCGATGACAAGGTTGAGGACCGATGTGATGAAAAGCACGTGGCACATTGTGATGACAAGGGTCATGGAGCATTGTTCTGACAAAGGCATGGAGCATTGTGATGACAAGGGTCACGGAGCATTGTGATGAAAAGTTCATGGAGCATTGTGGTTACAAAGGTCACAGAGCCTTGTGATGACACGGGCAAGGACCGTTTTGATGACAAACATTATGAAGCATTGTGATGACTGGAGTCACGGAGCACTGTGATGATAGGGGTCATGGAGCATTGTGATGACATGGGCATGGAGCATTGTGATGACAGGGGCATGGAGCATTGGTCTGACAAGTTTCATAGATTATTGTGATGACAGTGGACATGGTGCATTGTGATGACAAGGGTATGGATCATGGTGATGAGAAGGTCATGGAGTATTGTGAAGACAGGTGTCAGGGAGCATTGTGATGACATATGTCATGGTCCATTGCGATGATAATGGCATTGAGCATTGTGATGCCAAATGTAATGGAGGATTGTGATGACAAATAAAATGGAGCATTGTGATGACTAGGGCTTGGAGCACTATGATGACAAGGGCCATTGAGAATTTTCATGACAACGTCGTGAAGCATTGTGATGACAAGGTCCTGGAGCATTGTGATGAGAAATCCATGGAGCCTTGTGATGACAATCTCATATAGCATACTGATCAAAAGGTGCATGGACTATTGTGATTACAGGGGTCTTGGAACATTGTGATGACAAGGGCATGGATCATTGTGAAGAGAAGGCCAAGGAGCATTCTGAGGACATGAGTCATTGAGCTTTGTGATGACAAGCGCATGGAGCATTGTGATTACAGGGGTCTTGTAGCATTGTGATGAAAAGGGCATGGAATATTGTGATGAAAAATGCATGGAGCCTTGCCATGACAGGGTTCAAGGAGCATACAGACAACAAGTGTCATGGAGCATATTGATGACAAGTGTATTGAGCATTGTGATGACAAAGGTCATGGAGCATTGTGATGAGAAGGCCATGGAGCATTCTGATGACATGTGTCATGGAGCTTAGTGATGACAAGGGCATGGAGCAATGTGATGCCAAGGGTCATGGATATTTGTGATGACAAAGGTCATGGAACATTTTGATGACAAGGGCGTTGTGCATTGTAATGAGAAGTGCAGGGAGCATTGTGATGACATGGTCACGGAGAAATTTGATGAAAAGTGTCAAGGAACATTTTGATGACAGGGGTTATGGAACATTGTGATGTCATGGGTCATCGAACATTGTGATGATAAGGGCATGTAGCATTGTGATGACAGGAGTCATGGAACATTGTGATGACAGAGGTGAGGGAGTATTGTGTCGAATAGTGAAGTAACATTGTGATATCAGTGGTGAGAAAGCATTTTGATGAGAAGTGCATGGAGCATTGTGATGACAAGGTTTATGGAGCATTGTGATGACAAGATTGTGGAGCACTGTGATGACAAGCGCATGGTGCATTGTGATGACATGTGTCATGGAACATTGTGCTGACAAGCGCATGGAGCATTGTGAGGACAAGGGTCATGGAGCATTGTGCTGAGAAAGGCATAGAGCATTGTGATGACAAGGGTCAAAGAGAATTGTGATGAAAAGTTCATGGAGCATTGTGGTTAAAAAGGTCACAGAGACTGTTGATGATGAGGGCATGGACCATTGTGATGACAAAGGTCATGAAGCATTGTGATGACTGGAGTCACGGAGAACTGTGATGACAGGGGTCATGGAGCATTGTGATGAAAAGGGGCATGGAGCATTGTGATGACAAGGTTTATGGAGCATTGTGATGACAAGATTGTGGAGCACTGTGATGACAAGCGCATGGTGCATTGTGATGACATGTGTCATGGAACATTGTGCTGACAAGCGCATGGAGCATTGTGAGGACAAGGGTCATGGAGCATTGTGCTGAGAAAGGCATAGAGCATTGTGATGACAAGGGTCAAAGAGAATTGTGATGAAAAGTTCATGGAGCATTGTGGTTAAAAAGGTCACAGAGACTGTTGATGATGAGGGCATGGACCATTGTGATGACAAAGGTCATGAAGCATTGTGATGACTGGAGTCACGGAGAACTGTGATGACAGGGGTCATGGAGCATTGTGATGAAAAGGGGCATGGAGCATTGTGATGACAAGGGCATGTATCATTGGTCTCATAATTTTCATGGATTATTGCGATGACTGTTGGAATGGTGCATTGTGGTGACAAGGGCATGGAGCATTGTGATAAACAGGTCATGCTGTATTGTGAAGACTGGTGTCATGGAGCATTGTGATGACAGGGTTCATGCAGCATTGTGATGACTAGGGAATGGAGCATAGTGATGACAAGAGTCCCGGATCATTGTGTTGTCAGGTGTCATGGAGTGTTGTGATGACAGTTGTCATGGTGCATTGTGATGATATTGGTCATGGAGCATTGTGATGAGAAGGTTATGGAGCATTGTGCTGATAATATTCATGGAGTATTGTGATGACAATGGTCATGGAGCATCGTGATGACAAGGGAATGGAGCATGGTGATGACAAGGTCATGTAGCATTATGATGAGAAGTCCTTGGAGGCTGGTGATGATAAGTTTCATGGAGCATTCTGATGAAAAGTGGCATGGATCATTGTGATTACAGTGGTCTTGGAGCATTGTGATGACAAGGGCATGGAGCATTGTCAGAGACGGCCATGCAGCATTCTGATGACATGGGTAATGGAGCTTTGTGATGACAAGGGCTTGGAGCATTGTGATTACAGGTGTCTTGGAGCATTGTGATGAAAAGGGCACGGATCATTGTGATGAAAAAGTCATGCAGACTTGTCATGACAGGGTTAATGGAGCATAGTGAAGACAAGGGTCAGGGAGCATTGTGATGACAAGTGTATTGAGCATTGTGATGACAAAGGTCATGGAGCATTGTGATGAGAAGACCATGGACAATTGTCATGATGAGCGTCACGGTGTGTTGTGATGATAAGTGTTATGGAACATTGTGATCACAAGGGTTTGGAGCATTATGATGACAGAGGTCATGGAGAATATTGATTTCATTGTGATGACAATAGCCTGAAGCTTTATGATGATGGGCATGGTGCATTGTGATGACAGGGATCATGGAGCATTGAGATGAAAAGGGGCATGGAACATTGTGTTTACACTGGTCGTGGAGCATTGTGATGACAAGGGCATGGAGCATTGGTCTAATAAGTTTCATGGATTATTGCGATGACAGTTGGAATGGCGCATTGTGATGACAAGGACATGGAGCATTGTGATGACCAGGTCATGCAGTACTGTGGAGACAGGTGTCAGGGAGCATTGTGATGACATATGTAATGGCCCAATGTGATGACGATGGCATGGAGCATTGTGATGCCAAGTGTCATGGAGGATTCTGATGACAAAGATAATAGAGCATTGTGATGACAATGGCTTGGAGCATTGCGATGACAAGGGTCAAGGAGCATTGTGTTGACAAGTGCATGGAGAATTGTGATGACAAGGGTCATGGAGCATTCTGGTGACAAGCTTGTGGAGTATTTTGATGGCAGTGGCATGGAGTATTGTGATAAAAACGGCATGGGGCATTGTGATGAAAAAGGCATGGAGCCTTGTGATGACAGGTCTCATGGAGCATACTGATGAAAAGGGGCATGGAGCATTCTGATTACAGGGGTCTTGGAACATTGTGATAGCAAGGGCATGGAGCACTGTGATGACAAGGGCATGGAACTTTGGTCTAATAAGTTTCATGGATTATTGTGATGACAGTTGGAATGGCGCATTGTGATGACAGTGGTCATGGAGCATTGTGATGATACTGCTCATGGAGCATTGTGATAAGACCGTCATGGAGCATTGGGTTGAAAATGTTCATAGAGTATTGTGATGACAGGTGTCAAGGAGCATTGTGATGACAAGGGAATGGAGCATGGTGATGACAAGGTCCTGAAGCATTGTGATGAGATGAAGATGGAGACTTGTGATGACAAGTCTCATGGAGCATTCTGACGAAAAGGGGCAAGGAGCTTTGTGATTACAGGGGTCTTGGAGCACTGTGATGACAAGGGCATGGAGCATTGTGAGGAGAAGGCCATGGAGCATTCTGATGACATGCGTCATTGAGCTTTGTGATGACAAGGGCATGGAGCATTGTGATTACAGGGGTCTTGGAGCATTGTGATTAAAAGGGCATGGATCATTGTGATGAAAAAGGCATGGAGACGTGTCATGACAGGGTTAATGGAGCATACTGATGACAAGTGTCAGGGAGCATTGTGATGACAAGTGTATTGAGCATTGTGATAACAAAGGTCATGGAGCATTGTGATGAGGAGACCATGGATAATTGTGATGATGAGCGTCATTGGGTGTTGTGATGATAAGTGTTATGGAACATTGTGATCACAAGGGATTGGGACATTGTGATGACAGAGGTCATGGAGCATATAGATTTCATTGTGATGACAATAGCCTGAAGCATTATCATGATGGGACTGATGCATTGTGATGACAGTGTTCATGGAGCATTGAGATGAAAAGGGGCATGGAGCATTGTGATTACAGGGTTCTTGGAGCATTGTGATGTCAAGGGCATGGAGCATTTTGATGAGAAGGACATGGACCATTCTGATGGCATGTGTCATGGAGCTTTTTGATGACAAGGGCATGGAGCATTGTGATTACAGGGGTCTTGGAGCATTGTGATGACAAGTGTCATGGAGCCTTGTGATGACAAGGCCGTGGAATATTGTGATGGCATGGGTCATGGAACATTGTTATGATAGGGATAATGGAGCATTGTGATGAGAAGGACATGGAGCATTGTGAATACAAGGTTTATGGAGCATTACCATGACAAATTTGTGGACCGTTGTGATGAAAAGCGTGTAGCATATTGTGATGACAAGGGTCATGGAGCATTTTTCTGACAAAGGCATGGAGCATTTTGATGACAATGGTCACGAAGCATTGTGATGAAAAGTTCATGGAGCATTGTGGTTATAAAGGTCACAGAGCCTTGTGATAACGCGGTCATGGACCATTGTGATGACAAATGTTATGAAGCATTGTGATGACTGGAGTCATGGAGCATTGTGATGACAGTGGACATGGAGCATTGTGATGACAAGGGCATAGAGCATTTTGGTGACAGGGACATGGAGCATTGGTCTGACAAGTTTCATAGATTATTGTGATGACAGTGGACATGGTGCATTGTGATGGCAAGGGCATGGATCATTGTGATGAGAAGGTCATGCAGTATTGTGAAGACAGCTGTCAGGGAGCATTGTGATGACATATGTAATGGCCCATTGTGGTGACAATGGCATGGAGCATTGTGATGCCAAGTGTCATGGATGATTCTGATGACAAATGTAATGGAGCACTGTGATGACAATGGCTTGGAGCATTGTGATGACAAGGGTTAAGGAGCATTGTGCTGACCAGTGCATGGAGAATTGTGATGACAAGGGTCATGGAGCAATCTGATGACAAACTTGTGGAGTATTATGATGACAATGGCATGGAGCAGTGTGATGAAAACGGCATGGGGCATTGTGATGAAAAAGGCATGGAGCCTTTTCATGACAGAGTTCAAGGAGCATTCTGAGGACAAGTGTCAGGGAGCATTGTGATGACAAGTGTATTGAGAATTCTGATGACCAAGGTCATGGAGCATTGTGATGAAAAGGGCATGGAGTATTGTGATGACAGGCATCATGGAGCGTTGTGATGACAAGTGATATGGAGCATTGTGATCACAAGGCTTTGGAGCATTTTGATGACAGATTTCATGGATCATTTTGGTATCAAGGAGCATGGAGCATTGTGATGACAAGGGCATAAAGCAATGTGATCCCAAGGTTCATGGAGGATTGTGATGACAATGGTAATGGAGTATTGTGATGACAAGCGCATAGAGCATTGTAATTACAAGGTCATTTAGCCTTTTGCTGACAAAGTCATCTAGCATTGTGATGACAGGTGTCATGGAGCACTGTGATGACAAGCATCACGGAGGATTGTGAACACAGGGGTCATGGAGCATTGGGTTGAAAAGGGCATGCATCATTGTGATGACAAGTATCATGGAGCATTGGGCTGAAATTATTCATGAAGTATTGTGATGACAGGGGACATGGAGAATTGTGATGACATAGGTCATGGAGAATTTTGATTTCATTGTGCTGACAATAGCCGGAAGCATTATAATGATGGGCATGATGCATTGTGATGACAGGGTTCATGGAGCATTGAGATGAAAAGGGGCATGGAGCATTGTGATTACAGGGGTCTTGAGCATTGTGATGACAAGGGCATGGAGCATTGTGATGAGAAATCCATGGAACATTCTGATGACATGTGTCATGGAGCTTTGTGATGACAAGGGCATGGAGCATTGTGATTACAGGGGTCTTGGATCATTGTGATGACAAGTGTCATGGAGCCTTGTGATTACAAGTCCGTGGAACATTGTGATGGCAGGGGTCATGGAGCATTGTGATGAGAAGGGCATGGAGCATTGTGATTACATGGGCACGGAACACTGTGATACATGGGTCATGCAGGATTTTAATGACTAGGGCATGGAGCATTGTGATGAGAAATGCATCGAGCATTGTGATGACAAGTGTCATGGAGCTTTCTGATGACAAGGGCATGGAGCAATGTGATGAGAGGGTTCATGGAGCATTGTGATGACAATGACATGGAACATTGTGATGCCATGTGTCATGGAGCTTTGTGATGACAAGTCATGGAGCATTTTGATGACAAGGGAATGGTGCATTGTGATGAGAAGTGCAGGGAGCATTTTGATGACCGGGTCATGCAGCAATTTGATAAAAAGTGTAATGGAATATTTTGATGGCATGGGTTATAGAACATTGTGATGTCAGGGTTCTTGGATCTTTGGGATGAAATGGGTCATGGAGCATTTTGATGACAGGGGTTATGGAACATTGTTATGTCAGGGGTCATGCAATATTGTGATGATAAAGGGATGTAGCATTGTGATGACAGGGTCATGGAACATTGTGATTCCAGGGGTGAGGGTGTATTGTGATGACTAGTGATGGAACATTGTGATATCTATGGTGAGATAGCATTTTGATGAGAAGTTCATGGACCATTGTGATAACAAAATTTATGGAGCATTGCAATCATAAGGTTGTGGACAGTTGTGATGAAATGTGCGTGGCACATTGTGATGACAATGGTCATGGAGCATTGTTCTGACAAAGACATGGAGCGTTGTGATGACAAGGGTCCCAGAGAATGGTGAGGAAATGTTCATGGAGCATTGTGGTTACAAATGTCACAGAGCCTTGTGATGACGCGGACATGGACCATTGTGATGACAAACGTTATGAAGCATTGTGATGACTGGAGTCACGGAGCATTGGGATGACAGGGGTCATGGAGCATGGTGATGACAAGTGCATGGAGCATTGTGATGACAGGGGAATGGAGCATTGGTCTGAAAAATTTCATAGATTATTGTGATGACCATGGGCATGGTGCATTGTGATGACAAGGGCATGGAGCATTGTGATGAGAAGGTCATGGAATATCGTGAAGAGAGATGTCAGGGAGCATTGTGATGACATATGTCATGGTCCATTGCGATGACAATGGCATGGAGCATTGTGATGCCAATTGTAATGGAGGATTGTGATGACAAATATAATGGAGAATTGTGATGATTAGGGCTTGCAGCATTATGATGACAAGGGCCATTGAGAATTTTCATGACAAGGTCGTGAAGCATTGTGATGACAAGATCCTGGAGCATTGTGATGACAAAGCTATGGAGCCTTGTGACGACAAGTCTCATGGAGCATACTGATGAAAAGGGGCATGGAGCATTGTGATTACAGGGGTCATGGAACATTGTGATGACAAGGGCATGGAACATTGTGAGGAGAAGACCAAGGAGCATTCTGATGGCATGCGTCATTGAGATTCGTGATGACAAGGGCATGGAGCATTTTGATTACATGGGTCTTGGAGCATTTTGATGAAAAGGGCATGGATCATTGTGATGAAAAAGGCATGGAGCCTTGTCATGACAGAGTTCAAGGAGCATACAGACAACAAGTGTCAGGGAGCATTTTGATGACAAGTGTATTGAGCATTGTGATGACAAAGGTCATGGAGCATTGTGATGAGAAGACCAAGGATAATTGAGATGACGAGCGTCAAGGGGCATTGTGATGACAAGTGTTATGGAATATTGTGATCACAAGGGATTGGAGCATTGTTATGACAGAGGTCATGGTGCATTTTGATTTCATTGTGATGACAATAGCATGAAGCATTATGATTATAGGCATGGTGCATTGTGATGACAGGGTTAATGGATCATTGAGATGAAAAAGGGCATGGAGCATTGTGATTACAGGGTTCTTGGAGTGTTGTGATGAGAAGGGTCATGGAGCCTTGTGATGACAAGGCCATGGAATATCGTGATGGCAGGGGCATGGAGCATTGTTATGAGAGGGGTAATGGAGCATTGTGATGGCAAGGGCATGGATCATTGTGATGAGAAGGCCATGTAGCATTCTGATGACATGTGTCATGGAGCATTGTGATGACAATGACATGGAGCATTGTGATGCCATGGGTCAGGCCTCTTTGAGATGACAAAGGTCATGGAGCATTTTGATGGCAAGGGCGTTGTGCATTGTGATGAGAAGGGCAGGGAGAATTGTGATGACAGGTTCATGGAGCAATTTGTTGAAAATTTTCATGGAACATTTTGATGACAGGTGTTATGGAACATTGTGATGTCAGGGGTCATCGAACATTTTGATGATAAGTGCATGTAGCATTGTGATGACAGGAGTCATGGAACATTGTGATGACAGGTGGGAGGGAGTATTGTGACAAACAGTGATGTAGCATTGTGATATCAGTTGTGAGAGAGCATTTTGATTAGAAGTGCATGGAGGATTATGATGACAATATTTATGGAGCATTGTGATGACAAGATTGTAGAGCACTGTGATGACAAGCGCATGGTGCATTGTGATGACATGTGTCATGGAGCACTGTGCTGACAAGTGCAAGGAGCATTGTGATGACAAGGGTCATGGCGCATTGTGCTGAGAAAGGCATAGAGCATTGTGATGACAAGGGTCAATGAGCATTGTATGAAAAGTTCATGGGGCATTGTGGTTAAAATGGTCACAGAGACTGTTGATGACGAGGGCATGGACCATTGTGATGACAAAGGTCATGAAGCATTGTGATGACTGGAGTCACGGAGGATTGTGATGACAGGGGTCAGGGAGCATTGTGATAAGAAGGGCATGGAGCACTGTGATGACAAGGGCATGGAACATTAGTCTAATAAGTTCCATGGATTGTTGCGATGACAGTTCGAATGGCACATTGTGATGACAAGGGCATGGAGCATTGTGATGACCAGGTCATGCAGTATTGTGAAGAGAGGTGTCAGGGAGCATTGTGATGACATATGTAATGGCCCATTGTGATGACAATGGCATGGAGAATTGTGATGACCAGGTCATGCAGTATTGTGAAGAGAGGTGTCAGGGAGCATTGTGATGACATATGTAATGGCCCATTGTGATGACAATGGCATGGAGCATTGTGATGCCAAGTGTCATGGAGGATTCTGATGACAAAGGTTATGGAACATTGTGATGACAATGGCTTGGAGCATTGTGATGACATGGGACAGGGAGCATTGTGCTGACAATTGCATGGAGAATTGTGATGACAAGGGTCATGGAGCATTCTGATGACAAGCTTGTGGAGTATTTTGATGACAATGGCATGGAGCATTGTGAAGAAAATGGCATGGGGCATTGTGAAGAAAAAGGCATGGAGCCTTTTCGTGGCAGGTTTCAAGGAGCATTCTGATGACAATGTCAGGGAGCATTGTGATGACATGTATATTGAGAATTTTGATGACAAAGGTTATGGAGCATTGTGATGAAAAGGGCATGGAGTATTGTGATGACAGGCATCATGGAGCGTTGTGATGACAAGTGTTATGGAAGATTGTGATCACAAGGGTTTGGAGCCTTGTGATGCCAGAGGTCATGGATCATATTGATTTAAAGGATCATGGAGCATTGTGATGACAAGGGCATGAAGCAATGTGATCCCAAGGTTCATGGAGGATTGTGATGACAATGGAAATGGAGTATTGTGATGACAAGCGCATAGAGCATTGTAATGACAAGGTCATGTAGCATTTTGCTGACAAAGGCATGGAGCATTGTGATGACATGTGTCATGGAGCACTGTGATGACAAGAGTCATGGACCATTGTGAATACAGGGGTCATGGAGCATTGGGATGACAAGGGCATGGATCCTTGTGATGACAAGTGTCATGGAGCACTGGGCTGAAAATATTCATGGAGTGTTGTGATGACATGGGTCATGGAGCATAGTGATGAGTAGGGAATGGAGCATTGTGATGACAAGAGTCCCGTATCATTGTGTTGTCAGGAGTCATGGAGTGTTGTGATGACAGTGGTCATGGAGCATTGTGAAGATATTGGCCATGGAGTATTGTGATGTGTAGGTCGTGGAGCATTGAGCTGAATATGTTAATGGATTATTGTGATGACAGGGGTCATGGAGCATTGTGATGACAAGGGAATGGAGAATGGTGATGACAATATCCTGGATCTTTGTGATGAGATGACCATGGAGACTTGTGATGAGAAGTCTCACGGAGCATTCCGATGAAAAGGGGCATGGAGCATTGTGATTACAGGGGTCTTGGAGCATTTTGATGACTAGGGCATGGAGCATTTTGATGAGAAGTCCATGGGGCATTCTGATGACATGCTTCATGGAGTTTTGTGATGACAAGCACATGGAGCATTGTGATGACAGTGATCTTGGAGCATTGTGATGAAAAGGGCATGGATCATTGTGATGAAAAAGTCATGGAGCCTTGTCATGACAGGGTTCAAGAAGCATACTGATGACAAGTGTCAGGGAGCATTGTGATGACAAGTGTATTGAGCACTGAGATGACAAAGTTCATGGAGCATTGTGATGAGAATACCATGGATAATTGTGATGATGAGCGTCATGGGGATTTGTGATGATAAGTGTTATGGAACATTGTGATCACAAGGGTTTGGAGCATTATGATGACAGAGGTCATGGAGAATTTTGATTTCATTGTGATGACAATAGCCTGAAGCATTATGATGATGGGCATGGTGCATTGTGATGACAGGGTTCATGGAGCATTGAGATGCATAGTGGCATGGAGCATTGTGATTACAGGGGTCTTGGAGCATTGTGATGTCAAGGGGCAGGGAGCCTTGTGATGACAAGGCCGTGGAACATTGTGATGGCAGGGGTCATGGAGCATTTTTATGACAGAGGTAATGGAGCATTGTGATGAGAAGTGCATTGAGCATTGGCCCGAAAGTTTTCATGGATTATTGTGATGAGAGTGGGCATGGAGCACTGTGATGACAAGGGCACGGAACACCGTGATACATGGGTCATGGAGGATTGTGATGAAATGGGCATGGAGCATTTTGATGAGAAGGGCATCGAGCATTGTGATGACAAGTGTCATGGAGCATTGTGATGACAAGGGCATGGAGCAATGGGATGAGAGCGTTTAGGGAGCATTGTGATGACAATGACATGGAGCATTGTGATGCCAAGGGTCATGGAGCTTTGTGATGACAACGGTCATGGAGCATTTTGATGACAAGCGTGTGGTGCATTGTGATGAGAAGGAAAGGGAGCATTTTGATGACAGGTTCATGCTGCAATTTGATGAAAAGTGTCATGTAACATTTTGACGACAGGGGTTACAGAACATTGTGATGCCATGGGTCATGGAGCTTTGGGATGAAATGTGTCATGGAGCATTGTGATGACAGTGGTTATGGAATATTGTGATGTCACGGGTCATGGAACATTGTGATTACAGGGTTGAGGGAGGATTGTGATGACTAGTGATGGAACATTGTGATATCTCAGGTGAGAGAGCATTTGGATGAGAAGTGCATGGACCATTGTGATTACAAGGTTTATGGAGCATATCGATGACAAGGTTGTGGATCATTGTGATGAAAAGCGCATGGCACATTGTGATGACAAGAGTCATGGAACATTGTTCTGACAAAGGCATGGAGCATTGGGATGACAAGTTTCACGGAGCATTGTGATGAAAAGTTCATGGAGCATTGTGGTTACAAAAGTCACAGAGCCTTGTGATGACGCGGGCATGGACCGTTGTGATGACAAACGTTATGAAGCATTGTGATGACTGGAGTCACGGAGCATTGTGATGTCAAAAGTAATTTAGCATTGTGATGACAATGGCTTGGAGCATTGTGATGACAAGGTTCAGGGAGCATTGTGCTGACAAGTGCATGGATAATTGTGATGAAAAAGGTCATGGAACATTCTGATGACAATCTTGTGGAGTATTTTGATGACAATGGCATGGAGCATTGTGATGAAAACGGCATGGGGCATTGTGATGAGAAAAGCATGGAGCCTTTTCGTGACAGGTTTCAAGGAGCATTCTGACGGCAAGTTTCAGGAAGCATTGTAATGACAAGTGTATTAGAATTGTGATGACAAAGGTTATGGAGCATTTTGATGAAAAGGCCGTGGAGTATTGTGATGACAGGCATCATGGAGCGTTGTGATGACAAGTGTTATGGAACATTGTGATGACAAGGGTTTGGAGCATTGTGATGACAGAGGTCATGGATCATTGTGATTTCAAGGAGCATGGAGCATTGTGATGACAAGGGTATGAAGCAATGTGATCCCAAGGTTCATGGAGGATTGTGATGACAATGGTAAAGGAGTATTGTGATGACAAGCGCATAGAGCATTGTAATGACAAGGTCATGTAGCGTTTGCTGACAAAGGCATGGAGCATTGTGATGACAGGTGTCATGGAGCACCGTGATGACAAGCGTCACGGAGAATTGTGAATACAGTGGTCATGGAGCATTGGGATGACAAGGGCATGGTTCAATGTGATGACAAGGGTCATGGAGCATTTGGCTGAAAATGTTCATGGATTATTGTGAGTACAGGGGTCATGGAGCATTGTGATGACTTGGGAATGGAGCATTTTGATGACAGGAATTCCGGATCATTGTGTTGTCAGGTGTCATGGAGTGTTGAGATGACAGTGGTCATGGTGCATTGTGATGATATTGGCCATGGAGAATTGTGATGAGTAGGTCGTGGAGCATTGTGATTACAGGTGTCTTGATGCATTGTGATGAAAAGGGCATGTATCATTGTGAAGAAAAAGGCATTGAGCCTTGTCATGACAGTGTTCAAGAAGCATACTTACGACAAGTGTCAGGTAGCATTGTGATGACAAGTGTATTGAGCATTTGATGACAAAGGTCATAGAGCATTGTGATGAGGACACCATGGATAATTGTGATGATGAGCGTCATGGGGTGTTGTGATGGTAAGTCTTATGGAACATTGTGATCACAAGGGTTTGGAGCATTATGATGACAGATGTCATGGAGAATTTAGATTTCATTGTGATGACAATAGCATGAAACATTATGATGATGGGCATGGTGCATTGTGATGACTGGGTTCATGGAGCATTGAGATGAAAAGGGGAATGGAGCATTGTGATTACCGGGGTCTTGGAGCATTGTGATGGCTAGGTCATGGAGCATGGTGATGAGAAGGCCATGGAAAATTCTGATGACATGCATCATGGAGCACTGTGATGACAAGGGCATGGAGCATTGTGATTAAAGGGGTCTTGGGGAATTGTGATGACAAAGATCATGCAGCCTTGTGATGACATGCCGTTGAACAATGTGATGGCAGGTGTCATGGAGCATTGTTATGACAGAGGTAATGGAGCATTGTGATGAGAAGGGCATTGAGCTTTGGTCTAAAATATTTCATGGATTATTGTAATGAGAGTGGGCATGGAGCATTGGGATGACAAGGGCACGGAACACTGTGATACATGGTTCATGGAGGATTGTAATGACCAGGACATGGAGCATTGCGATGAGAAGGGCATCGAGCATTGTGATGACAAGTGTCATGGAGCTTTGTGATGACAAGGGCGTGGAGCAATGTGATGAGAGTGTTCATGGAGCATTGTGATGACAATGACATGGAGCATTGTGATGCCAAGGGTCATGGAGATTTGTGATGACAAATAACAGGGAGCATTTCGATGACAATGGTGTGGTGCATTGTGATGAGAAGGGCAGGGAGCATTTTGATTACAGGTTCATGCAGCAATTTGATTAAAATATAATGGAATATTTTGAGGACAGGGGTTATAGAACATTGTGATGTCAGGGGTCATGGAGATTTGGGATGAAAAGGGTCATGGAGCATTTTGATTACAGGGGTTATGGAACATTGTGATGTCAGGGATCATGGAACATTGTGATGATAAGGTTATGTAGCACTGTGATGACAGGGGTCATGGAACATTATGATTACAGGGTTGAGGGAGTATTGTGATGACTAGTGATGGAACATTGTGATATCTCTGGTGAGAGAGCATTTGGATGTGAAGTGCATGGAGCATTGGGATTACAAGGTTTATGAAGCATAGCGATGACAAGGTTGAGGACCGATGTGATGAAAAGCACGTGGCACATTGTGATGACAAGGGTCATGGAGCATTGTTCTGACAAAGGCATGGAGCATTGTGATGACAAGGGTCACGGAGCATTGTGATGAAAAGTTCATGGAGCATTGTGGTTACAAAGGTCACAGAGCCTTGTGATGACACGGGCAAGGACCGTTTTGATGACAAACATTATGAAGCATTGTGATGACTGGAGTCACGGAGCACTGTGATGATAGGGGTCATGGAGCATTGTGATGACATGGGCATGGAGCATTGTGATGACAGGGGCATGGAGCATTGGTCTGACAAGTTTCATAGATTATTGTGATGACAGTGGACATGGTGCATTGTGATGACAAGGGTATGGATCATGGTGATGAGAAGGTCATGGAGTATTGTGAAGACAGGTGTCAGGGAGCATTGTGATGACATATGTCATGGTCCATTGCGATGATAATGGCATTGAGCATTGTGATGCCAAATGTAATGGAGGATTGTGATGACAAATAAAATGGAGCATTGTGATGACTAGGGCTTGGAGCACTATGATGACAAGGGCCATTGAGAATTTTCATGACAACGTCGTGAAGCATTGTGATGACAAGGTCCTGGAGCATTGTGATGAGAAATCCATGGAGCCTTGTGATGACAATCTCATATAGCATACTGATCAAAAGGTGCATGGACTATTGTGATTACAGGGGTCTTGGAACATTGTGATGACAAGGGCATGGATCATTGTGAAGAGAAGGCCAAGGAGCATTCTGAGGACATGAGTCATTGAGCTTTGTGATGACAAGCGCATGGAGCATTGTGATTACAGGGTTCTTGTAGCATTGTGATGAAAAGGGCATGGAATATTGTGATGAAAAATGCATGGAGCCTTGCCATGACAGGGTTCAAGGAGCATACAGACAACAAGTGTCATGGAGCATATTGATGACAAGTGTATTGAGCATTGTGATGACAAAGGTCATGGAGCATTGTGATGAGAAGGCCATGGAGCATTCTGATGACATGTGTCATGGAGCTTAGTGATGACAAGGGCATGGAGCAATGTGATGCCAAGGGTCATGGATATTTGTGATGACAAAGGTCATGGAACATTTTGATGACAAGGGCGTTGTGCATTGTAATGAGAAGTGCAGGGAGCATTGTGATGACATGGTCACGGAGAAATTTGATGAAAAGTGTCAAGGAACATTTTGATGACAGGGGTTATGGAACATTGCGATGTCATGGGTCATCGAACATTGTGATGATAAGGGCATGTAGCATTGTGATGACAGGAGTCATGGAACATTGTGATGACAGAGGTGAGGGAGTATTGTGTCGAATAGTGAAGTAACATTGTGATATCAGTGGTGAGAAAGCATTTTGATGAGAAGTGCATGGAGCATTGTGATGACAAGGTTTATGGAGCATTGTGATGACAAGATTGTGGAGCACTGTGATGACAAGCGCATGGTGCATTGTGATGACATGTGTCATGGAACATTGTGCTGACAAGCGCATGGAGCATTGTGAGGACAAGGGTCATGGAGCATTGTGCTGAGAAAGGCATAGAGCATTGTGATGACAAGGGTCAAAGAGAATTGTGATGAAAAGTTCATGGAGCATTGTGGTTAAAAAGGTCACAGAGACTGTTGATGATGAGGGCATGGACTATTGTGATGACAAAGGTCATGAAGCATTGTGATGACTGGAGTCACGGAGCACTGTGATGACAGGGGTCATGGAGCATTGTGATGAAAAGGGGCATGGAGCATTGTGATGACAAGGGCATGAATCATTGGTCTCATAATTTTCATGGATTATTGCGATGACTGTTGGAATGGTGCATTGTGGTGACAAGGGCATGGAGCATTGTGATAAACAGGTCATGCTGTATTGTGAAGACTGGTGTCATGGAGCATTGTGATGACAGGGTTCATGCAGCATTGTGATGACTAGGGAATGGAGCATAGTGATGACAAGAGTCCCGGATCATTGTGTTGTCAGGTGTCATGGAGTGTTGTGATGACAGTTGTCATGGTGCATTGTGATGATATTGGTCATGGAGCATTATGATGAGAAGGTTATGGAGCATTGTGCTGATAATATTCATGGAGTATTGTGATGACAATGGTCATGGAGCATCGTGATGACAAGGGAATGGAGCATGGTGATGACAAGGTCATGTAGCATTATGATGAGAAGTCCTTGGAGGCTGGTGGTGATAAGTTTCATGGAGCATTCTGATGAAAAGTGGCATGGATCATTGTGATTACAGTGGTCTTGGAGCATTGTGATGACAAGGGCATGGAGCATTGTCAGAGACGGCCATGCAGCATTCTGATGACATGGGTAATGGAGCTTTGTGATGACAAGGGCTTGGAGCATTGTGATTACAGGTGTCTTGGAGCATTGTGATGAAAAGGGCACGGATCATTGTGATGAAAAAGTCATGCAGACTTGTCATGACAGGGTTAATGGAGCATAGTGAAGACAAGGGTCAGGGAGCATTGTGATGACAAGTGTATTGAGCATTGTGATGACAAAGGTCATGGAGCATTGTGATGAGAAGACCATGGACAATTGTCATGATGAGCGTCACGGTGTGTTGTGATGATAAGTGTTATGGAACATTGTGATCACAAGGGTTTGGAGCATTATGATGACAGAGGTCATGGAGAATATTGATTTCATTGTGATGACAATAGCCTGAAGCTTTATGATGATGGGCATGGTGCATTGTGATGACAGGGATCATGGAGCATTGAGATGAAAAGGGGCATGGAACATTGTGTTTACACTGGTCGTGGAGCATTGTGATGACAAGGGCATGGAGCATTGGTCTAATAAGTTTCATGGATTATTGCGATGACAGTTGGAATGGCGCATTGTGATGACAAGGACATGGAGCATTGTGATGACCAGGTCATGCAGTATTGTGGAGACAGGTGTCAGGGAGCATTGTGATGACATATGTAATGGCCAAATGTGATGACGAAGGCATGGAGCATTGTGATGCCAAGTGTCATGGAGGATTCTGATGACAAAGATAATAGAGCATTGTGATGACAATGGCTTGGAGCATTGCGATGACAAGGGTCAAGGAGCATTGTGTTGACAAGTGCATGGAGAATTGTGATGACAAGTGTCATGGAGCATTCTGGTGACAAGCTTGCGGAGTATTTTGATGGCAGTGGCATGGAGTATTGTGATAAAAACGGCATGGGGCATTGTGATGAAAAAGGCATGGAGCCTTGTGATGACAGGTCTCATGGAGCATACTGATGAAAAGGGGCATGGAGCATTCTGATTACAGGGGTCTTGGAACATTGTGATAGCAAGGGCATGGAGCACTGTGATGACAAGGGCATGGAACATTGGTCTAATAAGTTTCATGGATTATTGTGATGACAGTTGGAATGGCGCATTGTGATGACAGTGGTCATGGAGCATTGTGATGATACTGCTCATGGAGCATTGTGATAAGACCGTCATGGAGCATTGGGTTGAAAATGTTCATAGAGTATTGTGATGACAGGTGTCAAGGAGCATTGTGATGACAAGGGAATGGAGCATGGTGATGACAAGGTCCTGAAGCATTGTGATGAGATGAAGATGGAGACTTGTGATGACAAGTCTCATGGAGCATTCTGACGAAAAGGGGCAAGGAGCTTTGTGATTACAGGGGTCTTGGAGCACTGTGATGACAAGGGCATGGAGCATTGTGAGGAGAAGGCCATGGAGCATTCTGATGACATGCGTCATTGAGCTTTGTGATGACAAGGGCATGGAGCATTGTGATTACAGGGGTCTTGGAGCATTGTGATTAAAAGGGCATGGATCATTGTGATGAAAAAGGCATGGAGACGTGTCATGACAGGGTTAATGGAGCATACTGATGACAAGTGTCAGGGAGCATTGTGATGACAAGTGTATTGAGCATTGTGATAACAAAGGTCATGGAGCATTGTGATGAGGAGACCATGGATAATTGTGATGATGAGCGTCATTGGGTGTTGTGATGATAAGTGTTATGGAACATTGTGATCACAAGGGATTGGGACATTGTGATGACAGAGGTCATGGAGCATATAGATTTCATTGTGATGACAATAGCCTGAAGCATTATCATGATGGGCCTGATGCATTGTGATGACAGTGTTCATGGAGCATTGAGATGAAAAGGGGCATGGAGCATTGTGATTACAGGGTTCTTGGAGCATTGTGATGTCAAGGGCATGGAGCATTTTGATGAGAAGGACATGGACCATTCTGATGGCATGTGTCATGGAGCTTTTTGATGACAAGGGCATGGAGCATTGTGATTACAGGGGTCTTGGAGCATTGTGATGACAAGTGTCATGGAGCCTTGTGATGACAAGGCCGTGGAATATTGTGATGGCATGGGTCATGGAACATTGTTATGATAGGGATAATGGAGCATTGTGATGAGAAGGACATGGAGCATTGTGAATACAAGGTTTATGGAGCATTACCATGACAAATTTGTGGACCGTTGTGATGAAAAGCGTGTAGCATATTGTGATGACAAGGGTCATGGAGCATTTTTCTGACAAAGGCATGGAGCATTTTGATGACAATGGTCACGAAGCATTGTGATGAAAAGTTCATGGAGCATTGTGGTTATAAAGGTCACAGAGCCTTGTGATAACGCGGTCATGGACCATTGTGATGACAAATGTTATGAAGCATTGTGATGACTGGAGTCATGGAGCATTGTGATGACAGTGGACATGGAGCATTGTGATGACAAGGGCATAGAGCATTTTGGTGACAGGGACATGGAGCATTGGTCTGACAAGTTTCATAGATTATTGTGATGACAGTGGACATGGTGCATTGTGATGGCAAGGGCATGGATCATTGTGATGAGAAGGTCATGCAGTATTGTGAAGACAGCTGTCAGGGAGCATTGTGATGACATATGTAATGGCCCATTGTGGTGACAATGGCATGGAGCATTGTGATGCCAAGTGTCATGGATGATTCTGATGACAAATGTAATGGAGCACTGTGATGACAATGGCTTGGAGCATTGTGATGACAAGGGTTAAGGAGCATTGTGCTGACCAGTGCATGGAGAATTGTGATGACAAGGGTCATGGAGCAATCTGATGACAAACTTGTGGAGTATTATGATGACAATGGCATGGAGCAGTGTGATGAAAACGGCATGGGGCATTGTGATGAAAAAGGCATGGAGCCTTTTCATGACAGAGTTCAAGGAGCATTCTGAGGACAAGTGTCAGGGAGCATTGTGATGACAAGTGTATTGAGAATTGTGATGACCAAGGTCATGGAGCATTGTGATGAAAAGGGCATGGAGTATTGTGATGACAGGCATCATGGAGCGTTGTGATGACAAGTGATATGGAGCATTGTGATCACAAGGCTTTGGAGCATTTTGATGACAGATTTCATGGATCATTTTGATATCAAGGAGCATGGAGCATTGTGATGACAAGGGCATAAAGCAATGTGATCCCAAGGTTCATGGAGGATTGTGATGACAATGGTAATGGAGTATTGTGATGACAAGCGCATAGAGCATTGTAATTACAAGGTCATTTAGCCTTTTGCTGACAAAGTCATCTAGCATTGTGATGACAGGTGTCATGGAGCACTGTGATGACAAGCATCACGGAGGATTGTGAACACAGGGGTCATGGAGCATTGGGTTGAAAAGGGCATGCATCATTGTGATGACAAGTATCATGGAGCATTGGGCTGAAATTATTCATGAAGTATTGTGATGACAGGGGACATGGAGAATTGTGATGACATAGGTCATGGAGAATTTTGATTTCATTGTGCTGACAATAGCCGGAAGCATTATAATGATGGGCATGATGCATTGTGATGACAGGGTTCATGGAGCATTGAGATGAAAAGGGGCATGGAGCATTGTGATTACAGGGGTCTTGAGCATTGTGATGACAAGGGCATGGAGCATTGTGATGAGAAATCCATGGAACATTCTGATGACATGTGTCATGGAGCTTTGTGATGACAAGGGCATGGAGCATTGTGATTACAGGGGTCTTGGATCATTGTGATGACAAGTGTCATGGAGCCTTGTGATTACAAGTCCGTGGAACATTGTGATGGCAGGGGTCATGGAGCATTGTGATGAGAAGGGCATGGAGCATTGTGATTACATGGGCACGGAACACTGTGATACATGGGTCATGCAGGATTTTAATGACTAGGGCATGGAGCATTGTGATGAGAAATGCATCGAGCATTGTGATGACAAGTGTCATGGAGCTTTCTGATGACAAGGGCATGGAGCAATGTGATGAGAGGGTTCATGGAGCATTGTGATGACAATGACATGGAGCATTGTGATGCCATGTGTCATGGAGCTTTGTGATGACAAGTCATGGAGCATTTTGATGACAAGGGAATGGTGCATTGTGATGAGAAGTGCAGGGAGCATTTTGATGACCGGGTCATGCAGCAATTTGATAAAAAGTGTAATGGAATATTTTGATGGCATGGGTTATAGAACATTGTGATGTCAGGGTTCTTGGATCTTTGGGATGAAATGGGTCATGGAGCATTTTGATGACAGGGGTTATGGAACATTGTTATGTCAGGGGTCATGCAATATTGTGATGATAAAGGGATGTAGCATTGTGATGACAGGGTCATGGAACATTGTGATTCCAGGGGTGAGGGTGTATTGTGATGACTAGTGATGGAACATTGTGATATCTATGGTGAGATAGCATTTTGATGAGAAGTTCATGGACCATTGTGATAACAAAATTTATGGAGCATTGCAATCATAAGGTTGTGGACAGTTGTGATGAAATGTGCGTGGCACATTGTGATGACAATGGTCATGGAGCATTGTTCTGACAAAGACATGGAGCGTTGTGATGACAAGGGTCCCAGAGAATGGTGAGGAAATGTTCATGGAGCATTGTGGTTACAAATGTCACAGAGCCTTGTGATGACGCGGACATGGACCATTGTGATGACAAACGTTATGAAGCATTGTGATGACTGGAGTCACGGAGCATTGGGATGACAGGGGTCATGGAGCATTGTGATGACAAGTGCATGGAGCATTGTGATGACAGGGGCATGGAGCATTGGTCTGAAAAATTTCATAGATTATTGTGATGACCATGGGCATGGTGCATTGTGATGACAAGGGCATGGAGCATTGTGATAAGAAGGTCATGGAATATCGTGAAGAGAGATGTCAGGGAGCATTGTGATGACATATGTCATGGTCCATTGCGATGACAATGGCATGGAGCATTGTGATGCCAATTGTAATGGAGGATTGTGATGACAAATATAATGGAGCATTGTGATGATTAGGGCTTGCAGCATTATGATGACAAGGGCCATTGAGAATTTTCATGACAAGGTCGTGAAGCATTGTGATGACAAGATCCTGGAGCATTGTGATGACAAAGCTATGGAGCCTTGTGACGACAAGTCTCATGGAGCATACTGATGAAAAGGGGCATGGAGCATTGTGATTACAGGGGTCATGGAACATTGTGATGACAAGGGCATGGAACATTGTGAGGAGAAGACCAAGGAGCATTCTGATGGCATGCGTCATTGAGATTCGTGATGACAAGGGCATGGAGCATTTTGATTACATGGGTCTTGGAGCATTGTGATGAAAAGGGCATGGATCATTGTGATGAAAAAGGCATGGAGCCTTGTCATGACAGAGTTCAAGGAGCATACAGACAACAAGTGTCAGGGAGCATTTTGATGACAAGTGTATTGAGCATTGTGATGACAAAGGTCATGGAGCATTGTGATGAGAAGACCAAGGATAATTGAGATGACGAGCGTCAAGGGGCATTGTGATGACAAGTGTTATGGAATATTGTGATCACAAGGGATTGGAGCATTGTTATGACAGAGGTCATGGTGCATTTTGATTTCATTGTGATGACAATAGCATGAAGCATTATGATTATAGGCATGGTGCATTGTGATGACAGGGTTAATGGATCATTGAGATGAAAAATTGCATGGAGCATTGTGATTACAGGGTTCTTCGAGTGTTGTGATGAGAAGGGTCATGGAGCCTTGTGATGACAAGGCCATGGAATATCGTGATGGCAGGGGCATGGAGCATTGTTATGAGAGGGGTAATGGAGCACTGTGATGGCAAGGGCATGGATCATTGTGATGAGAAGGCCATGTAGCATTCTGATGACATGTGTCATGGAGCATTGTGATGACAATGACATGGAGCATTGTGATGCCATGGGTCAGGCCTCTTTGAGATGACAAAGGTCATGGAGCATTCTGATGGCAAGGGCGTTGTGCATTGTGATGAGAAGGGCAGGGAGAATTGTGATGACAGGTTCATGGAGCAATTTGTTGAAAATTTTCATGGAACATTTTGATGACAGGTGTTCTGGAACATTGTGATGTCAGGGGTCATCGAACATTTTGATGATAAGTGCATGTAGCATTGTGATGACAGGAGTCATGGAACATTGTGATGACAGGTGGGAGGGAGTATTGTGACAAACAGTGATGTAGCATTGTGATATCAGTTGTGAGAGAGCATTTTGATTAGAAGTGCATGGAGGATTATGATGACAATATTTATGGAGCATTGTGATGACAAGATTGTAGAGCACTGTGATGACAAGCGCATGGTGCATTGTGATGACATGTGTCATGGAGCATTGTGCTGAGAAGCGCAAGGAGCATTGTGATGACAAGGGTCATGGCGCATTGTGCTGAGAAAGGCATAGAGCATTGTGATGACAAGGGTCAAAGAGCATTGTATGAAAAGTTCATGGGGCATTGTGGTTAAAATGGTCACAGAGACTGTTGATGACGAGGGCATGGACCATTGTGATGACAAAGGTCATGAAGCATTGTGATGACTGGAGTCACGGAGGATTGTGATGACAGGGGTCAGGGAGCATTGTGATAAGAAGGGCATGGAGCACTGTGATGACAAGGGCATGGAACATTAGTCTAATAAGTTCCATGGATTGTTGCGATGACAGTTCGAATGGCACATTGTGATGACAAGGGCATGGAGCATTGTGATGACCAGGTCATGCAGTATTGTGAAGAGAGGTGTCAGGGAGCATTGTGATGACATATGTAATGGCCCATTGTGATGACAATGGCATGGAGAATTGTGATGACCAGGTCATGCAGTATTGTGAAGAGAGGTGTCAGGGAGCATTGTGATGACATATGTAATGGCCCATTGTGATGACAATGGCATGGAGCATTGTGATGCCAAGTGTCATGGAGGATTCTGATGACAAAGGTTATGGAACATTGTGATGACAATGGCTTGGAGCATTGTGATGAAATGGGACAGGGAGCATTGTGCTGACAATTGCATGGAGAATTGTGATGACAAGGGTCATGGAGCATTCTGATGACAAGCTTGTGGAGTATTTTGATGACAATGGCATGGAGCATTGTGAAGAAAATGGCATGGGGCATTGTGAAGAAAAAGGCATGGAGCCTTTTCGTGGCAGGTTTCAAGGAGCATTCTGATGACAATGTCAGGGAGCATTGTGATGACATGTATATTGAGAATTGTGATGACAAAGGTTATGGAGCATTGTGATGAAAAGGGCATGGAGTATTGTGATGACAGGCATCATGGAGCGTTGTGATGACAAGTGTTATGGAAGATTGTGATCACAAGGGTTTGGAGCCTTGTGATGACAGAGGTCATGGATCATATTGATTTAAAGGATCATGGAGCATTGTGATGACAAGGGCATGAAGCACTGTGATCCCAAGGTTCATGGAGGATTGTGATGACAATGGAAATGGAGTATTGTGATGACAAGCGCATAGAGCATTGTAATGACAAGGTCATGTAGCATTTGGCTGACAAAGGCATGGAGCATTGTGATGACATGTGTCATGGAGCACTGTGATGACAAGAGTCATGGACCATTGTGAATACAGGGGTCATGGAGCATTGGGATGACAAGGGCATGGATCCTTGTGATGACAAGTGTCATGGAGCACTGGGCTGAAAATATTCATGGAGTGTTGTGATGACATGGGTCATGGAGCATAGTGATGAGTAGGGAATGGAGCATTGTGATGACAACAGTCCCGTATCATTGTGTTGTCAGGAGTCATGGAGTGTTGTGATGACAGTGGTCATGGAGCATTGTGAAGATATTGGCCATGGAGTATTGTGATGTGTAGGTCGTGGAGCATTGAGCTGAATATGTTAATGGATTATTGTGATGACAGGGGTCATGGAGCATTGTGATGACAAGGGAATGGAGAATGGTGATGACAATATCCTGGATCTTTGTGATGAGATGACCATGGAGACTTGTGATGAGAAGTCTCACGGAGCACTCCGATGAAAAGGGGCATGGAGCATTGTGATTACAGGGGTCTTGGAGCATTTTGATGACTAGGGCATGGAGCATTTTGATGAGAAGGCCATGGGGCATTCTGATGACATGCTTCATGGAGTTTTGTGATGACAAGCACATGGAGCATTGTGATGACAGTGATCTTGGAGCAGTGTGATGAAAAGGGCATGGATCATTGTGATGAAAAAGTCATGGAGCCTTGTCATGACAGGGTTCAAGAAGCATACTGATGACAAGTGTCAGGGAGCATTGTGATGACAAGTGTATTGAGCACTGTGATGACAAAGTTCATGGAGCATTGTGATGAGAATACCATGGATAATTGTGATGATGAGCGTCATGGGGATTTGTGATGATAAGTGTTATGGAACATTGTGATCACAAGGGTTTGGAGCATTATGATGACAGAGGTCATGGATAATTTTGATTTCATTGTGATGACAATAGCCTGAAGCATTATGATGATGGGCATGGTGCATTGTGATGACAGGGTTCATGGAGCATTGAGATGCAAAGTGGCATGGAGCATTGTGATTACAGGGGTCTTGGAGCATTGTGATGTCAAGGGGCAGGGAGCCTTGTGATGACAAGGCCGTGGAACATTGTGATGGCAGGGGTCATGGAGCATTTTTATGACAGAGGTAATGGAGCATTGTGATGAGAAGTGCATTGAGCATTGGCCCGAAAGTTTTCATGGATTATTCTGATGAGAGTGGGCATGGAGCACTGTGATGACAAGGGCACGGAACACTGTGATACATGGGTCATGGAGGATTGTGATGAAAAGGGCATGGAGCATTTTGATGAGAAGGGCATCGAGCATTGTGATGACAAGTGTCATGGAGCATTGTGATGACAAGGGCATGGAGCAATGGGATGAGAGCGTTCAGGGAGCATTGTGATGACAATGACATGGAGCATTGTGATGCCAAGGGTCATGGAGCTTTGTGATGACAACGGTCATGGAGCATTTTGATGACAAGCGTGTGGTGCATTGTGATGAGAAGGAAAGGGAGCATTTTGATGACAGGTTCATGCTGCAATTTGATGAAAAGTGTCATGTAACATTTTGACGACAGGGGTTACAGAACATTGTGATGCCATGGGTCATGGAGCTTTGGGATGAAATGTGTCATGGAGCATTGTGATGACAGTGGTTATGGAATATTGTGATGTCACGGGTCATGGAACATTGTGATTACAGGGTTGAGGGAGGATTGTGATGACTAGTGATGGAACATTGTGATATCTCAGGTGAGAGAGCATTTGGATGAGAAGTGCATGGACCATTGTGATTACAAGGTTTATGGAGCATATCGATGACAAGGTTGTGGATCATTGTGATGAAAAGCACATGGCACATTGTGATGACAAGAGTCATGGAACATTGTTCTGACAAAGGCATGGAGCATTGGGATGACAAGTTTCACGGAGCATTGTGATGAAAAGTTCATGGAGCATTGTGGTTACAAAAGTCACAGAGCCTTGTGATGACGCGGGCATGGACCGTTGTGATGACAAACGTTATGAAGCATTGTGATGACTGGAGTCACGGAGCATTGTGATGTCAAAAGTAATTTAGCATTGTGATGACAATGGCTTGGAGCATTGTGATGACAAGGTTCAGGGAGCATTGTGCTGACAAGTGCATGGATAATTGTGATGAAAAAGGTCATGGAACATTCTGATGACAATCTTGTGGAGTATTTTGATGACAATGGCATGGAGCATTGTGATGAAAACGGCATGGGGCATTGTGATGAGAAAAGCATGGAGCCTTTTCGTGACAGGTTTCAAGGAGCATTCTGACGGCAAGTTTCAGGAAGCATTGTAATGACAAGTGTATTAGAATTGTGATGACAAAGGTTATGGAGCATTTTGATGAAAAGGCCGTGGAGTATTGTGATGACAGGCATCATGGAGCGTTGTGATGACAAGTGTTATGGAACATTGTGATGACAAGGGTTTGGAGCATTGTGATGACAGAGGTCATGGATCATTTTGATTTCAAGGAGCATGGAGCATTGTGATGACAAGGGTATGAAGCAATGTGATCCCAAGGTTCATGGAGGATTGTGATGACAATGGTAAAGGAGTATTGTGATGGCAAGCGCATAGAGCATTGTAATGACAAGGTCATGTAGCGTTTGCTGACAAAGGCATGGAGCATTGTGATGACAGGTGTCATGGAGCACTGTGATGACAAGCGTCACGGAGAATTGTGAATACAGTGGTCATGGAGCATTGGGATGACAAGGGCATGGTTCAATGTGATGACAAGGGTCATGGAGCATTGGGCTGAAAATGTTCATGGAGTATTGTGATGACAGGGGTCATGGAGCATTGTGATGACTTGGGAATGGAGCATTTTGATGACAAGAATTCCGGATCATTGTGTTGTCAGGTGTCATGGAGTGTTGAGATGACAGTGGTCATGGTGCATTGTGATGATATTGGCCATGGAGAATTGTGATGAGTAGGTCGTGGAGCATTGTGATTACAGGTGTCTTGATGCATTGTGATGAAAAGGGCATGTATCATTGTGAAGAAAAAGGCATTGAGCCTTGTCATGACAGTGTTCAAGAAGCATACTTACGACAAGTGTCAGGTAGCATTGTGATGACAAGTGTATTGAGCATTTGATGACAAAGGTCATAGAGCATTGTGATGAGGACACCATGGATAATTGTGATGATGAGCGTCATGGGGTGTTGTGATGATAAGTCTTATGGAACATTGTGATCACAAGGGTTTGGAGCATTATGATGACAGATGTCATGGAGAATTTAGATTTCATTGTGATGACAATAGCATGAAACATTATGATGATGGGCATGGTGCATTGTGATGACTGGGTTCATGGAGCATTGAGATGAAAAGGGGCACGGAGCATTGTGATTACCGGGGTCTTGGAGCATTGTGATGGCTAGGGCATGGAGCATGGTGATGAGAAGGCCATGGAAAATTCTGATGACATGCATCATGGAGCACTGTGATGACAAGGGCATGGAGCATTGTGATTACAGGGGTCTTGGGGAATTGTGATGACAAGGATCATGCAGCCTTGTGATGACATGCCGTTGAACAATGTGATGGCAGGTGTCATGGAGCATTGTTATGACAGAGGTAATGGAGCATTGTGATGAGAAGGGCATTGAGCTTTGGTCTAAAATATTTCATGGATTATTGTAATGAGAGTGGGCATGGAGCATTGGGATGACAAGGGCACGGAACACTGTGATACATGGTTCATGGAGGATTGTAATGACCAGGACATGGAGCATTGCAATGAGAAGGGCATCGAGCATTGTGATGACAAGTGTCATGGAGCTTTGTGATGACAAGGGCATGGAGCAATGTGATGAGAGTGTTCATGGAGCATTGTGATGACAATGACATGGAGCATTGTGATGCCAAGGGTCATGGAGATTTGTGATGACAAATAACAGGGAGCATTTCGATGACAATGGTGTGGTGCATTGTGATGAGAAGGGCAGGGAGCATTTTGATTACAGGTTCATGCAGCAATTTGATTAAAATATAATGGAATATTTTGAGGACAGGGGTTATAGAACATTGTGATGTCAGGGGTCATGGAGATTTGGGATGAAAAGGGTCATGGAGCATTTTGATTACAGGGGTTATGGAACATTGTGATGTCAGGGATCATGGAACATTGTGATGATAAGGTTATGTAGCACTGTGATGACAGGGGTCATGGAACATTATGATTACAGGGTTGAGGGAGTATTGTGATGACTAGTGATGGAACATTGTGATATCTCTGGTGAGAGAGCATTTGGATGAGAAGTGCATGGAGCATTGGGATTACAAGGTTTATGAAGCATAGCGATGACAAGGTTGAGGACCGATGTGATGAAAAGCACGTGGCACATTGTGATGACAAGGGTCATGGAGCATTGTTCTGACAAAGGCATGGAGCATTGTGATGACAAGGGTCACGGAGCATTGTGATGAAAAGTTCATGGAGCATTGTGGTTACAAAGGTCACAGAGCCTTGTGATGACACGGGCAAGGACCGTTTTGATGACAAACATTATGAAGCATTGTGATGACTGGAGTCACGGAGCACTGTGATGATAGGGGTCATGGAGCATTGTGATGACATGGGCATGGAGCATTGTGATGGCAGGGGCATGGAGCATTGGTCTGACAAGTTTCATAGATTATTGTGATGACAGTGGACATGGTGCATTGTGATGACAAGGGTATGGATCATGGTGATGAGAAGGTCATGGAGTATTGTGAAGACAGGTGTCAGGGAGCATTGTGATGACATATGTCATGGTCCATTGCGATGATAATGGCATTGAGCATTGTGATGCCAACTGTAATGGAGGATTGTGATGACAAATAAAATGGAGCATTGTGATGACTAGGGCTTGGAGCACTATGATGACAAGGGCCATTGAGAATTTTCATGACAACGTCGTGAAGCATTGTGATGACAAGGTCCTGGAGCATTGTGATGAGAAATCCATGGAGCCTTGTGATGACAATCTCATATAGCATACTGATCAAAAGGTGCATGGACTATTGTGATTACAGGGGTCTTGGAACATTGTGATGACAAGGGCATGGATCATTGTGAAGAGAAGGCCAAGGAGCATTCTGAGGACATGAGTCATTGAGCTTTGTGATGACAAGCGCATGGAGCATTGTGATTACAGGGGTCTTGTAGCATTGTGATGAAAAGGGCATGGAATATTGTGATGAAAAATGCATGGAGCCTTGCCATGACAGGGTTCAAGGAGCATACAGACAACAAGTGTCATGGAGCATATTGATGACAAGTGTATTGAGCATTGTGATGACAAAGGTCATGGAGCATTGTGATGAGAAGGCCATGGAGCATTCTGATGACATGTGTCATGGAGCTTAGTGATGACAAGGGCATGGAGCAATGTGATGCCAAGGGTCATGGATATTTGTGATGACAAAGGTCATGGAACATTTTGATGACAAGGGCGTTGTGCATTGTAATGAGAAGTGCAGGGAGCATTGTGATGACATGGTCACGGAGAAATTTGATGAAAAGTGTCAAGGAACATTTTGATGACAGGGGTTATGGAACATTGCGATGTCATGGGTCATCGAACATTGTGATGATAAGGGCATGTAGCATTGTGATGACAGGAGTCATGGAACATTGTGATGACAGAGGTGAGGGAGTATTGTGTCGAATAGTGAAGTAACATTGTGATATCAGTGGTGAGAAAGCATTTTGATGAGAAGTGCATGGAGCATTGTGATGACAAGGTTTATGGAGCATTGTGATGACAAGATTGTGGAGCACTGTGATGACAAGCGCATGGTGCATTGTGATGACATGTGTCATGGAACATTGTGCTGACAAGCGCATGGAGCATTGTGAGGACAAGGGTCATGGAGCATTGTGCTGAGAAAGGCATAGAGCATTGTGATGACAAGGGTCAAAGAGAATTGTGATGAAAAGTTCATGGAGCATTGTGGTTAAAAAGGTCACAGAGACTGTTGATGATGAGGGCATGGACCATTGTGATGACAAAGGTCATGAAGCATTGTGATGACTGGAGTCACGGAGCACTGTGATGACAGTGGTCATGGAGCATTGTGATGAAAAGGGGCATGGAGCATTGTGATGACAAGGGCATGTATCATTGGTCTCATAATTTTCATGGATTATTGCGATGACTGTTGGAAAGGTGCATTGTGGTGACAAGGGCATGGAGCATTGTGATAAACAGGTCATGCTGTATTGTGAAGACTGGTGTCATGGAGCATTGTGATGACAGGGTTCATGCAGCATTGTGATGACTAGGGAATGGAGCATAGTGATGACAAGAGTCCCGGATCATTGTGTTGTCAGGTGTCATGGAGTGTTGTGATGACAGTTGTCATGGTGCATTGTGATGATATTGGTCATGGAGCATTGTGATGAGAAGGTTATGGAGCATTGTGCTGATAATATTCATGGAGTATTGTGATGACAATGGTCATGGAGCATTGTGATGACAAGGGAATGGAGCATGGTGATGACAAGGTCATGTAGCATTATGATGAGAAGTCCTTGGAGGCTTATGATGACAAGTTTCATGGAGCATTCTGATGAAAAGTGGCATGGATCATTGTGATTACAGTGGTCTTGGAGCACTGTGATGACAAGGGCATGGAGCATTGTCAGAGACGGCCATGCAGCATTCTGATGACATGGGTAATGGAGCTTTGTGATGACAAGGGCTTGGAGCATTGTGATTACAGGTGTCTTGGAGCATTGTGATGAAAAGGGCACGGATCATTGTGATGAAAAAGTCATGCAGACTTGTCATGACAGGGTTAATGGAGCATACTGAAGACAAGGGTCAGGGAGCATTGTGATGACAAGTGTATTGAGCATTGTGATGACAAAGGTCATGGAGCATTGTGATGAGAAGACCATGGATAATTGTCATGATGAGCGTCACGGTGTGTTGTGATGATAAGTGTTATGGAACATTGTGATCACAAGGGTTTGGAGCATTATGATGACAGAGGTCATGGAGAATATTGATTTCATTGTGATGACAATAGCCTGAAGCTTTATGATGATGGGCATGGTGCATTGTGATGACAGGGATCATGGAGCATTGAGATGAAAAGGGGCATGGAACATTGTGTTTACACTGGTCGTGGAGCATTGTGATGACAAGGGCATGGAACATTGGTCTAATAAGTTTCATGGATTATTGCGATGACAGTTGGAATGGCGCATTGTGATGACAAGGACATGGAGCATTGTGATGACCAGGTCATGCAGTATTGTGGAGACAGGTGTCAGGGAGCATTGTGATGACATATGTAATGGCCCAATGTGATGACGATGGCATGGAGCATTGTGATGCCAAGTGTCATGGAGGATTCTGATGACAAAGATAATAGAGCATTGTGATGACAATGGCTTGGAGCATTGCGATGACAAGGGTCAAGGAGCATTGTGTTGACAAGTGCATGGAGAATTGTGATGACAAGGGTCATGGAGCATTCTGGTGACAAGCTTGTGGAGTATTTTGATGACAATGGCATGGAGTATTGTGATAAAAACGGCATGGGGCATTGTGATGAAAAAGGCATGGAGCCTTGTGATGACAGGTCTCATGGAGCATACTGATGAAAAGGGGCATGGAGCATTCTGATTACAGGGGTCTTGGAACATTGTGATAGCAAGGGCATGGAGCACTGTGATGACAAGGGCATGGAACATTGGTCTAATAAGTTTCATGGATTATTGTGATGACAGTTGGAATGGCGCATTGTGATGACAGTGGTCATGGAGCATTGTGATGATACTGCTCATGGAGCATTGTGATAAGACCGTCATGGAGCATTGGGTTGAAAATGTTCATAGAGTATTGTGATGACAGGTGTCAAGGAGCATTGTGATGACAAGGGAATGGAGCATGGTGATGACAAGGTCCTGAAGCATTGTGATGAGATGAAGATGGAGACTTGTGATGACAAGTCTCATGGAGCATTCTGACGAAAAGGGGCAAGGAGCTTTGTGATTACAGGGGTCTTGGAGCACTGTGATGACAAGGGCATGGAGCATTGTGAGGAGAAGGCCATGGAGCATTCTGATGACATGCGTCATTGAGCTTTGTGATGACAAGGGCATGGAGCATTGTGATTACAGGGGTGTTGGAGCATTGTGATACAAGGGTCATGTAGCCTTTTGATGACAAGGCCGTGGAACACTGGGATGGCAGCCGTCATGGAGCATAGTTATGACAGATGTAATGGAGCATTGTAATCAGAATGGCATTGAGCATTGGTCTGAAATGTTTTATGGATTATTGTGATGACAGTGGGCATGGAGCATTGTGATGACAAGGGCACGGTACACTGTGATACATGGGTCATGGTGGATTTTAATGACCAGGGCGTGGAGCATTGTGATGAGAAGGGCATCGAGCATTGTGATGACAAGTGTCATGGAGCTTTGTTATGACAAGGGCATGGAGCAATGTGATGAGAGGGTTCATGGAGCATTGTGATGACAATGACATAGAGCATTGTGATGCCAAGGGTCATGGAGCTTTGTGATGTCAAATGTCATTGAGCATTTTTATGACAAGAGTGTGGTGCATTGTGATGAGAAGGGCAGGGAGTATTTTGATGACAGGGTCATGCAGCAATTTGATGAAAAGTGTAATGGAACATTTTGATGACAGGGGTTATATAACATTGTGATGCCAGGGATCATGGAGCTTTGGGATGAAAAGGGTCATGGAGCATTTTGATGACAGGGGTTATGGAACATTGTGATTACTGGAGTCACGGAGCATTGTGATGACAGGGGTCTTGGAGCATTGTGATGACAAGGCCATGGAACATCGTGATGGCAGCGGTCATGGAGCATTGTTATGACTGTGGTAATGGAGAATTGTGATGGCAAGGGCATGGGGCATTGTGATGAGAAGCCCATGGAGCATTCTGATGACGTGTCATGGAGCTTCGTGAAGACAAGTGCATGGAGCAATGTGATGCCAAGTGTCATGGATCTTTGTGATGACAAAGGTCATGGAGCATTTTGATGGCAAGGGCTTTGTGCATTGTGATGAGAAAGGCAGGGAGCATTCTGATGACAGGGTCATGGAGCAATTTGATGAAAAGTGTCATGGAACAATTTGATGACAGGTTTTATGGAACATTGTGATGTCAGGGGTCATCGAACATTGTGATGATAAGTGCATGTAGCATTGTGATGACACGAGTCATGGAACATTGTGATGACAGGGTTGAGGGAGTACTGTGACATTTAGTGATGTAGCATTGTGATATCAGTGGTGAGAGCATTTTGATGAGAATGCATGGAGCATTGTGATGACATATTTTAAGCAGCATTGTGATGAGAAGTGCATGGTTCATTGTGATGACATGTGTCATGGAGCATTGTGCTGACAAGCGCATGGAGCATTGTGATGACAAGTGTATTGAGAATTGTGATGACAAAGGTCATGGAACATTGTGATGAAAAGGGCATGGAATATTGTGATGACAGGCATCATGGAGCGTTGTGATGACAAGTGTTATGGAACATTGTGATCACTAGGGTTTGGAGAATTGTGATGACAGAGGTCAAGGATCATTTTGATTTCAAGGAGCATGGAGCATTGTGATGAGAAGGGCATGAAGCAATGTGATCCCAAAGTTCATGGAGGATTGTGATGACAATGGTAATGGAGTATTGTGATGACAAGCGCATAGAGCATTGTAATGACAAGGTCATGTAGCATTTTGCTGACAAAGGCATGGAGCATTGTGATGACATGTGTCATGGAGAACTGTGATGACAAGCATCACGAAGCATTGTTAATACAGGGGTCATGGAGCATTGGGATGACAAGGGCATGGATCATTGTGGTGACAAGTTTCATGGAGCACTGGCCTGAAAATGTTAATGGAGTGTTGTGATGACAGGGGTCATGGAGCATTGTGATGACTAGGGAATGGAGCATTGTGATGACAAGAGTCCCGGATCATTGTGTTGTCGGGTGTCATGGAATGTTTTGATGACAGTGGTTATGGAGCAT
This sequence comes from Mesoplodon mirus, assembly GCF_964341445.2. Taxonomy (NCBI): domain Eukaryota; kingdom Metazoa; phylum Chordata; class Mammalia; order Artiodactyla; family Ziphiidae; genus Mesoplodon; species Mesoplodon mirus. The sequence continues at coordinate 60,717 of NW_028295469.1, forward strand.
TGTGATGATATTGGCCATGGAGCATTGTGATGTGTTGGTCGTGGAGCACTGTGCTGAAAATGTTCATGGATTATTGTGATGACAGGGGTCATGGAGCATTGTGATGACAAGGGCATGGAGCATTGTGATGAGAAGCTCATGGAGTATTGTGAAGACATGTGTCAGGGAGCATTGTGATGACATATGTCATGGTCCATTGCGATGAAAATAGCATGGATCATTATAATTCCAAATGTAATGGAGAATTGTGATGACAAATATAATGGAGCATTTTGATGATTAAGGCTTGGAGCATTATGTTGACAAGGGCCATTGAAAATTTTCATAACAATGTCGAGAAGCATTGTGATGACAAGGTCCTGGAGCATTGTGATGACAAAACCATGGAGTCTTGTGATAACAAGTCTCATGGAGCTTACTGATGAAAAGGGGCATGGATCATTGTGATGACCAGGGTCTTGGAACATTGTGATGACAAGGGCATTGAGCATTGTGAGAAGAATTCCAAGGAGCATTCTGATGGCATGCGTCATTGAGCTTTGTGATGACAAGGGCATGGAGCATTGTGATTACATGGGTCTTGGAGCATTGTGATGAAAAGGGCGTGGATCATTGTGATGGAAACGGCATGGAGCCTTGTCATGACAGGGTTCAAGTAGCATACAGACAACAAGGGTCAGGGGACATTTTGATGACATGTGTATTGTGCATTGTGGTGACAAAGTCATGGAGCATTGGGATGAGAAGACCATTGATAATTTTGATGACGAGCATCATGGGGCATTGTGGTGACAAGTGTTTTGGAATATTGTGATCACAAGGGTTTGGAGCATTGTTATGACAGAGGTCATGGAACATTTTTATTTTATTGTGATGAAAATAGCATGAAGCATTATGATGAAGGGCATGGTGCATTGTGATGACAATGTTCATGGATCATTGATATGAAAAGGGGCATAGAGCATTGTGATTAAAGTGTTCTTGGAACGTTGTGATGAGATGGGTCAAGGAGCTTTGTGATGGCAAGGCCATGGAACATCGTGATCGCAGGGGTCATAGAGCATTGTTATGACTGGTGTAATGGAGCATTGTGATGGCAAGGGCATGGAGCATTGGTATGAGAAGGGCATGGAACATTCTGATGACATGTGTCATGGAGCTTTGTGAAGACAAGGGCATGGAGCAATGTGATGCAAAGGGTCATGGATTTTTGTGATGACAAAGGTCATGGAGCATTTTGATGGCAAGGGCGTTTTTCATTGTGATGAGAAGGTCAGGGAGTATTGTGATGACAGAGTCATGGAGCAATTTGATGAAAATTGTCATGGAATATTTTGATGACAGATGTTATGGAACATTGTGATGTCAGGGTTCATCGAACATTGTGATGATAAGTGCATATAGCAATGTAATGACAGGAGTCATGGGACATTGTGATGCCAGGGGTGAGGGAGTATTGTGACAAATAGTGATGTAGCATTGTGATATCAGTGGTGAGAGAGCATTTTGATGAGAAGTGGATGGAGCATTGTGATGACAAGATTGTAGAGCACTGTGATGACAAGCGCATGGTGCATTGTGATGACATGTGTCATGGAGCATTGTGCAGACAAGCGCATGGAGCACTGTGATGACAAGGGTCATAGAGCATTGTGCTGAGAAAGGCATAGAGCATTGTGATGACAAGGGTCAAAGAGCATTGTGATGAAAAGTTCATGGAGCATTGTGGTTAAAATGGTCACAGAGACTGTTGATGACGAGGGCATGGACCATTGTGATGACAAAGGTCATGAATCATTGCGATGACTGGAGTCACGGAGCTTTGTGATGACAGGAGTGAGGGAGCATTGTGATAACAAAGGCATGGAGCATTGTGATGACAAGGGCATGGAACATTAGTCTAATAAATTTCATGGATTGTTGTGATGAAAGTTGGAATGGTGCATTGTGATGACAAGGGCATGGAGCTTTGTGATGACCAGGTCATGCATTATTGTGAAGAGAGGTGTCAGGGAGCATTTTGATGACATATGTAATGGCCAATTGTGATGACAATGGGATGGGATATTGTGATGCCAAGTGTCTTGGAGGATTGTGATGACAAAGGTAATGGAATATTGTGATGACAATTGCTTGGAGCATTTTGATGACATGGGTCAGGGAGCATTGTGATGAAAAGTGCATGGAGAATTGTGATGACAAGTGCTTGGAGCATAGTTATGACAGGGGTCATGGAGCATTGTGATGACAGGGGTCTTTGAGAATTGTGATGACAAAAGTCCCGGATCATTGTGTTGTCAGGTGTCACGGAGTGTTGTGATGACAGTGGTCATGGAGCAGTGTGATGATATTAGTCATGGAGCATTGTGATGAGAAGGTCATGGAGCATTGGGCTGAAAATATTCATGGATTATTGTGATGACATGGCTCATGGAGCATTCTGATGACAAGGGAATGGAGCATGGTTTTGATAATGTCCTGGAGTATTGTGATGAGATGACCATGGAGACTTGTGATGACAAGTCTCATGGAGCATTCTGATGAAAAGGGGCATGGAGCATTGTGATTACAGGGGTCTTGGAGCATTGTGATGACAAGGGCATGGAGCATTGTGAGGAGAAGGCCATGGAACATTCTGATGACATGCGTCATGGAGCTTTGTGATGACAAGTGCATGGAGCTTTGTGATTAGAGGGGTCTTGGAGCATTGTGATGACAAGGGTCATGGAGCCTTGTGATGACAAGGCTGTGGAACATTGTGAAGGCAGGCATCATGGAGCATTGTTATGACAGAGGTAATTGATCATTGTGATGAGAAGGGCATGGAGCATTGGTCTGAAATGTTTCATGGATTATTGTGATGAGAGTGGGCATGGAGCATTGTGATGACAAGGGCACGGTACACTGTGATACATGGGTCATGGAGGATTGTGATGAAAAGGGCATCGAGCATTGTGATGACAAGTGTCATGGAGCTTTGTGATGACAAGGGCATGGAGAAATGTGATGAGAGTGTTCATGGAGCATTGTGATGACAATGACATGGAGCATTGTGACACCAAAGGTCATGGAGCTTTGTGATGACAAAGGTCATGGAACATTTTGTTGACAAGGGTGTGGTGCATTGTGATGAGAAGGGCAGGGAGTATTTTGATGACAGGGTCATGCAGCAATTTAATGAAAAGTGTAATAGAATATTTTGTTGAAAGGGGTTATAGAACCTTGTGATTCCAGGGGTCATGGATCTTTGGGATGAAAAGGGTTAGGGGGCATTTTGATGACAGGGGTTATGGAACATTGTGATATCAGGGGTCATGGAACATTGTGCTGATAAGGGGATGTAGCATTGTGATGACAGGGGTCATGGTATATTGTGATAACAGGGGTGAGGGAGGATTGTGATGAAAAGCGCATGGGTAATTGTGATGACAAAGGTCATGGAGCATTGGGCTGAAAATATTCATAGAGTATTGTGATGACAGGGGTCATGGAGCATCGTGATGACAGAGGTCATGGAGAATTTTGATTTCATTGTGCTGACCATAGCCGGAAGCTTTATGATGATGGGCATGATGCATTGTGATGACAGGGTTCATGGAGCATTGAGATGAAAAGGGGCATGGAGCATTGTGATCACATGGGTCTTGGAGCATAGTGATGAAACGGGCATGGAGCATTTTAATGAGAAGTTCATGGAACATTCTGATGACATGTGTCATGGAGCTTTTTGTTGTCAAGGGCATGGAGTATTCTGATTAAAGGGGTATTGGAGCATTGGGATGACAAGTGTCATGGAGCCTTGTGATGACAAGGCCGTGGAACATTGTGATGACAGGGGTCATGGAGCATTGTTATGTCAGGGGTAATGGAGCATTGTGATGAGAAGGGCATGGAGCACTGTGATTACAATATTTATGGAGCATTGCAATGACAAATTTGCAGAACATTGTGATGAAAAGCGTGTGACACAGTGTGAAGACAAGGGTCAATGAGCAATTTTCTGACAAAGGCATGGAGGATTGTGATGACAAGGGTCACGGAGCATTGTGATGAAAAGTTCTTGGAGCAATGTGGTAACAAATGTAACAGAACCTTGTGATGACGCGGGCATGGACCATTGTGATGACAAATGTTATGAAGCATTGTGATGACTGTAGTCATGGAGCATTGTGATGACAGTGGTCATGGAGCACTGTGATAACAAGGGCATGAAGCATTGTGATGACATGGGCATGTAGCATTGTGATGACCAGGTGATGCAGTACTGTGAAGACATGTGTCAGGGAGCACTGTGATGACATATGTAATGGCCCATTGTGATGACAATGGCATGGAGCATTGTGATGCCAAGTGTCATGGAGGATTCTGATGACAAAGGTAATGGAGCATTGTGATGACAATGGCTTGGAGCATTGTGATGAAAAGGGTCAGGGAGCATTGTGCTGACAAGTGCATGGAGCATTGTGATGACAAGGGTCATGGAACATTCTGATAACAAGCTTGTGGAGTATTTTGTTGATAATGGCATGGAGCATTGTGATTATAACGGCATGGGGCATTGTGATGAAAAAGGCATAGAGCATTTTCGTGAAAGGGTTCAAGGAGCATTCTAACGACAAGTGTCAGGGAGCATTGTGATGACAAGTGTATTGAGAATTGTGATGACAAAGGTCGTGGAGCATTGTGATGAAAAAGGCATGGAGTATTTGATGACAGGCATCATGGAGCGTTGTGATGACAAGTGCTATGGAACATTGTGATCACAAGGGTTTGGAGCATTGTGATGACAGAGGTCATGGATCATTTTGATTTCAAGGAGCATGGAGCACTGTAATGACAAGGGCATGAAGCAATGTGATCCCAAGGTTCATGGATGATTGTGATGACAATGGTAAATGGGTATTGTGATGACAAGCGCATAGAGTATTGTAATGACAAGGTCATGTAGCATTTTGCTGACAAAGGCATGGAGCATTGTGATGACAGGTGTCATGGAGCACTGTGATGACAAGCGTCACGGAGCATTGTGAATAGAGGGGTCATGGAGCATTGGGATGACAACAGCATGGATCATTGTGATGACAAGGGTCATGGAGCATTGGGCTGAAAATATTCATGGAGTATGGTGATGACAGGGGTCATGGAGCATTGTGATGACAAGAGTCCCGGATCATTGTGTTGTCAGGTGTCATGGAGTGTTGTGATACAATGATCATGGAGCATTGTGATGATATTGGTCATTGAGCATTGTGATGAGAAGGTCATGGGGCATTGGCCTGAAAATGTTCATGGAGCATTGGCCTGAAAATGTTCATGGAGAATTGTGATGACAGGGGTCATGGAGCATTTTGATGACAAGGGAAGGGAGCATGATGATGAAAATGTCTTGGAGCATTGTGATGAGATGACCGTGGAGACTTGTGATGACAAGTTTCATGGAGCATTCTGATGAAAAGGGGCATGGAGCATTGTGATTATAGGTGTCTTGGAGCATTGTGATGACAAGGGCATGGAGCATTGTGAGGAGAAGGCCATGGAGCATTCTGATGACATGTGTCATGGAGCTTTGTGATGACAATGGCATGGAGCCTTGTGATGACAAGGCCGTGGAACATTGTGATCGCAGAGTCATGGAGCATGGTTATGACAGGGGTAATGGAGCATTGTGATGAGAAGGGCATGGAGCATTGTGATTACAAGTTTTATGGAGCATTGCGATGACAAATATGAGGAACGTTGGGAGCAAATGCACGTGGCACATTGTGATGACAAGGGTCATGCAGCATTGAGATGAAATGTTCAAGGAGCATTGTGGTTAAAAATGTCACAGAGCCTTGTGATAACGCGGGCATGAACCATTGTGATGACAAACATTATGAAGCACTGTGATGACTGGAGTCACGGAGCACTGTGTTGACAGGGGTCATGGAGCATTGTGATGACATGTGTCATGGAGCATTGTGCTGACAAGCACATGGAGCATTGTGATGACGGGTCATGGAGCATTGTGCTGAGAAAGGCATAGAGCATTGTGATGACAAGGGTCAAAGAGCATTGTGATGAAAATTTCATGGATCATTTTGGTTAAAAAGCTCACAGAGAGTGATGATGACGAGGGCATGGACCATTGTGGTGACAAAGGTCACGAAGCATTGTGATGACTGGAGTCAAAGAGCATTGTGATGGCAGGGGTCATGGAGCATTTTGATAACAAGGGCATGGAGCATTGTGATGACAGGGGCATGGAGTATCGGTCTGACAAGTTTCATGGATTATTGCGATGACATTTGGAATGGCGCATTCTGATGACAAGGGCATGGAGCATTGTGATGATCAGGTTATGCAGTATTGTGAAGAGAGGTGTCAGGGAGCATTGTGATGACATATGTATGGCCCATTGTGATAACAATGGCATGGAGCACTGTGATGCCAAATGTCATGGAGAATTCTGATGACAAAGGTAATGGAGCATTGTGATGACAATGGCTTGGAGCATTGTGATGACAAGTGTCAGGGAGCATTGTGCTGACAAGTGCATGGAGAATTGTGATGACAAGGGTCATGGAGCATTCTGATGACAAATTTGTGGAGTATTTTGATGACAATGGCATGGAAATTTGTGATGAAAACGGCATGGGACATTGTGATGAAAAAGGCCTGGAGCCTTTTCGTGACAGGGTTCAAGGAGCATTCTGACGACAAGTGTCAGGGAGCAATGTGATGACAAGTTTATTGAGAATTGTGATGACGAATGTCATGGAGCATTGTGATGAGAAGGCCATGGATAATTGTGATGATGATCGTCATGGAGTGTTGTGATGATATGTGATATGGAACATTGTGATCACAAGGGTTTGGAGCATTATGATGACAGAGGTCATGCAGAATTTTGATTTCATTGTGATGACAATAGCCTGAAGCATTATGATGATAGGCATGGTGCATTGTGATGACAGGGTTCATGGAGCATTGAGATGAAAAGGGGCATGGAGCATTGTGATTACAGGGATCTTGGAGCATTGTGATGACAAGGGCATCGAGCATTGTGATGAGAAGGCCATCTAACATTCTGATGACATGCGTCATGGAGTTTGTGATGACAAGGGCATGGATCATTGTGATGACAAGGGTCATGGAGCCTTGTGAAGAAAAGGCCGTGGAACATTGTGATGGCTGTGGTCATGGAGCATTGTTATGACAGAGGTAATGGAGCATTTTCATGAGAAGGGCTTTGAGCATTGGTCTGAAATATTTCATGGATTATTGTGATGAGAGTGGGCATGGAGCATTGTGATGACAAGGGCACGGAACACTGTGATACATGGTTCATGGAGGATTGTAATGACAAGGGCATGGAGCATTGTGATGAGACGGGCATCGAGCATTGTGATGAAAAGTGTCATGGAGCTTTGTAATGACAAGTGAATGGAGCAATGTGATGAGAGGTTTTATGGAGCATTGTGATGACAATGACATGGAGCATTGTGATGCCAAGGGTCATGGAGTTTGTGATGACAAAGGTCATAGAGCAGTTTGATGACAAGGGTGTGGTGCATTGTGATGAGAAGGGCAGAGAGCAGTTTGATGACAAGTGTGTGGTGCATTGTGATGAGAAGGGCAGAGAGCATTTTGATGACACGTTCATGCAGCAATTTGATGAAAAGTGTAATGGAACATTTTGATGACAGGGGTTATAGAACATTGTGATGCCAGGGGTCATGGAGCTTTGGGATGAAAAGGGACATGGAGCATTTTGATGACAGGGGTTATGGAACATTGTGATGTCAGGGGTCATGGAACATTGTGCTGATAAGGGGATGTAGCATTGTGATGACAGGAGTCATGGAACACTGTGCTTACAGGGGTGAGGGAGGATTGTGATAACTAGTGATGGAATATTGTGATATCTCAGGTGACAGAGCATTTGGATGAGAAGTGCATGGAACATTGTGATTACAAGGTTTATGGAGCATAGCGATGACAAGGTTGTTTATCAATGTGATGAAAAGCGTGTGGCACATTGTGATGACAAGTGTCATGGAGCATTGTTCTGACAAACGCATGGAGCATTGTGATGACAAGGGTCACGGAGCATTGTGATAAATAGTTCATGGAGTATTGAGGTTACAAAGGACACAGAGCCTTTTGATGACGCGAGCATGGACCATTGTGTTGACAAACGTTATGAAGCATTGTGATGACTGGAGTCACGGAGCATTGTGATGACAGGGGTAATGGAGCATTGTGATGACAATGGTCATGGAGCATTGTGATGACAGGGGCATGGAGCATTGGTCTTACACGTTTCATAGATTATTGTGATGAGAGTGGACATGGTGCATTGTGATGACAAGGTCATGGAGCATTGTGAGGAGAAGGTCATAGAGTATTGTGAAGACAGGTGTCAGGGAGCATTCTGATGACATATGTCATTATCCATTGCGATGACAATGGCAGGGAGCATTTAGATGCCAAATGTAATGGAGGATTGTGATGACAAATATAATGAAGCATTGTGATGACTAGGGCTTGGAGCATTATGATGACAAGGGCCATTGAGAATTTTCATGACAAGGTCGTGAAGCATTGTGATGACAAGTTCCTGCAGCTTTGTGAATAGAAAAACATGGAGCCTTGTCAAGACAAGTCTCAGGGAGCATACTGATGGAAATGAGCATGGAGTATTCTGATTACAGGGGTCTTGGAACATTGTGATAACAAGGGCATGGAGCATTGTGATTAAAAAGCGATGGATCATTGGTCTAATAAGTTTCATGGATTATTGTGATGACAGATGGAACGGCACATTGTGATGACAAGGGCATGGAGCATTGTGATGACCAGGTCAGGCAGTATGGTGAAGACAGGTGTCAGGGTGCATTGTGATGACATATGTAATGGCCCATTGTGATGACAATGGCATGGCACATTGTGATGCAAGGTGTCATGGAGGAGTCTGATGACAAGTGTCAAGGAGCATTGTGATGACAAGTGTCATGGAGGATTCTGATGACAAAGGTAATGGAGCATTGTGATGACAAAGTCTTGGAGTATTGTGATGACAAGGGTCATGGAGCATTGTGATGAGAAAGGCATAGAGCATTGTGATGACAAAGGTCAAAGAGCACTGTGATGAAAATTTCATGGAGCATTGTGGATAAAAATGTCACAGAGACTGTTGATGACGAGGGCATGGACCATTGTGATGACAAAGGTCATGAAGCATTGTGATGACTGGAGTCACGGAGCATTGTGAAGACAGGGTTCATGGAGCATTGTGATGACAAGGGCATGGAACTTTGGTCTAAGTTTCATGGATTATTGTGATGACAGTTGGAATGGCGCATTCTGATGAAAAGGGCATGGAGCATTGTGATGACCAGATCATGCAGTATTGTGAAGACAGGTGTCAGGGAGCATTGTGATGACATATGTAATGGCCCATTGTGATGACAATGGCATGGAGCATTGTGATGCCAAGTGTCATGGAGGATTCTGATGACAAATGTAATGGAGCATTGTGATGACAATGGCTTGGAGCATTGTGATGACAAGGGTCAGGGAGCATTGTGCTGAAAAGTTCATGGAGAATTGTGATGACAAGTGTCATGGAGCATTCTGATGACAAGCTTGTGGAGTATTTTGATGACAATGGCATGGAGCATTGTGATGAAAACAGCATGGGGATTTGTGAGGAAAAAGGCATGGAGCCTTTTCGTGACAGGGTTCAAAGAGCATTCTGATGACAAGTGTCAGGGAGCATTGTCATGACATGTATATTGAAAATTGTGATGACAATTGTCATGAGCATTGTGATGTAAAGGGCATGGAGTATTGTGATGACAGGCATCATGGAGCGTTGTGATGACAACTATAATGGAACACTGTTATCACAAGGTTTTGGAGCATTGTTATGACAGAGGTCATGGATTATTTTGATTTCAAGGAGCATCGAGCATTGTGATGACAAACGAATGAAGCAATGTGATCCCAATGTTTATGGAGGATTGTGATGACAATGGAAATGGAGTATTGTGATGAGAAGCGCACAGAGCATTGTAATGACAAGGTCATGTAACATTTTGCTGACAAAGGCATTGAGCATTGTGATGACATGTGTCATGGAGCACTGTGATGAGAAGCGTCACGGAGCATTGTGAATACAGGGGTCATGGAGCATTGGGATGACAAGGGCATAGATCATTGTGATAACAAGAATCCCGGATCATTGTGTTGTCAGGTGTCATAGAATGTTGTGATGACAGTGGTCATGGAGCATTTTGATGATATTGGTCATGGAGCATTGCGATGACAAGTGAATGGAGCATGTTGATGACAAAGTCCTGGAGCATTGTGATGAGAAGACCATGGAGACTTTTGATGAGAAGTCTCATGGAGCATTCTGTTGGAAAGGGGCATGGAACATTGTGATTGCAGGGGTCTTGGAGCATTGTGATGACAAGGGCATGGATCATGGTGATGAGAAGGCCATGGAGCATTCTGAAGACATGTGTCCTGGAGCTTTGTGATGACAAGGGCATGGAGCATTGTGATTACAAGGGTCTTGGAGCATTGTTATGAAAAGGGCATGGATCATTGTGATGAAAAAGGCATGGAGCCTTGTCATGACAGGGTTCAAGGAGCATATTGACGACAAGTGTCAGGGAGCATTGTGATGACAAGTGTATTGAGAATTGTGATGACATAGTTCATAGAGCATTGTGATGAGAAGGCCATGGATAATTGTGATGATGAGCGTCATGGGTTGTTGTGATGATAAGTGTTATGGAACATTGTGATCACAAGGGTTCAGAGTATTCTGATGACAGAGGTCATGGAGCATTTTGATTTCATTGTGATGACAATAGCCTGAATCACTATGATGATGGGCATGCTGCATTGTGATGACAGGGTTCATGGAGCATTGAGATGAAAAGTGGCATGGAACACTGTGATTACAAGGGTCTTGGAGCATTGTGATGAAATGAGCATGGAGCATTGTGATAATAAGGCCATGGAACTTTCTGATGACATGCGTCATGGAGCTTTGTGATGACAAGGGCATGGAGCATAGTGATTTCAGGGGTCTTGAGCTTTGTGATGACAATTTTCATGGAACCATGTGATGACTAGGCCGTGGAACATTGTGATGGCGGGGTGTCATGGCGCATTGTTATGAAAGGGGTAATGGAGCATTGTGATGAGAAGGGAATGGAATATAGGTCTGAAATGTTTCATGGATTACTGTGATGAGAGTGGGCATGGAGCATTGTGATGACAAGGGTACGGAACACTATGATACATGGGTCATGCAGGATTGTAATGACAAGGGCATGGAACATTGTGATGAGAAGGGCATCGAGCATTGTGATGACAATTGTCATGGAGATTTGTGATGACAGGGGCATCGAGCAATGTTATGAGAGGGTTCATGGAGCATTGTGATGACAATGACATGGAGCATTGTGATGCCAAGGGTCATGGAGCTTTGTGATGACAAGTCATGGAGCATTTTGATGACAAGGGCATGGTGCATTGTGATGAGAAGGGCAGGGATCATTTTGATGACCGGGTCATGCAGCAATTTGATGAAATTGTAATGGAACATTTTGATGGCAGGGGTTATAGAATATTGTGATGTCCGGGGTCTTGGAGCTTTGGGATTAAAAGGGTCATGGAGCATTTTGATGACAGGGGTTATGGAACATTGTGATATCAGGGGTCATGGAACATTGTGATGGTAAGGGGATGTAGCATTGTGATGACAGTGTCATGGAACATTGTGATTACAGGGGTGAGGGAGTATTGAGATGACTAGTGATGGAACACTGTGATATCTCTGGTGAGAGAGCATTTTGATGAGAAGTGCATGGAGCATTGTGATTTCAATGTTTATGGAGCATTGCAATGAAAATGTTATGGACCTTTGTGATGAAATGTGCATGGCACATTTTGATGACAATGGTCATGGAGCATTGTTCTGACAAAGACATGGAGCATTGTGATGACAAGTGTCAAAGAGAATTGTGATGAAAAGTTCATGGAGCATTGAGGTTAAAAAGGTCACAGAGCCTTGTGATGAGTCGGGCATGGACCATAGTGATGACAAACGTTATGAAGTTTTGAGATGACTGGAGTCACGGAGCATTGTGATGACAGGGGTCATGGAGCACTGTGATAACAAGGGCATGGGGCATGGTGATGACAAGGGCATGGACCATTGGTCTAATAAGTTTCATGAATTATTGCGATGAGAGTTGGAATGGTGCATTGTGATGACAAGAGCATGGATCATTGTGATGAACAGGTCATGCAGTATTGTGAAGACAGTTGTCAGGGAGCATTGTGATGACATATGTCATGGCCCATTGTGATGACAATGGCATGGAGCATTGTGATGCTAAGTGTCATGGAGGATGCTGATGATAAAGGTAATGGAGCTTTGTGATGACAATGGCTTGGAGCATTGTGATGACAAGGGTCAGGGAGCATTGTGCTGACAAGTGCATGGAGATTTGTGATGACACGGGTCATGGAACATTCTGATGACAAGCTTGTGGAGTATTTTGATGACAATGGCATGGAGCATTGTGATGTAAATGGCATGGGGCATTGTGATGAAAAAGGCATGGAGCCTTTTCCTGACAGGTTTCAAGGAGCATTCTGATGACAAGTGTCAGGGAGCATTGTGATGACAAGTGTATTGAGCATTGTGATGACAAAGGTCATGGAGCATTTTGATGAAAAGGGCATGGAGTATTGTGATGACAGGCATCATGGAGCGTTGTGATGACAAGTGTTATGGAATATTGTGATCACAGGGGCTTGGAACATTGTGATGACAGAGGTCATGGATCATTTTGATTTCAAGGAGCATGGGGCATTGTGATGACAAGGGCATGAAGCAATGTGATCCCAAGGTTCATGGAGGGTTGTGATGACAATGGTAAAGGAGTATTGTGATGACAAGCACATAGAGCATTGTAATGACAAGGTCATGAAGCATTTTTCTGACAAAGGCATGGAGCATTGTGATGACAGGTGTCATGGAGCACTGTGATGACAAGCGTCATGGAGCATTGTGAATACAGGGGTTATGGAGCATTGGGATGACAAGGGCATGGATCATTGTGATGACAAGTGTCCTGGAGCTTTGTGATGACTAGGGAATGGAACATTGTGATGAAAAGAGTCCCGGATCCTTGTGCTGTCAGGTGTCATGTAGTGTTGTGATGACAGTGGTCATGGAGAATTGTGATGATATTGGTCATGGAGCATTGTGATGACAAGCGAATGGAACATGGTGATGACAAAGTCCTGGAACATTTTGATGAGAAGACCATGGAGACTTTTGATGAGAAGTCTCATGGTGCATTCTGTTGAAAAGGGGCATGGAGCATTGTGATTACAGGAGTCTTGGAGCATTGTGATGACAAGGGCATGGATCATGGTGATGAGAAGGCCATGGAGCATTCTGATGACATGCGTCCAGGAGCTTTGTGATGACAAGGGCATGGAGCATTGTGATTAAAGGGGTCTTGGAGCATTGTGATGAAAAGGGCATGGATCATTGTGATGAAAAAGGCATGGAGCCTTGTCATGACAGGTTTCAAGGAGCATACTGAAGACAAGTGTCAGGGAGCATTGTGATGACAAGTGTATTGAGCATTGTGATGACAAAAGTCATAGAGCACTGTGATGAGAAGGCCATAGATAAATTTGATGATGAGCGTCATGGGGTTTTGTGATGATACGTGTTATTGAACATTGTGATCACAAGGGTTCAGAGTATTATGATGACAGAGGTCATGGAGCATTTTGATTTCATTGTGATGACAATAGCCTGAAGGATTATGATGATGGTCTTGGAGCACTGTGATGACAAGTGCATGGAGCATTGAGATGAGAAGGCCATGGAACATTCTGATGACATGCGTCATGGAGCTTTGTGATGACAAGGGCATGGAGCATTGTGATTTCAGGGGTCTTGAGAATTGTGATGACAATTGTCATGGAACCATGTGATGACTAGGCCGTGGAACATTGTGATGGCGGTGGTCATGGTGCATTGTTATGAAAGGGGTAATGGAGCATTGTGATGAGAAGGGCGTGGAATATTGGTCTGAAATATTTCATGGATTATTGTGATGTGAGTGGTCATGGAGCACTGTGATGACAAGGGTACGGAACACTATGATACATGGGTCATGCAGGATTGTAATGACAAGGGCATGGAGCATTGTGATGAGAAGGGCATCGAGCAATGTGATGACAAGTATCATACATCTTTGTGATGACAACGGCATTGAGCAATATTATGAGAAGGTTCATGGAGCATTGTGATGACGATGACATGGAGCATTGTGATGCCAAGTCTCATGGAGATTTGTGATGACAAGTCTTGGAGCATTTTGATGACAAGGGCACGGTGCATTGTGATGAGAAGGGCAGGGAGCATTTTGATGACCGGGTCATGCAGCAATTTGATGAAATGTGTAATGGAACATTTTGATGGCAGGGGTTATAGAACAATGTGATGTCAGTGGTCTTGGAGCTTTGGAATGAAAAGGGTCATGGAGCATTTTGATGACAGCGGTTATGGAACATTGTGATTTCAGGGGTCATCGAACAATGTGATGATAAGTGCATGTAGCATTGTGATGACAGGAGTCATGGAACATTGTGATAACAGGGTTGAGGTATTATTGTGATGAATAGTGATGTAACATTGTGATATCTGTGGTGAGAGAGCATTTTGATGAGAAGTGCATGGAGCATTGTGATGACAAGGTTTATGGAGCATTGTGATAAAAAGATTGTGGAACACTGTGATGACAAGTGCATGGTGCATTGTGATGACATGTGTCATGGAGCATTGTTCTGACAAAGACATGCAGCATTGTGTTGACAAGTGTCACAGAGAATTGTGATGAAAAGTTCATGGAGCATTGTGGTTACAAAGGTCAGAGAGCCTTGTGATGAGTCGGGCATGGAACATTGTGATGAGTCGGGCATAGAACATTGTGATGACAAACGTTATGAATCATTGTGATGACTGGAGTCACGGAGCGCTGTGATGACAGGGGTCATGGAGCATTGTGAGGACAAGGGCATGGAGCATTGTGATGACAGGTGAGTGGAGCATTGGTCTGACAAATTTCATAGATTATTGTGATGACTGTGGGCATGGTGCATTGTGATGACAAGGGCTTGGAGCATTGTGATGACAAGGGCATGGGGTATTGTGAAGACAGGTGTCAGGGAGCATTGTGATGACATATGTCATGGTCCATTGCGATGACAATGGCATGGAGCATTGTGATGCCAAATGTAATGGAGGATTGTGATGCCAAATATAATGGAGCATTGTGATGAATAAGGCTTGGAGCATTATGATGACAAGGGCCATTAAAAATTTTCATGACAAAGTCGTGAAGCATTGTGAAGACAAGGTCCTGGAGCATTGTAATGACAAAACCATGGAGCCTTGTGATGAGAATTCTCATGGAGCATACTGATGAAAAGGGGCATAGAGCATTGTGATTACAGGAGTCTTGGAACATTGTGATGAAAAGGCCATGGAACATCGTGATGGCAGGGTTCATGGAGCATTGTTATGACTGGTGTAATGGAGCATTGTTATGGCAAGGGCATGGAGCATTGTGATGAGAAGGCCATGGAGCATTCTAATGACATGTGTCATGGAGCTTTGTGAAGACAAGGGCATGGAGCAATGTGATGAGAGCGTTCATGGAGCATTGTGATGACAATGACATGGAGCATTGTGATGCCAAGGGTCATGGATCTTTGTGATGACAAAGGTCATGGAACATTTTGATGGCAAGGGCATTGTGCATTGTGATGAGAAGGGCAGGGAGCATTCTGATGACAGGGTCATGGAGCTATTTGATGAAAAGTGTCATGGAACATTTTGATGACAGGTGTTATGGAACATTGTGATGTCAGCGTTCTTGGAGCATTTTGATGAGAAGGGTCAGGGAGCTTTATGATGACAAGGCCATGGAACATCGTGATGGCAAGGGTCATGGAGCATTTTGATGAAAAATGCCATGGAGAATTTTGATGACAGGGGTTATGGAACATTGTGATGTCAGTGGTCATGGAGCATTTTGATGAAAAGGGTCATGGAGCATTTTGATGACATGGCTTATGGAACATTGTGATGTCAGTGTTCATCGAACATTGTGATGATAAGTGCATGTAGCATTGTGATGACAGGAGTCATGGAATATTGTGATGACAGAGGTGAGGTAGTATTGTGACTAATAGTGATGTATCATTGTGATATCATTGGTGAGAGAGCGTTTTGATGAGAAGTGCATGGAGCATTGTGATGACAAGTTTTATGGAGCATTGTGTTGACAAGATTGTGGAGCACTGTGACGACAGGTGCATGGCACATTGTGATGACATGTGTCATGGAGCATTGTGCTGACAAGCTCATGGAGCATTGTGATGACAAGTGTTATGGAGCATTGTGCTGAGAAAGGCATAGAGCAAATTGATGACAAGGGTCAAAGAGCATTGTGATGAAAAGTTCATGGAGCAATGTGGTTAAAAAGGTCACAGAGACTGTTGATGATGAGGGCATGGATCATTGTGATGACAAACGTCATGAAATATTGTGATGACTGGAGTCATGTAACATTGTGATGACAGGGGTGATGGAGCATTTTGATAACATGGGCATGGAGCATTGTGATGTCAAAGGCATGGAGCATTGGTCTAATAAGTTTCATGGATTATTGTGATGACAGTTCGAATGGCGTATTGTGATGACAAGGGCATGGAGCATTTTGATGACAAGGTCAAGCAGTATTGTGAAGACATATGTCAGGGAGCATTGTGACGACATATGTAATGGCCCATTGTGATGACAAGGGAATGGAGCACTGTGATGACAATATCCTGGAGCACTGTTATGTGATGACCAAGGAACCCTGTGATGACAATTCTCATGGAGCATTCTGATGAAAAGGCGTAGGGAACATTGTGATTACAGGGGTATTGGAGCATTGTGATGACAAGGGCATGGAAAATTATGATAAGAAGACCATGGAGCATTCTGATGACATGCGTCATGGAGCTTTGTGATGACAAGTGCAAGGAGCATTGTGATCACAGGTGTCTTGGAGCATTGTGATGAAAAGGGCATGGATCATTGTGATGAAATAGGCAAAGGGCCTTGTCATGAAAGAGTTCAAGGTGCATACTGAGGGCAATAGTCAGAGAGCATTGTGATGACAAGTGTATTGAACATTGTGATGACAAAATCATGGTGCATTGTGATGAGAAGACCATGGATAATTGTGCTGACCAGCGTCATGGGGCATTGTGATTACAAGTGTTATGGAACATTGTGATCACAAGGGTTTGCAGCATTGTGAGGACAGAGGTCATGGAGCATTTTGATTTCATTGTGATGACAATAGCATGAAGCATTATGATGATGGGCATGGTGCATTGTGATGACAGCGTTCATGGAGCATTGTGATGAAAAGTGGCATGGAGCATTGGTCTGACAAGTTTCATGCATTATTGTGATAAGAGTGGCCATGGCACATTGTGATGACAAGGGCATGGAGCACTGTGATGACAAGGTCATGGATTATTGTGAAGAAAGGTGTCAGGGAGCATTGTGATGAAATATGACATGTTCCAGTTTGATGACAATATCATGGAGCATTGTGATGCGAAGTGTCATGGAGGAGTGCTGTGACAAGTTAAAGGAGCATTGTGATGACAAGGGCATGGAGCATTGTGATATCAAGGGCCATTGATCATTTTAATATCCAGGTCGTGAAACATTGTGATGAACAGCGCATGGAGCTTCCTATGACAGGGGTCATGGAGCATTGCGATTACAAGTGCATGGAGTATTGTGATGACAAGAGCATATAACATTTTGATGTGAAGTGCCATGGAGCATTGTAATGACAAGGTCGTGGAGAATTCTGAGGACAAGGGACATTGAGCTTCGAGATGACAAGGCATGGAGCATGGTAATGGCAAAACTGTGGAGCATTGTGATGAGAAGGCCTTGGGTAATTGTGGTGTCGAGCATCATGGAGCACTGTAATGACAAGGGGCATGAAGCATTGTGATGACAGGTGTCAGGGAGCATTGTGATGACAGGTGTCATGGAGCAATCTGATGACAAGGGCATGGAGCATTGTGATGACAAGTGCATGGAGCATTGTGATGACAAGTGCATGAAGCATTGCAATTTCAAGTGCATGGAGAATTGTGATGACAAGAGCATGTAATATTTTGATGAGAAGTGTCATGTAGCATTGTGATGACAAGGACGTGGAGAATTGTGATGACAAGGGACATGGAGCATTGTGATAACCAGAGCATGGAGCATTGTGATGACAGGGGCCATGGAGCATTATTATGACAAGGCCATGGTGCATTCTGACATAAGATATCACTTATGAAGGGAATGTAAACATGGCTACATATGAACTGAATTAGGGAAGAGAACAGAGTCTCAGATATAGAAAACACTCTAACGATTGCTTAAGGGGAAAGACAGGTGGGGAGATGCACAAAAAAAAGTTTGATATTAGCACAGGTACCGTTCCATAATCCAAAAACAGAAGAGACAAGCCCTACTCCTTCCTCAGTGAATGGAACTCAACATCCTTATTCCCCACAGAGAAATATATCTGACTAGTAAGAATCTTAAAACCTATGTATTGATATGTCTCTGTAAGGGAACTAAGTGTGTCTAGAACGACATAAACATGGCAGTGAGAATAAGCTCAAACCCAATATAAAAATGAATTTCAAAACAAAACATACAAACAGTAAAATTCTTACACAATACCTTCAGGGGTTCTGATGAAACCTGGAATGACCCTATCTACAATGAGAGCTGGATGTGGCATAACGCTGGTCACTTGGGACTGAGAGGATTGGTGAGATTGGGTGAAAAAATGCAGACCCTTTAAAGCAATAATGCCTGCCACGCATTCCATGGTTCCCAACTCTCCAAGTAGAAGGGAATATCACTACAGTTATAACATGTATGGGAACCTAGAGAATGGAAACCATCTGATGGTGAAAGGTTTCTAAAACTCTACTACTTTTTTCTCCCCTTGTGCTCCAGTTTGACATTCCAACTGCTTTACTATCAATCTCCCAACTTGGAGAGTCAGGCCCTATAACCTCCTGGTTCGAACAGCTGGCAAATTTTGCAGAGGATATAAGGGAACAGAGAGAACCAATGAGAGAGTAGCTGCAGGCATTTGGACGGCCATATTTCACTCTAATTTCCGTCATGAAGAGGAATTAACCAAAGACTCAGCCTGCTCCACCCCCAGAACCAGTATAGGTCCAGAAGCAAAACTGTGGATTTGCGGTCAGCTCACAAAAACGCGAGTTGAAAAATGGAACTCAGGGCCACAGCAATTCACTAACCTGCAGAGTTATAAAGGACTACTCTCTTCCAAAAATCTGCTGAGGGAAAGCCACGAGGCGGAAATGAAAATGAGGCAGAGTGGCATGAAACAGATTTCAAGAGGTACATTGGAATTGCCTTTAAACACAGGAAAAGCATCACAACTTCGAAAATAATGGAAATGGTCATAAAGGACATGTGGGCTTTCATGTGAATATATTCAGGAGAAAACGCATATGCTCTTTTCGGCCAAGCAAGCAAGCAGCCAATGCGAATCTGCATTACAAAGGACTATCACTTTCCACCAGCCAAAAGGGATATCCGCAAAATGTGTAAAAACCAGACAGGCAAGAAAGGCACTGGAGAACAGGGAGCCTTGTTATGCTGATGGGCGGGATGTAAATTGCCAACTGCCTCTCTGGAGGAGTGCACTGTGTTCCCTAAAACAAGTAAACAACAGAGCTACAGAGCCAAGGGCACTTCCAGTCTAGGGAATATACCTTGGGAAAACTGAAAATTAATAAGACAGATCCACACCAAAATTAAGGGCTGCAATGATTACAAAAACCTCAACTTGGGTACACCTTAAATATCCCAGGAAAGACAAAAATGGTTCAAGAAATTGTGGTACTTACGTATGACGGAATATCCCTCAGCCATGAAATCAATGTCATATGGCCAGTAGCAGCAAAATGAGTGGATTCAGGTGCGATAATTCTAAGTGAAATAAGTCACACAGAAAAAGAAAATTATCATAAGATATCAATGATGAAGATCCTGTAAACATGGCTACACATGAACTGAGTTAGGAAAGAGAAGGGAGTCTCACATTTAGAAAATATCCTTATGCCTTCTTAAGGGGGAAGGAGGGGTGGGGTGATGCATAAAACCAGAGTTTGATATTAGTACAGGTACAGTTCCAAAAACCAAATACGGAATAGAAAAGACCTACACCTTCCTCAGTGAAAGGGACTCAACACCCCATATTCACCACAGAGTAATATATCTTACTAGTAAGAATCTTAAAACCTATGTATTGATATGTCTCCATAAGGGAATCAAGTGTGTCTAGACTGGCATAAAAATGGCAGTGAGAATCAGCTCAACCCACTATAAAAAGGAATTTCAAAAACAAAACAAAAAAAACAGGGAAATTCCTTAAAATTCCTTCAGGGTCTCTGATGAAACCTGGAATGACCCTATCTACAATGACAGCTGGATGTGGCATAAGGCTGGGCACTTTGGACTGAGAGCATTGTTGAGATTGGGTGAGCAAATGCAGACCCTTTAAAGCAATAATGAGTGGCACCCATTCCATGGGTCTCAACTCTCCAGGTTGAAGGGAATATTACAACAGCTATAACATGTACGGGAAACCTAGAGAATGGACACACTGTGAATACGAAAGATTTCTAAAACTCAACTAATAGTCCCTCTCCTGGTGCTCCGGTTTGACTTTCCAACTGCTTTACTATCAATCTCCCAAATTAGAGAGACAGCCCCTTTAACCTCCTGCTTCTCACAGGTTGCCAATTTGGCAGAGGATGAAAGGGAAGAGGGAGAACCAATG
Organism: Mesoplodon mirus; assembly: GCF_964341445.2. Taxonomy (NCBI): domain Eukaryota; kingdom Metazoa; phylum Chordata; class Mammalia; order Artiodactyla; family Ziphiidae; genus Mesoplodon; species Mesoplodon mirus. Next base: position 81,713 of record NW_028295469.1, read on the forward strand.
AGAGAGTAGCTGTTAGGCATTTGGACCGGCAAATGTCACTCTAATTTTCCGGCCGGAAGAAAAATTAACCAAAGTCTCAGCCACCCACCGTACACCAGTATAAGTCCTGAACCAAAATTTGGACTTGCATTCAGATCACAAAACACGAGGTGAATAATGGAGCTCAGTGGCATAGCAATTCACAAAATGGCAGAGTAGTAAAGGACAACTCTCGTCCAAAACTCTGTTGAGGGAAGGTTAAGAGGCAGACGTGAAAGCGAGGCAGAATAGCAGGAAACAGATTTCAAGAGGTATGCTGGAGTCGCCTTTAAAGCACAGGAAGAGGGGCTCAACTTCGACAATGATGGACTTGGCCAAAAAGGGTGTATGAGTTTTCTCCTGAATATAATCAGGAGAAAACACATACACCCGTTTTGGCCAAGCAAGCAAGCAGGCAATGCAAATCTGCACTACAAAGAAGTATAATTTCCCACAAGTCAAAAGGGATATCCAGAAAATGGGTAAAAACCAGAAAGGCAAGGCAGGCCCTGGTGAACTGGGAGCATTGTTATGCTGATGGGTGGGAGGCAAATTGCCAACGGCCTCTCTGGAGGAGTGCATTGTGTTCCCTAAAACAAGTAAACAACAGAGCTACAGAGCCCAGGGCACATCCAGTCTACATAAGATACCTTGGGAAAACTGAAAATCAATAAGACACAGCCACCCCGATATTTAGGGGTGCACTGCTTACAAGGCCCTCATCTTGGATTCACCTTAAATATCCCAGGAAAGATAAAAATGGTATAAAAATTTGTGGTACTTACGTCCGATGAAATATCCCTCAGCCATGAAATCAATGCCATAAGACATGTAGCAACAAAATGAGTGGATTCAGGTACGATGATTCTAAGTGAAATAAGTCACACAGAAAAAGAAAGTTATCGTAAGATATCACTTATAGAGATTCTGTAAACATGGCTACACATGAACTGAGTTAGGAAAGAGAACAGAGTCTCACATTTAGAAAACACTCTTATGCCTGCTTAAGGGGGAAGGAGAAGTGGGGTGATGCATAAAACCCAGAGTTTGATATAAGCACAGGTACCGTTCAAAAAATCAAATACGGATTAGACAAGACCTACACCTTCCTCAGTGAAAGGGACTCCAAACCCCATATTTCACTCAGAGGAATATATCTGACTAGTAAGAATCTTATAATCTATTTATTGATATGTCTCCATGAGGGAATCAACTGTGTCTAGACTGGCATAAACATGGCAGTGAGAATCAGCTCAAACCCAATATAAAAAGGAATTTCAGACACACAAAAAAAACAGGAAATTCTTTACAATTTCTTCATGGTCTCTGACGAAACCTGGAATGACCCTATCTACAATGACAGCTGGATGTGGCATAAGACTGGACACTTGGGACTGAGAGGATTGGTGAGATGGGGTGAGCAAATGCAGACCCTTTAAAGCAATAATTCATGGCCCCCCTTCCATGGGTCCCAACTCTCCAGGGTGAAGGGAATATTACTACAGTTATAACATGTATGGGAAACCTAGAGAATGGACACACTGTGAACATGAAAGGTCTCTAAAACTCAGCAAATAGTCCCTCTGCTGGTGCTCTGGTTTGACCTTCCAACTGCTTTACTATCAATCTCCCAGGTTGCAGAGACTGCACCTTTAACCTCCTGGTTCGCACAGGTTGCCAATTAGGCAGAAGATGAAAGGGAAGAGGGAGAACCAATGAAAGAGTAGCTGTTAGGCATTTGGACGCGCACATGTCATTCTTATTTCCTGGAGGAAGAAGAATTAACTAAACTCTCAGCCACCCACCGGGAACCAGTATAGGTCCTGAACCAAAATATTGGACTTGCATTCAGCTCACAAATAACAAGTTAAATAATTGAGCTCAGGGGCAAAGCAATTCACAAACAGGCAGAGTAATAAAGGACAACTATCGTCCAAAAATCTGTTGAGGGAAGGCAACGAGGTGGACTTGAAGGCGAGGCAGAATAGCAGGAAACAGATTTCAAGAGGTACGTTGGAATCGCCTTTAAAGCACAGGAAGAGGGGCACAACTTCGACAATGATGCACTTGGCCAAAAACGGTGTATGCGTTTTCTCCTGAATATATTCAGGAGAAAACGCATACGCCCTTTTTGGCCAAGCAAGCAAACAGGCAATGCAAATCTGCACTACAAAGCAGTATCACTTCCCACCTGTCAAAAGGGACATCCACAAAATGGGTAAAATCCAGAAAGGCAAGACAGGCCCTGGAGAACAGGGAGCATTGTTATGCTGATGCGTGGGATGTAAATTGCCAACTGCCTCTCTGGAGGTGTGCATTGTGTTCCCTAAACCAAGTAAACAGCAGAGCTACAGAGCCAAGGGCACTTGCAGTCTAGGGAATATATCTTGGGAAAACTGAAAATCAATAAGACAGAGCCATTCCAAAATTTAGGGCTGCACTGCTTACAAGAACCTCAACTTGGGTACACCTTAAATATCCAAGGAAAGATAAAAACGGTTCAAAAATTATGTTATTTACATACAATGGAATATCACTCAGCCATGAAATCAGTGTCATAAGACCAGTAGCAGCAAAATGAGTGGATTCAGGTACGATAATTCTAAGTGAAATAAGTCACGCAGAAAAAAGAAACTTATCATAAGATATCACTTATGAAGATCCTGTAAACATGGCTACACATGAACTGAGTTAGGAACGGGAACAGAGCCACATATTTAGAAAACACGATTATGCCTGCTTAAGGGGAAAGGAGAAGTGGGGTGATGCATAAAACCAGAGTTTGATATAAGGACAGGCACCGTTCCAAAAACCAATTATGGAATAGAAAATACCTAAGACCTTCCTCAGTGAAAAGGACACAAATCACCATATTTCCCGCAGAGCATTATATCTGACTAGTAAGAATCTTAAAACATATGTATTGATATTTCTCCATAAGGGAATCAACTGTGTCTAGACTGGCATAAACATGGCACCGAGAATCAGCTCAAACCCAGTATAAAAAGGAATTTGAAAAACAAAAAAAAAGGTAATTTTTTTACAATTCCTTCAGGGTCTCTGACGAAACATGCAATGACCCTATCTGCAATGACAGCTGGATGTGGCATAAGGATGGACACATGGGACTGCGAGGATTGGTAAGATTGGTGAGCAAATGCAGACCCTTTAAAACAATAATGCATGGCACCCATTCCATGGGTCCCAACTCTTCAGGTTGAAGGGAATATTACTGCAGCTATAATATGTACGGGAAACCTAGAGAATGGACAAACTGTGAATACGAAAGGTCTCTAAAACTCAATGATTAGAACCTCTCGTGGTGCTATGCATTGACTTTCCAAATGCTTTACTATCAATCTCCCAGCTGGGAGAGACAGCACCTTTAACCTCCTGGATCCCACAGGTTGCCAATTTGGCAGAGGATGAAAGGGAAGAGAGAGAACCAATGAAAGAGTAGCTGTTAGGCATTTGGACGTTCACATGTCATTCTTATTTCCCGGGAGGAAGAAGAATTAACTAAAGTCTCAGACACATACTGGGAACCAGTATAGTTCCTGAACCAAAATTTTGGACGTGCGTTCAGCCACAAAAAACAAGTTAAATAATTGAGCTCAGGGGCACAGCAATTCACTAACCGGCAGAGTAATAAAGGACAACTATCGCCCAAAAATCTGTTGAGGGAAGGCAACGAGGCGGACTTGAAAGCGAGGCAGAATAGCAGGAAACAGATTTCAAGAGGTACGTTGGAATCGCCTTGAAAGCACAGGAAGAGGGGCACAACTTCTAAAATGATGCACTTGGCCAAAAAGGGTGTATGTGTTTTCTCCTGAATATATTCAGGAGAAAACGCATACACCCTTTTTGGGCAAGCAAGCAAGCGGTCAATGCAAATCTGCACTACACGAAGTATCACTATCCACCGGTCAAAAGGGACATCCACAAAATGGGTAAAATCCAGAAAGGCAAGAGAGGCCCTGGAGAACAGGGAGCCTTGTTATGCTGATGGGCAGGATGTAAACTGCCAACTGCCTCTCTTGAGGAATGCATTGTGTTCCCTAAACCAAGTAAAGAACAGAGCTACAGAGCCAAGGGCACTTCCATTCTAGGGAATATATCTTGGGAAAACTGAAAATCAATAAGACAGAGCCATTCCAAAATTGAGGGCTGCACTGCTTACAAGAACCTCAACTTGGGTACACTTTAAATATCCAGGAAAGATAAAAACGGTTCAAAAAATTGTGTTACTTCCATACAATGGAATATACCTCAGCCATGAAATCAATGTCATAAGACCAGTAGCAGCAAAATGAGTGGATTCAGGTACGATTATTCTAAGTGAAATAAGTCACACAGAAAAAGAAATTTATCATAAGATATCACTTAGGAAGATCCTGTATACATGGCTACAGATGAACTGAGTTAGGAAAGAGAAGAGAGTCTCACATTTAGAAAACACTCTTATGCCTGCTTAACGGGGAAGGAGAGGTGCGGTGATGCATAAAACCAGAGTCTGATATAAGCACAGGTACCGTTCCAAAAACCAACTATGGAATAGACAAGACCTACACCTTCCTCAGTGAAAGGAACTCAAAAGCCCATATTTCCCACAGAGGAATATATCTGATTAGTAAGAATTTTAAAACCTATGTATTGATATGTCTCCGTTAGGGAATCAAGTGTGCCTACACTTGCATAAACTTGGCTGCGAGAATCAGCTCAAACCCACTATAAAAAGGAATTTGAATAACAAAAACAGGGATATTCTTTACAATTCCTTCAGTGTCTCTGATGAAACCTGGAATGACCCTATCTACAATGAGAGCTGGATGTGGCATAAGGCTGGACACATGGGACTGAGAGGATTGGTGAGATTGGGTGAGCAAATGCAGACACTTTAAAGCAATAATGCATAGCACCCATTCCATGGGTCCCATGTGTCCAGGTTGAAGGGAATATTACTACTGCTATAACATGTACGGGAAACCTAGATAATAGACACACTGTGAATATGAAAGGTCTCTAAAACTCAGCGAATAATCCCCCTCCTGATGCTCTGGTTTCACTTTCCAACTGCTTTCCTCTCAATCTCCAAATTTGGAGAGACAGCACCTTTAACCTCCTGGTTCGCACAGGTTGCCAATTTGGCAGAGGATGAAAGGGAAGTGGGAGAACCAATGAGAGAGTAGCTGCTAGAGATTTGGACGGGCACATGTCACTCTTATATCCCGTGAGGAAGAAGAATTAACCATAATCTCAGCCACCCAACGGGAACCAGTATAGGTCCTGAACCAAAATTTTGGACTTGCGTTCAGCTCACAAAAAACGAGTTAAAAAATGGAGCTCAGGGGCACAGCAATTCACAAACTGGCAGAGTAGTAAAGGAAAACTATCGTCCAAAAATCTGTTGAGGGAAGGCAATGAGGCAGACTTGAAAGTGAGGCAGAATAGCAGGAAACAGATTTCAAGAGGTACGTGGGAATCACCTTTAAAGCACAGGAAGTGAGGCACAACTTTGACAATGATGCACTTGGCCAAAAAGGGCATATGTGTTTTCTCCTGAATATATTCAGGAGAAAATGCATACGCCCTTTTTGGCCAAGCAAGCAAGTGGGAGATGCAAATCTGCACTACAAAGAAGTATCACTTCTCACCAGTCAAAAAGCACATCCACAAAATGGATAAACACCAGAAAGTCAAGACAGGCCCTGGAGAACAGGGAGCCTTTTTATGCTGAAGGGCGGGATGTAAATTTCTAACTGCCTCTCTGAAGGAGTGCATTGTGTTCCCTAAACCAAGTAAACAGCAGAGCTACAGAGCCAAGGGCACATCCAGTCTATGGAATATATCTTGGGAAAACTGAAAATCAATAAGACAGAGCCATTCCAAAATTTAGGGCTGCACTGCTTACAAGAACCTCAAATTGGGTACACCTTAAATATCCAAGGACAGATAAAACGTTTCAAGAAATTATGTTATTTATATACAATGGAATATCCCTCAGCCATGAAATCAATGTCATAAGACCAGTAGCAGCAAAATGAGTGGATTCAGGTACGATGATTCTAAGTGAAATATGTCACACAGAAAAAGAAACTTATCATAAGATATCACTTATGAAGATCCTGTAAACATCGCTACACATGAACTGAGTTAGGAAAAAGAACAGAGTCTCACATTTAGAAAACACGCTTATACCTGCTTAACGGGGAAGGAGAGGTCGGGTGATGCATAAAACCAGAGTTTGATATAAGCACAGGTACCTTTCCAAAAACCAACTATGGAATAGACAAGACCTACACATTCCTCAGTGAAAGAGACTCAAAACACCATATTTCCCACAGAGGATTATATCTGACTAGTAAGAATTTTAAAACCTATGTATTGATATGTCTCTGTAAGGGAATCAAGTGTGCCTAGACTTGCATAAACATGGCAGCGAGATTCAGCTCAAACCCACTATAAAAAGGAATTTGAAAAACAAATCAAAAGGGATATTCTTTACAATTCCTTCAGTGTCTCTGATGAAACCTTGAATGACCCTATCTACAATGAGAGCTGGATGTGGCATAAAGCTGGACACATGGGACTGAGAGGATTGGTGAGTTTGGGTGAGCAAATGCAGCCCCTTTAAAGAAATAATGCATAGCACCCATTCCATGGGTCCCATGTGTCCAGGTTGAAGGGACTATTACTACCGCTATAACATGTACGGGAAACCTAGAGAATGGACACACTGTGAATACGAATGGTTTCTAAAACTCAACTAATAATCCCTCTCCTGGTGCTCCGGTTTGACTTTCCAACTGCTTTACTATCAATCTGCCAACTTGGAGAGACAGCCCCTTTAACCTCCTGGTTCGCACAGTTACCAATTTGGCAAAAATAAAAGGGAAGAGGGAGAACAAATGAGAGAGTAGATGTTAGGCATTTGGACGGGTACATGTCACACTAATTGCCCCGCAGGAAGAATAATTAACCAAAGTCTCAGCCACGCGCCGGGAACCAATATAGGTCCTGAACCAAAATTTTGGACTTGCGGTCTGCTCACAAAAAAACGAATTTAAAAATGGAGCTCAGGGGCACAGGAATTCAGAAACTGGCAGAGTAATAAAGGACAACTATCGCCTAAAAATCTGTTGAGGGAAGGAATCGAGGCGGACTTGAAAGGGAGGCAGTATAGCAGGAAAGAGATTTCAAGAGGTATGTTGGAATCACCTTTAAAGCACAGGAAGAGGGGCACAACTTCGAAAATGATGCACTTGGCCAAAATGAGCGTATGCGTTTTCTCCTGAATATATTCAGGAGAAAACGCATACGCGCTTTTTGGCCAAGCAAGCAAGCGGGCAATGCAAATCTGCACTACAAAATAGTATCACTTCCCACTGGTCAAAAGGGACATCAGCAAAATGTGTAAAAACCAGAAAGGCAAGACAGACCCTGGAGAACAGGGAGCCTTGTTATGCAGATGGGCGGGATGTAAATTGCCAACTGCCTCTCTGGAGGAGTGTATTGTGTTCCCTAAAACCAGTATACAACAGAGCTACAGAGTCAAGGGCACTTCCAGTCTAGGAAATATACCTTGGGAAAACTGAAAATCAATAAGACAGAGCCACCCCAAAATTTAGGTCTTCAATGCTTACAAGAACCTCAACTTGTGTATACCTTAAATATCCCAGGAAAGACAAAAATGGTTCAAGAAATTTTGGTACTTACATACGATGGAATATCCCTCAGCCATGAAATCAATTTCATAAGGCCAGTAGAATCAAAATGAGTGGATTCAGGTACGATGATTCTAAGTGAAATAAGTCACACTGAAAAAGAATCTTATCATAAGATATCACTTATGAAGGTCCTATAAACATGGCCTCACATGAACTGAGTTAGGAAAGATACCAGAGTAACGAATCTTATCATAAGATATCACTCATAGCGGGAATGTACACATGGCTACACATGAACTGATTTACAAACACAACGGAATCACACATTTAGAAAACAATCTTCTGCCTGCTTAAGGGGAAAGGCGAGGTGGGGTGATGCATAAAATCACAGTTTTAAATTAGCACTGATACCATTACATAAACCAAGTATGTAATAGACAACACCTACTCCGCCACAATGAACTGGACTCAACACCCCATATTCATTGCAGAGGAATATGTTTGACTCTCAGTATTTTAAAACATATGTATTCTCATGTCTCCATAAAGGAATCATGTGTGTGTATAACGGCATGAACAGAGCACTGAAATTCAGTTAAACCCACTTATAAAAATAAATTTCAAAAGCAAAATGCAAAAACAGCGAAACAGTGAGTAAGTCTTAAAAATTACGTTCAGGGCCTGTGATGCAACCTGGATTGACCACCTTTACACCCACAGCTGAATGAGACATAAGACTGGACACTTGGGGCTGACAAGATTGCTGAGGTTGTGTGAGCAAAAGAACACCACTTAGAGCAATACTGTGTGCTACCCATTCTAGTGGTCCCAACTCTCCAGGTTTAAGGGAATCTTCCTACAGTTAAAACATGCATGGGAAACCCAGTGGATGGTACACTGTGTAATTGGGAAAGTTTTCTAAAAGGTACCTCATTTTTCCTTTTGTCGTGCTCGGCTTTGCCATTCCATCTGCATTACTCAAAATCTCCCCACTTGGAGTGTCAGCGCCTTTACCCTCCTGTTATGCACAGTTTGCAAATTGTGCAGAGGATGAACAGGAAGAGGGGGAATAAATGAGAGATTAGCTGTAGGTGTTTGGATGGGCACATGTCACTCTAGTTTCCCACCCGGAAGAAGAATTAACCAAAGGCTCAGCCTGAAGGCCCGGAACCAGACTAGGGCCTAAAGCCATCCTGCGGTATTGCAGCCAGCTCACAAAGAGGTGACTTGAAAAATGGAAATCTGGGACACAGCAATTCACAAACTTGCAGATTTATAAAGGACAACTATCATCCAGAAATATATTGAGGAAAGGCAGTGAAGAGGATTTGAATGCAAGGCAGAATTGAAGGAAACAGATTTCAAGAGGTAGATTGGAGTCGTCTTTAAAGCACATGAAAAGCGACAGAATTTCGACAATGTTGCCCTTGGCTGAAAAGGGAGTATGTGTATTTTCTTGAATATATTCGGGAAAAAATGCATACACACTTTTTGGCTAAGCAAGCCATCAGGCATTGCAAATCCACACTACAGAGAAGTGTCCCTTACCTCCAGTCAAAAGGGCCATCCACAAATAGTGTAAAAACCGCAAATGCAGGACAGGCCATGGAGAAAAGGGAGCCTGGTTACGCCGATGGACAGGATGTAAATTGCCAACAGCCTCTCTGGAGAACTGTATGTTGTTTTCTAAAACAGAGCTACAGAGCATAGCACACTTCCACTCATGGACGTGTATTTTGGGAAAACTAAAAATCCATAACACACAGCCAGCCCAAACTTTAGGGCTGCTCTGTTTACAAGAACCTTGACTTCAGTACACTTTAAGTATCCCAGGAAAGGAAAAAAAATGGATATAGATATTGTGGTACTTATATACAATGGAATGTCACTCAGACATAAAATCAATGTCATAAGGCCAATAGCAGCATAATGAGTGGCTTTAGGTACGATGATGCTAAGTGAAATGAGCCACAAAGTAAAAGAATCTTATTGTAATATATCACTTATAGAGGGAATGTAAACATGGCTACACATGAACTGAATTTCAAAAGAGAACAGAGTTACACATTTAGAAAACACACTTATGCCTCCTTAAGGGGAAAGGTGACGTGGGGTGATTTGTAAAAGCAGAGTTTGAAATTAGCAGAGATCCCATTCCATATACCAAATATGTAATAGACAAGACCTACTCCTTTATCAATGAACTGGACACAAAACACCCTATTCACTGAAGAGGAATATATCTGACTGGTAATAACCTTGAAACCTATGTATTTATATGTCTCCATAATGGAATCAAGTGTATGTAGATTGGCATAAACACAGATCAATGGAACAGGACAGAAAGCCCAGAGATAAACCTACATACCTATGGCTATCTCATCTATGACAAAGGAGCTAAGGATATACAATGGAGAAAAGACAGTCTCTTCAGTAATTGGTGTTGGGAAAACTGGACCCCTACACATAAAAGAATGAAATTAGAACACTCCATAACACCATACACAAAAATAAACTCTAAATTTATTAGAGATCTAAATATAAGACCAGACACTATAAAACACTTAGAGGAAACCATAGGCAGAACACTCTATGACATAAATCACAGCAAGATCCTTTTTGACCCACCACTTAGAGAAATGGAAATAAAAACAGAAATCAACAAATGGGACCTAATGAAACTTAAAAGCTTTTACACAGTACAGGAAAACATAAACAAGATGCAAAAACAACCCTCAGAATGGGAGAAAATATTTTCAAATGAAGCAATTGACAAAGGATTAATCTCCTAACTTTACAAGCACCGCATGTAGCTCAATATCACAAAACAAACAACCCAATCCAAAAACGGGCAGAAGACCTAAATAGACATTTCTCCAAAGAAGATATACAGATTACCAAGAAACACATGAAAGGATGCTGAACATCACTAATCATTAGAGAAATGCAAATCAAAACTACCGTGAGGTATCACCTCACAGCAGTCAGAGTGGCAATCATCAAAAAACTCTACAAAACAATAAACGCTGGAGAGGCCTTTATTGGAGAAAAGGGAACACACTTGCACTGTGGGTGGGAATGTAAATTGATATGGGCACTAGGGAGAACATTGAGGAGGTTCCTTTAAATAACTAAAAATAGAAGTACCATACGACACAACAATCCAACTACTGGACATTTGCCTTGTGAAAACCATAATTCAAAAAGAGTTATGTACAAAAATGTTCATTGCAGCTCTATTTGCAATAGCCAGGACATGGAAGCAACCTAAGTGTCCATCGACAGATGAATGGATAAAGAAGATCTGGCACATATATACAATGGAATATTACTCGGCCAAAAAAAGAAGCAAACTGAGCTATTTGTATTGAGGTGGATGGACATAGAATCTGTCCTACACAGTGAAGTAAGTCAGAAAGGGAAAAACAAATACTGTATGTTAACAGAGATATACGGAATCTAATGAAGAAAAAAAAAAGATTTTGAAGAACCTAGTGGCAGGACAGGATTAAGGACACAGACATAGAGAAAGGACTTGAGGACACCGGAAGGGGGATGGGTAAGCTGGGACGAAGTGAGAGAGTGGCATGGACATAAATACATTACCAAATGTAACACCAATAGCTACTGAGAATCAGCCACATAGAACAGGGAGATCAGCTTGGTGCTCTGTGAGCACATAAAGGGGTGGGATATGGAGTGTGGGAGGGAGATGCAAGAGGGAGGGGATCTGGTGATATTTGTATATGTATAGCTGATTCACTTTGTTATACAGCAGAAACGAACACTCCATTGTAAAGCAATTATACTCCAATAAACGTGTAAAAGGAAAAAAAAAAAAAAAGAAAGCCCAGGGATAAACCTACACACCTATGGTCAACTAATCTATGACAAAGGAAGCAAGACTATACAATGGAGATAAGACAGTGTCTTCAATCATTGGTGCTGGGAAATATGGAGAGCTACATGTAAAAGAATGAAATTAGAACACTCCCCAACACCATACATAAAAATATATTCAAATTGGATTAGAGACCTTAATGTAAGACCAGACAGTATAAAACTCTGAGAGGAAAACTTATGAAAGATACTCTGACGTAAATCACAGCAAGATCTTTTTTGATCCACCTCCTATAGTAATGAAATAAAAAAGAAAACTAAACAGATGGGATCTAATGAAACGTAAAAGCTTTTGCAAAGCAAAGGAAACTACAAACAAGACGAAAAGACAACCCTCAGAATGGCAGAAAATATTTGCAAACGAATCAATGGACAAATGATTAATCTCCAATATATATAAACAGCTCATGCAGCTCAATATTAATAAAACAAACAACCCAATACAAAAATGGAAGAAGATCTAAATAGATATTTCTTCCAAGAAGACATAGAGATGGCCAGTACACACATGAAAATCTGCTGAACATCACTAATTATTAGAGAAATGGAAATCGAAACTACAATGAGGTATCACGTCAAATCATCAGAAAATCTACAAACAACAAATGCTGGAGAGGGTGTGGAGAAAAGGAACTTTCTTCCACTATTGTTGGGAATGTAAATCGATACAGTCTCTATGGAGAACAGTATGGAGGTTCCTTAAAAAAATTAAAAATAGAATTACCATATAATCCAGCAATCCCACTACTGGGCATATACCCAGAGAAAACCATAAATCAAAAAGACACATTCACCACAATGTTCATTGCAGCACTATTTACAATAGCCAGGTAATGAAAGCAACCTAAGTGCCCACAGACAGACGAATGGATAAAGATATGGTACATATATATAATGGAATATTACTCAGCCATATATATGAATGAAATTGGGTCATTTGTAGAGACCTTGATGGATCTAGAGACTGTCATACAGAGTGAAGTATGTCACAAAGAGAAAAACAAGTATTGTATATTAATGCATATATGTGGAACCTAGAAAAATGGTACAGATGAACCGGTTTGCTGGGCAGAGATAGAGACACAGATGTAGAGAACAAACATATGGACACCAAGGGGGGAACACCATGTGAGGGTGGTGGTGGGATGAATTGGGAGACTAGGATTCACATGTGCACACTTATATGTATAAAATAGATATCCAATAAGAACCTGCTGTATAAAATGAATAAATAAATATTAAAAAATTAAAAATAAATAAATAACATTTAATCAAATAAAACAGAAAAAAAGTTTTTCCCTTCACATAGATGTCTTTATATTAATGCATTATTTCCATGTTTATATCTCCAAATTTAAAAAAAGAGGAATACATAAAATCTACCTTGAACCAAAAAGAAAAAAAGAAAAAAAAAAAAAAAAAAACAGAACCCACCAGTTATACAGAGGAAAATCGTATAAGGGCACTTGCTCCAGTGGTAAAAAAATTCTTAAGTTGGTCAGAGGTGGGAAATCGTCTCCAATGCAGTCAGCAGCACTCCCCCCCACAAGGAGCATCCTCATTGCAAAGCTGGGGGACTGTGTCGAGGCGTCTGTGAGTAAATGTGAGCTGAGCCCCAGTCCTGCTGCAGCTGAACTCTTCCCACCCTTCCAGGTAAAACACCTGAATATGTACAAGCACTTGCAAACCTAGAGGAAGGGCTGTGTGGCCACACCAGCGACAGGACGCAGGCCGACTTGGTGCCTGCAGGTCAGCCAGGATGGTCCTGGACCCAGATGCTCTTCTGGAAGCTTTCCATTTCCCTGTCTGAGATACACCTCCTGCCACGGCCCCCACTGCATTTTTACTTCCTCACCTCTGCCTGGGGAGAAATTCCAGTGGCAGGTATGGGTGACACATCCTCTTCTTTAGCAGGTGGCAGCCTGGCAACTCCTGCAGAAAGTCCAGCAGAGCCCCCCTCACACTGGGCCACCCACAAAGCCACGGCCTCTCCCTCCCTACCACCACCACAGCCACGACACTGCTGACAGGGCAGATAATATGGCGTCAGGCACAGCAACAGGGGCTCTTGCTGACTGGAGAGGTGTCTATATTGACCTCAACCCAGGCACACATGGGGAGGGCCAGCAGGCAGTGTCAGGCTGCCCAAATCAGCCAATCCTCACCCCTCAGGGGCTCACAGTTGCAGAAAATGAACCTTGCTAAACGGGCCAGGCCCAAGGAACAGGTATGGGCTCTTGAGAGTCAGGCTAGACAAGGGGCTGCAGCTGCGGCTTGTTTTCTTATCATTTTATATGGTCCATGAGTGGCAAACAACTTCAAGAAGACCCTATCCTAATGAGAGGAACCCAGGAGTCAGGGAGAGGAGTGATGGTGGGTGGAGACAGAGGCCTGGTGCCCTGGCTGCAGTGGAAGTGTCTGGAAGACCAGGCAGAGAGAGGCTGCACAGAGTGATAGCCAGGGTCACAGACCTGTCAGAGCTGCTGTTTGTTAGTTCAAGTCCTGCTCTGAGGTGTTCTGTGTCAGCTGTGAGCGACAGGTGAGCTGGGGGTTCTCTGCAAGGTGGGCTATGTGCACAGTTCCTGTGTGTCCAGCCCTGCTGGGGTACCTGCCCTGGGGAGCTCCGTATCCTGGGAAGGGCCTGACTATGAGAGCCCCATGGGCTGCTGGGTAGCTGCACAGGTGAGCTCCATTCCCTGGGAGGGACTTGAACACAAGAGCGCCGTGGGCTGTGGGGTGGAGGGTGCAGCCCAGGTGAGCTCCATATCCTGGGATTGGCCTGACCACGAGAACCCCATGGGCTGCTGGAGACCTGGTAAAGGATATCAGGACAGTCAGTGAAGCCACCGAGGATATACATCCAGTAGCTCCTATTTCCTACTCCCTGCTGCTCATTCTACCATCCACCAGGCCATGGCATTCTGTATAACACTTCAATGATGCCTTCTTCTGTATTCCATTCATCTCAGAGTCACAAGAATTTTTGGCTTGTGTGTGGCAGGACACAACCTGCAACACAAGCAATAATGCTGGGCCGTCCTGCCCCAATGGTTCAAAAATCCCCACACCATCATTGGGGAAATGTCCTCTAAAGACCTAAAAGTTCTACCTCTGTAAAAGGGAACCCTCCTTCAATATGCAGATGACATTCTGATCGCCAGGCCTACTAAAGACGCCTCTGAACTACCTAGCCAAGAAAGGATAGAAGGTGTCCAAGAAAAAGGCTCAAATATCACAGGCTCAGGTGACATGACTGGGCTTCATTCTCACAGATATTCAGAGAAACGCATCCCAGGATAGGGAAGAAGCCATTTGCAGCCTTACCTCTTCTAAAACTAGAAGACAGCTTAGGGGTTCCTGGGGAGGCCAAGGTTTTCTGCATCTGGATCCCTAACTACAGTCTAATAGCTGGGCCTCTACATGAAACACTGACACGAAAAGATGATGATCCTTTTGTATAGAATCCAGAAGCAGCCTTTCAAGAATGGAAAGAGCAGTCAATTCAGACCCTTGCCCAGGAACTCGCTAATTTAGCTAAACCCTTTGACCTTTACATACCCGGTCAAAGGTTAATTGCCCTTGGATCCTTAGTGCAAAAACTGGGACCACTTGAAACGGAGCAACACAAGAATGCCCTTCAGGTATGATAGACTATGGTCACCAAGGTCTTTGCCCACTGACTCATCAGGCCAGGATACTGGTGTATCTAAAAAGCTGGAAATCAGCAGCCCACAAGGCCAGCTCCCTCCTAAGGGAAAAGGACCCCACGTCGTGATCCTAACCACCCATCATGCCCTGAAGTTGCAGTGGTCGCTCTGTGGACACACTGACCTCGAGTGAGGAGGCCCTCCAACTCCAACCTCCAGAGAGACAAATGGGGGCAACAGGCCCCCAAGATGACTCGTGTGACCATCACTTGACCTGGAGTTTCTCTCAGAAAACAACAAGACTGTGCCCCGAAAGAGCAGACTACTGCTTGCAGGACTTACTGCACCCAGAGGGGAGCTAATAAGCTTGGCGGGGGAAACGTATATCACCCTTTCACCATAGAAAACCCTACAGAAACCGCGGTGATGGTGGCCAATATGACCGGCTGGACTGCTGGCTACTTCTAAAGGCCGTTGACTCAGTGGACATCATGGTCCTGGATCACCACTGACCCTGGACTGTCTGGGAGTTGCACGGGCAGGGTTCTGACACATGGTGCTGTTTGTACATTAATTCAGGGACCTAATTAAAGAAAGCACAGACTACTGGTCAGAGCATCTAGGCTGGCAAAAACCGTCAGCCTAAGGTCGCCGAACAAATGTGGGGTGGGGTGAAACCTGCCACCTCAGCATCTCTGCACATCTCTTTCCTGGACACTTAAAGGTCATTAGAATCTATAACACTTCCAATGCTGGTGCTCAGGCGTATGAGAAGTGACGTAGGAGGCCTTGGGACAATCAACCTCACCTGGAGGCTGGTGGGGAGACGTTTTGCCCCTCCCCCGAAGTATCAGGGCTCCCACCACAGCATGAAGCAGTTACAAACGAGGGGTCTGCACACTCAACACCCCAAGAATGAGGAATGGAACTAAAAGCAGAGGAGGTGTTCGTCTCTGGCAACGTTCATTAAAAATTCCTGGGAGATAAAAAGAGAATCTGGGCAATAAAATAAAGTCTTAGCTGTTTTTCCTTTGTGCTTTGTCTAATTTCACGTGCTCCTAGGGTTCCGCATGCAGAGGTCCCACACCCGGCACTTCAGACCCGATTTCGTAGTGCAGAATGGCTGGGTCAACACCTCAGCTAGTGGGGTCCCATGCAGACTCCACGGCATAGAGCCTGAGCTTCAGCCAACCCAGCCCTCGAGAGCTCCATCCCCTCCCTCCCACTGACGCTGCTGGGATTCCAACACAGCATCCCAGCCCACAGCCCGTGGGGGAGTGCACACTCTCACCTCTCCATTCTGTTTTCAAAATAATGTTTCCTTTGCTTCTGAACCAAACTCAGTCTTGATCTGTTGGTTCCAATGACACTGGGCACGGGGACTTCTGTTGGGGTCCACTCTGGTGGATCAGTAACAGAAATTGAGAACATTGTAACTTCAATGAAGAGATGTGTGAGCCAAACTGTAGTTAACACAGAGCAGTGTATAATGCTCGGGTAAAATAAGATGTTTCTAAGACTTACCTTTGATATTTCCATCACTTTACTATAAGCAAGTTCAGTGAAGACGTCTGTCTTATTTGTCAGGTCAACATTAGAGAAATGAAGTGATTTATTTCCATGGATGTACATCGAGTACTCGTGGCTGAGGCTTCAATCTTGTTTCGAATGCTTTTCCATTGAAAATGATACCTCTCTTTCAGCTCCCCCATTTCTGAGAAGTATAAAATCTTATAATTTATTATTACCAAAGGGGAAAGGTAGGACAAGGGATAAATTAACAGTGTGGGATTAACACATGCACACTGCTATGTATAAAATAGATCATCAACAAGGAACTACTGTATAGCACAGGGAACTACACTGAATATTTTGCAATAACCTATAAGGGGAAATAATCTGAAAAATAATAGATATTTTTATTGACATCGTCTATCAAAGACAGATAAAATGTAACCTAAGCAAGGCCGATGGTGAACACTTCTGACCCTGAAGATTTCAATCATCTAAAGTTTGGGCTCTGCCTATTTCCCAAGGCGCTTAATGGACATACGTGTAGCCGTAGCTTAAAAATTCCCCAGTTTGGGGTACGGGGAGGCACTGATTTGGAAAAATCCCTGGTGTTCTCCTTCCATGCACTGGACCCTTCCTACAGCTAAAACATGCCTGTCACACCTAGAGGATGGTACACCTTTTGATCAGAAAGAGTATGGAAAAGGCACCTCATCTCCTCATCGTCTGGTGCTCGGGTTCACCCCTCCAGCATCTTTCCTAACAATCTCCTCACTTGGGGATATCAGCACCGTCAACATCCTGTTGCACACAGTTTGTAATTTGTCCAGAGGATGAAGTGGAAGGATGAGAAAAATTTAGAGACAAGTCTTAGGTGTTCGGACAGGCACATTCCACTCTAATTTCCAATCCGGAAGACAAATTCATCAAAGGCTAGAATTGCCCACGGAAACAGAATAGGGCTAGAGGAAATCCCGCTGTTTTGTGTCCAGTTTCCAAAAACACAAGTTGAATAATGGAACTCAGGGGCACTAAAATTCATGAAACTGCAGAGTTGAAAATATCTATCGTCGAAAAATGTCTTGAGGTAAGTCACAGAAAAGGACTTGTAAGCAAGGGAGAGTGGCAGGAAACAGATTTGAAGAGGTAGAAAGGACTCCCCAT
Organism: Mesoplodon mirus; assembly: GCF_964341445.2. Classification (NCBI taxonomy): domain Eukaryota; kingdom Metazoa; phylum Chordata; class Mammalia; order Artiodactyla; family Ziphiidae; genus Mesoplodon; species Mesoplodon mirus. The sequence goes on from NW_028295469.1 coordinate 99,621, forward strand.
TAAAGCACAAGAAAAGGGGCTGAACTTCGCCAATGATGCAGTTGGCCCAAAAGGGCGTATGCAATTTTTTCTGAATATATTCAAGTAAAGGCCATACACACATTTTATCCAACCAAACAGGTGGGCACTGGAAATCAATACTACAAAATGTATCACTTCACATTAGTCAGAAGGGCCATCCACATAAAGTGTAAACACCAGAAATGCAGGACAGGGTGAGGAGAAAAGGGAGCCCTGTGAGGCTGATAGTGGAATTGTAATTTGCCAACGGCCACTATGGCGAAGTGTATTGTGTTTGCTAAAACATCTAAAAGGTGAGCTACAGAGCATAGGGCACTTGCACTCATTGACGTATCTGCATTGTGATGTAAAGTTCATGGAGCATTGTGGTGACAAATTTCACAGAGCCTTGTGATGATGAGGGCATTGACTATTGTGATGACACAGGTCATGAAACCTTGTGATGACGGGACACACGGAGCACTGTGATGACTGGGGTCATGTAGCATTGTGATGACAGGGGCATGGAGCATTGGTCTGACAAGTTTCAAGGATAATTGTGTTGACAGTGGGCATGGCACATTGTGATGACAAGGGCATGCAGCATTGTGATGACAAGGTCATGGACTATGGTGAAGACAGGTGTCAGGGAGCATTGTGATGGCATATTTCATGTACCATTGTGATGACAATGGCATGGAGCATTGTGATGCCAAGTGTTATGGAGGATTGTGATGACAAAGGTCATGGAGCATTGTGATGACAAGGGCATGGAGCATTGTGATGACAAGGGTCATGGAGCATTGTGATGACAAGGGCATGGAGCATTGTGATGACAACGGCCAATGAGAATTTTGATGAAAATGTCGTGAAGCATTGTGATGACAAAGGCATGGGGCTTGCTATGACAGGGGTCGTGGGGCATTGCGATGACAAGTGCATGGAGAATTGTGTTGAAAAGAGCATGTTAAACTGTGATGAGAACTGTCATGGAGCATTGTGATGACAAGGACGTGGAGAATTGTGATGACAAGGGACATGGAGCATTGTGATGACCAGGGCATGGAGCATTGTGATGGCAAGACCGTGGAGCACTGTGATGAGAAGGCCATGGATAATTATAGTGACGAGCATCATGGAGCACTGTAATGACAAGGGACATGGAGCATTGTGTTGATACGTCTCATTGAGTATTGTGATGAGAAGAAAATGGATAATTGTGATGATGGGCGCCATGGAGCGCTATAATGACAAAAGGTATGGAGAATTGTGATGACAGTGGCCATGGAGCATTGTGATGAAAAGTGTCATGGAGCATTTTGATGAAAAGGGTGTGGAGCATTGTGATGAGAAGACCATGGATAATTGTGATGACGAGCGTCATGGAGCACTGTAATGACAAGGAGTATGGAGCATTGTGATGACAGTTCTCATGGAGCTTTGTGATGACAAGTGTCATGGAACATTCTGATGACAAGCTTGCGGAGTATTGTGATGACAATGTCATGGAGCATTGTGATGAAAAGGGCATGGAGTATTGTGATGACAGGCATCATGGAGCGTTGTGATGACAAGGGTTATGGAACATTGTAATCACATCGGTTTGGAGCATTGTGAAGACAGAGGTCATGGATCATTGTGATTTCAAGGAGCATGGAGCATTGTGATGACAGGAGTCATGGAACATTTTGATGAAAGGGTTCATGGAGCATTTTGATGACAGGGGTTATGGATCATTGTGATGTCAGTGGTCATCAAACTTTGTGATGATAAGTGCATGTAGCATTGTGATGACAGGAGTCATGGAACATTGTGATGACGGGGCTGAGGGAGTATTGTGATGAATAGTGATGAAACATTTTGATATCAGTTGTGAGAGAGCATTTTGATGAGAAGTGCATGGAGCATTGTGATGACAAGGTTTATGGAGCATTGTGATGACAAGATTGTGGAGCACTGTGATGACAAGCGCATGACAAATTGTGATGACATGTGTCATGGAGCATTGTGCTGACAAGCGCATGGAGCATTGTAATGACAACGGTCATAGAGCATTGTGCTGAGAAAGGCATAGAGTATTGTGATGACAAGGGTCAAAGAGCATTGTGATGAAAAGTTCATGGAGCATTGTGGTTAAAAAGGTCACAGAGACTGTTGATGATGAGGGCATGGACCATTTTGATGACAAAGGTCATGAAGCATTGTGATGACTGCAGTCATGGAGCATTGTGATGACAGGGGTCATGGAGAATTGTGATATCAAGGGCATGGAGCATTGTGATGACAAGGGCATGGATCATTGGTCTAATAAGTTTCATGGATTATTGCAATGACAGGTGGAATGGCGCATTGTGATGACAAGGGCATGGAGCATTGTGAAGATCAGCTCATACAGTATTGTGAAGACAGGTGTCAGGGAGCATTGTGATGACATATGTAATGGCCCATTGTGATGACAATGGCATGGAGCATTGTGATGCAAGTTTCATGGAGGATTCTGATGACAAAGGTAATGGAACAGTGTGATGACAATGGCTTGGAGCATTGTGATGACAAGGGTCAGGGAGCATTGTGCTGACAAGTGCATGGAGAATTGTGATGCCAAGGTCATGGAGCATTTTGATGACAAGCTTGTGGAGTATTCTGATGACAATGGCATGGAGCATTGTGAGGAAAAATGCATGGGTCATTGTGAGGAAAAATGCATGGAGCCTTTTCATGATAGGGTTCATGGAGCATTCTGACGACAAGTGTCAGGGAGCACTGTGATGACAAGTGTATTGAGAATTGTGATGACAAAGGTCATGGGGCCTTGTGATGAAAAGTGCATGGAGTATTGTGATGACAGGCATCATGGAGCGTTGTGATGACAAGTGTTATGGAACATGGTGATCACAAGTGTTTGGAGCATTGTGATAACACAGTTCATGGATCATTTTGATTTCAAGAAGCATGGAGCATTGTGATGACAAGGGCATGAAACAATGTGATACAAATGTTCTTGGAGGATTTTGATGACAATGATAATGGTGTATAGTGATGACAAGTGCATGGAACATTGTAATGACAAGTTCATGTAGCATTTTGCTGACAAAGGCATGGAGCATTGTGATGACAGGTGTCATGGAGCACTGTGATGCCATGCATCACAGAGCATTGTGAATACATGGGTCATGGAGCACTGGGATGAAAAGTGCATGGATCATTGTGATGACAAGCGTTATGGAAGATTGGGCTGAAAATGTTCATGGAGTATTGTGATGACAGGGGTCATGGAGCATTGTGATGACAAGAGTTCCGGATCACTGTGTTGTCAGGGGTAATTGAGTGTTGTGATGACAGTGGTCATGGAGCATTGTGTTGATATTGGTCCTGGAGCATTGTGATGAGAAGACCATGGAGACATGTGATGACAAGTCTCATGGAGTATTCTGATGAAAAGGGGCATGGAGCATTTTGATTACAGTGGTCTTGGAGCATTGTTATGACAAGGGCAAGGGGCATTGTGAAGAGAAGGACATGGAGCATTCTGATGAATGCGTCATGGAGCACTGTGATGACAAGTGCACGGAGCATTGTGATTACAGGTGTCTTGGAGCACTGTGATGAAAAGGGCATGGATCATTGTGATGAAAAAGGCATGGAGACTTGGCATGATAGTGTTCAAGGAACATACTGACAAGTGTCAGGGAGCACTGTGATGAAAAGTGTATTGAGCATAGTGATGACTAAGGTTATGGAGCATAGTGATGAGAAGATCATGGATAACTGTGATTATGAGCATCATGGGGTGTTGTGATGATAAGTGTTATGGAATATTGTGATCACAACGGTTTGGAGCATTGTGATGACAGAGGTCATGGAGCATTTTGATTTCATTGTGATGACAACAGCCTGAAGCATTATTGTGATGGGCATGGTGCATTGTGATGATAGGATTCATGGAGCTTTGAGATGAAAATGGGCATCAAGCATTTTGATAACAAGGGTCTTGGAGCATTGTGATGACAAGGGCATGGAGCATTGTGATGAGAAGTCCATGGAACATTCTGATGACATGCGTCATGGAGCTTTCTGATGACAAGGGCATGGAGCATTGTGATTACAGGGGTCTTGGAACATTGTGATGACAAGTGTCATGGAGCCTTGTGAATGACAAGGCCGTGGAACATTGTGATGGCAGGGGTCATGGAACATTGTTATGACAGGTGTAATGGAGCATTGTGATGAGAAGGGCAGGAAGCATTGTTGTGAAATATTTCATGGATTATTGTAATGAGAGTGGGCATGGAGCATTGTGATGACAAGAGCAGGGAACGCTGTGATACATGGGTCATGGAGGATTGTAATGGCAAGGGCAAGGAGCATTGTGATGAGAAGTGCATTGAGCATTGTGATGACAAGTGTCATGGAGCTTTGTGATGACAAGGGCATGGATCAATGTGATGAGGGGGTTCATGGAGCATTGTGATGACAATGACATGGAGCATTGTGATGTCAAGTGTCATGGAGGTGTGTGATGTCAAAAGTCATGGAGCATTTTGATGACAAGGGCGTGGTGCATTGTGATGAGAAGGGCAGGGAGAAGTTTGAGGACAGGGTCATGCAGCAATTTGATGAAAATTGTAATGGAACATTTTGATGACAGGTGTTATAAAATATTGTGATGTCAGGGGTCATGGAGCTTTGGGATGAAAAGGGTCATGGAGCATTTTGATGACAGGGGTTGTGGAACATTGTGATGTCAGGGGTCATGGAACATTGTGATGATAAGGGGATGTAGCATTGTGATGACAGGGTCATGGAACATTGTGATTACAGGGGTGAAGGAGTAATGTGATGACTAGGGATGGAACATTATGATATCTCATGTGAGAGAGCATTTTGATGAGAAGTGCATGGAGCATTGTGCTTACAAGGTTTATGGAGCATATCGATGACAATGTTGTGGACCGCTGTGATGAAAGGCACGTGGCACATTGTGATGACAAGGGTCATGGAACATTGTTCTGACAAAGGCATGGAGCATTGTGATGACAAGGGTCACGGAACATTGTGATGAAAAGATCATGGAACATTGTGGTTACAAAGGTCACAAAGCCTTGTGATGACGTGGGCATGGACCGTTGTGATGACAAAAGTTATGAAGCACTGTGATGACTGGAGTCACGGAGCATTGTGATGACAGGGGTCATGGAGCATTGTGATGAAAAGGGCATGGGGCATTGTGATGACAGTGGTCATGGAGAATTTTGATTTCATTGTGCTGACAATAGCCGGAAGCATTATGATGATGGGCATGATGCATTGTGATGACAGGGTTCATGGAGCATAGAGATGAAAAGGGGCATGGAGCATTGTGATTACAGGGGTCTTGGAGCATTGTGATGACAAGTGTCATGGAGCCTAGTGATGACAAGGCCGTGGAACATTGTGATGGCAGGGGTCATGGAGCATTGTTATGACAGGGGTAATGGAGCATTGTGATGGGAAGGGCATGGAGCATTTTGATTACAAGGTTTATAGAGCACTGTGACGACAAATTTGTGGACCGTTGGGATAAAAAGTGCGTGGCACATAGTGATGACAAGGGTCATGGAGCATTTTTCTGACAAAGGCATGGAGCACTGTGATGACAAGGGTCACGGAGCACTGTGATGAAATGTTCATGGAGCATTGTGGTTAAATAGTTCACAGAGCCTTGTGATGATGCGGGCATGGACCACTGTGATGACAAATGTTATGAAGCATTGTGATGACTGGAGTAACAGAGCATTGTGATGACAGGGGTCATGGAGCATTGTGATGACAAGGGCATGGAACATTGTGCAGATAAAGGCATAGAGGATTGTGATGACAAGGGTCAAAGAGCATTGTGAGGAAAAGTTCATGGAACGTTGTGGTTAAAAAGGTCACAGAGACTGTTGATGATGAGGGCATGGACCATTGTGATGACAAAGGTCATGAAGCATTGTGATGACTGGAGTCACGGAGAATTGTGATGACACGGGTCATGGAGGATTGTGATAACAAGGGCATGGAGCACTGTGATGACAAGGGCATGGAACATTGGTTTAATAAGTTTCTTGGATTATTGCAATGACAGTTGGAATGGCGCATTGTGATGACCAGGTCATGCAGTATTGTGAAGACAGGTGTCAGGGAGCATTGTGATGACATATGTAATGGCCCATTGTGATGACAATGGCATGGAGCATTGTGATGCCACGTGTCATTGAAGATTCTGATGACAAAGGTAATGGAGCAATGTGATGACAATGGCTTGGAGCATCGTGATGACAAGGGTCAGGGATCATTTTGCTGACAAGTGCATGGAGAATTGTGATGCCCAGGTCATGGAGCATTCTGATGACAAGCTTTTGGAGTATTTTGATGACAATGGTATGGAGCATTGTGATGAAAATGGCATGGGGCAGTGTGATGAAAATGGCATGGAGCCTTTTTGTGACAGGGTTCAAGGAGCATTCTGACGGCAAGTGTCAGGGAGCATTGTGATGACAAGTGTATTGAGAATTGTGATGACAAAGGTCATGGAGCATTGTGATGAGAAGGCCATGGATCATTGTGATGATGATTGTCATGGGGTGTTTTGATGATAAGTGTTATGGAACATTGTGATCACAAGTTTTTGGAGCATTATGATGACAGAGGTCATGGAGAATTTTGATTTCATTCTGATGACAATAGCCTGAAGCATTATGATGATGGTCATGGTGCATTGTGATGACAGGGTTCATGGAGCTTTGAAATGAAAAGGGGCATGGAGCATTGTGATTACAGGGATCTTGGAGCATTGTGATGACAAGGGCATGGAGCATTGTGATTACAGGGTTCTTGGATTGTTGTGATGACAAGTGTCATGGAGCCTTGTGATAACAAGGCCGTGGAACATTCTGATGGCAGTGGTCATGGAGCATTGTTATGACAGAAGTAATGGAGCATTTTCATGAGAAGGGCATTGAGCATTGGTCTGAAATATTTCATGGATTATTGAGATGAGTGTGGGCATGGAGCATTGAGATGATAAGGGCAAGGAACACTGTGATACATGGGTCATGGAGAATTGTAATGACAAGGGCATGGAGCATTGTGATGGGAAGGGCATCGAGCATTGTGATGACAAGTGTCATGGAGCTTTGTGATGACAAGGGCATGGAGCAATGTGATGAGATTGTTCATTGAGCATGGTAACGACAATGACATGGAGCACTGTGATGCCAAGGGTCAGGGAGCTTTGTGATGACAAAGGTCATGGAGCATTTTGATGACAAAGGTGTGGTGCATTGTGATGCGAAGGGCAGGGAGCATTTTGATGACAGGGTCATGCAGCAATTTGATGAAAAGTGTAATGGAACATTTTGATGACAGGGGTTATAAAACATTGTAATAACAGGGGTCATGGAGCTTTGGGATGAAATGGGTCATGGGGCATTTTGATGACAGTGGTTATGGAACATTGTGATGTCAGGGGTCATGGAACATTGTGATGATAAGGGGATGTAGCATTGTGATGACAGGGTCATGGAACATTGTGATTATAGGGGTGAGGGAGTATTGTGATGACTACTGATGGAACACTGTGATATCTCTGGTGAGAGAGCATTTTGATGAGAAGTGCATGGACCATTGTGATTACAAGGTTTATGGAGCACAGCGATGACAAGGTTGTGGATCATTGTGATGAAAAGCGCGTGGCACACTGTGATGATAAGGGTCTTGGAGCATTGTTCTGACAAAGACTTGGAGCACTGTGATGACAAGTGTCACGGAGCATTGTGATGAAATGTTCATGAAGCATTGTGGTTACATAGGACAAAGAGCCTTGTGATGACGCGGGCATGGACCGCTGTGATGACAAACGTTATGAAGCATTGTGATGACTGGAGTCATGGAGCATTGTGAGGAAAGGGGTCATGGAGCATTGTGATAACAAAGCCATGGAGCATTGTGAAGACAGGGGCATGGAGCATTGGTCTGAGTAGTTTCATAAATTATTGTGATGACAGCGGACATCGTGCATTGTGATGACAAGGGCATGGAGCATTGTGATGAGAACGTCATGGAGTATAGTGAAGACAGGTGTCAGGGAGCATTGTTATGACATATGTCATGGTCCATTGCGATGACAATGGCAGGGAGCATTGTGATGCCAAATGTAATGGAGGATTGTGATGGCAAATATAATGGAGCATTGTGATGACTAGGGCTTGCAGCATTATGATGACAATGGTCATTGAGAATTTTCATGACAAGGTCGTGAAGCATTGTGATGAAAATGTCCTGCAGTTTGTTATGAGAAAACCATGGAGCCTTCTGAAGACAAGTCTCATGGAGCATACTGATGAAATGGGGCATGGAGCATTCTGATTACAGGGGTCTTGGAACATTGTGATAACAAGGGCATGGAGCATTGTGATGACAAGGGCATGGAGCATTGGTCTAATAAGTTTCATGGATTATTGTGAAGACACTTGAAATGGCACATTTTGATGACTAGGGCATGGAGCATTGTGATGACCAGGTCATGCGGTATTGTGAAGAGAGCTGTCAGGGAGCAATGTGATGACAAGTGTATTGAGAATTGTGATGACAAAGGTCATGGAGCATTGTGATGAAAAGGGCATGTAGCATTGTGATGACAGAAGTCTCTGAACATTGTGATGACAGGGGTGAGGGAGTATTGTGACAAATTGTGATGTAGCATTGTGATATCAGTGGTGAGAGAGCATTTTGATGAGAAGTGCATGGAGCATTTTGATGACAAATTTTAAGGAGCATTGTGATGAGAAGATTGTGGAGCACTGGGATGACAAGCGCATGGTGCATTGTGATGACATGTGTCATGGAGCATTGTGCTGACAAGCGCCTGGAGCATTGTGATGACAAGGGTCAAAGAGCATTGTGATGAAAAGTTCATGGATCATTGTGGTTAAAAAGGTCACAGAGACTGTTGATGATGAGGGAATGGACCATTGTGATGACAAAGGTCATGAAGCATTGTGATGACTGGAGTCACGGAGCATTGTGATGACAGGGGTCATGGAGCATTGTGATAACAAGGGCATGGATCACTGTGATGACAAGAGTATGGAACATTGGTCTAATAAGTTTCATGGATTATTGTGATGACATTTGGAATGGCGCTTTGTGATGACAAGGGCATGGATCATTGTGATGACCAGGTCATGCATTATTGTGAAGAGTGGTGTCAGGGAGCATTGTGATGACATATGTAATGGCCCTTTGTGATGGCAATGGCATGGAGCATTGTGATGCCAAGTGTGATGGAGGATTCTGATGACAAATGTAATGGAGCATTGTGATGACAATGGCTTGGAGCATTGTGATGACAAGGGTCAGGGAGCTTTGTGTTGACAAGTGCATGGAGAATTGTGATAACATGGGTCATGGAGCATTCTGATGACAAGATTGTGGAGTATTTTGATGAAAATGGCATGGAGCATTGTTATGATAATGGCATGGGGCATTGTGATTAAAAAGTCATGGAGCCTTTTCGTGACAGGGTTCAAGGAGCAATCTGATGACATGTGTCAGGGAGCATTGTGATGACAAGTGTATTGAGAATTGTGATGACAAAGGTCATGGAGCATTGTGATGAAAAGTGCATGGAGTATTGTGATGACAGGCATCATGGAGCGTTGTGATGACAAGTGTTATGGAACATTGTGATCACAAGGGATTTGAGCATTGTGATGACAGAGGTCATGGATCATTTTGATTTCAAGGAGCATGGAGCATTGTGATGCCAAAGGCATGAAGCAATGTGATCCCAAGGTTCATGGAGGATTGTGATGACAAAGGAAATGGAGTATTGTGATGACAGTTGCATAGAGCATTGTAATGACAAGGTCATGTAGCATTTTCCTGACAAAGGCATGAAGCATTGTGATGACATGTGTCATGGAGCACTGTGATGACAAGTGTCACGGAGCATTGTGAATACAGGGGTCATGGAGCTCTGGGATGACAAGGGCATGGATCATTGTGAAGACAAGGGTCATGGAGCACTGGGCTGAAAATGTTCATGGAGTATTGTGATGACTCGGGTCATGGAGCATTGTGAAGACAAGGGAATGGAACATGGTGATGACAAGGTCCTGGAGCATTGTGATGAGAAGACCATGGAGACTTGTGATGACAAGACTCATGGAGCATTCTGAGGAAAAGGGGCATGGATCACTGTGATTACAGGGGTCTTGCAGCACTGTGATGAAAAGGGCATGGAGCATTGTGAGGAGAAGGCCATGAAGAATTCTGATGACATGCGTCATGGAGCATTTGATGAAAAGGGCATGGAGCTTTGTGATTACATGGGTCTTGGAGCATTGTGATGAAAAGGGCATGGATCATTGTGATGAAAATGGCATGGAGCCTTGTCATGACAGGGTTCAAGGAGCATACAGACAACAAGTGTCAGGGAGCATTTTGATGACAAGTGTATTGAGCATTGTGATGACAAAGTCATGGAGCATTGTGATGAGAAGACTGTGGATAATTGTGATGACGACCGTCATGGGGCATTGTGATGACAAGGGTTATGGTATATTGTGATCACAAGGGTTTGGAGCATTGTTATGACAGAGGTCTTGGAGCATTTTGATTTCATTGTGATGACAATAGCATGAAGCATTATGATGATGGGCATGGTGCATTGTGATGACGGGATTCATGGATCATTGAGATGAAAAGGAGCGTAAATCATTGTGATTACAGGGTTCTTGGAGCATTGTGATGAGAAGGGTCATGGAGTTTTGTGATGACAAGGCCATGGAACATCGTGATGGCAGGGTTCATGGAGCATTGTTATGACAAGTGTAGTGGAGCACTGTGATGCCAATGACATGGAGCATTGTGATGCCTAGGGTCATGGATCTTTGTGATGACAAATGTCATGGAGCATTTTGATGGCAAGGTCCTTGTGCATTGAGATGAGAAAGGCAGGGAGCATTCTGATGACAGGGTCATGGAGCAATTTGATGAAAAGTGTCATGGAACATTTTGATGACAGGTGTTATGGAACATTGTGATGTCAGGGGTCATCGAACATTGTGATGATAAGTGCATATAGCACTGTGATGACAGTAGTCATGGAACATTGTGCTGAGAGGGGTGAGGGAGTATTGTGACAAATAATGATGTAGCATTGTGATATCTGTGGTGAGAGAGCATTTTGATGAGAAGTGCATGGATCATTGTGATGACAAATGTTAAGGAGCATTGTGATGAGAAGATTGTGGAGCACTGTGATGATAAGCGCATGGTGCATTGTGATGACATGTGTCATGGAGCATTGTGCTGACAAGCACATGGAGCATTGTGATGACAAGGGTCAAAGAGCATTGTGAGGAAACGTTCATGGAGCATTGTGGTTAAAATGGTCACAGAGACTGTTGATGACGAGGGCATGGACCATTGTGATGAGAAAGTTCATGAAGCATTGTGATGACTGGAGTCATGGAGCATTGTAATTTCAGGCGTCATGGAGCATTGTGATAACAAGGGCATGGAGCATTGTGATGACATGGGCATGGATCATTGGTCTAATAAATTTCATGGATTATTGCGATGACAGTTGGAATGGTGCATTGTGATGACAAGGGCATGGATCATTGTGATGACCAGGTCATGCAATATTGTGAAGAGTGGTGTCAGGGAGCATTGTGATTACATATGTAAAGGCCCATTGTGATGACAATGGCATGGAGCATTGTGATGCCAAGTGTCATGGAGGATTCTGATGACAAAGGTAATGGAGCATTGTGATGACAATGGCTTGGAGCATTGTGATGACAAGGGTCAGGGAGCATTGTGCTGACAAGTGCTTGGAGAATTGTGATGACAAGGGTCATGGAGCATTCTGATGACAAGCTTGCGGAGTATTTTGATGACAATGGCATGGAGCATTGTGATGAAAACCACATGCGGCATTGTGATGAAAATGTCATGGAGCCTTTTCGTGACAGGTTTCAAGGAGCATTCTGACGACAAGTGTCAGGGAGCATTGTGATGACAAGTGTATTGAGAATTGTGATGACAAATGTCAGGGAGCATTGTGATGAAAAGGGCATGGGGTGTTGTGATGACAGGCATCATGGAGCGTTGTGATGACAAGTGCTATGGAATATTGTGATCACAAGAGTTTGGAGCATTGTGGTGACAGAGGTCATGGATCATTTTGATTTCAAGGAGCATGGACCATTGTGATGACAAGGGCATGAAGCAATGTGATCCCAAGGTTCATGGAGGATTGTGATGACAATGGAAATGGAGTATTGTGATGACAAGCGCATAGAGCATTGTAATGACAAGGTCATGTAGCATTTTGCTGACAAAGGCATGGAGCATTGTGATGACATGTGTCATGGAGCACTGTGATGAGAAGCGCATGGATCATTGTGATGACAAGGGTCATGGAGCACTGGGCTGAAAATGTTCATGGAGTGTTGTGATGACAGGTGACATAGAGCATTGTGATGAATAGGGAATGGAGCAATGTGATGAAAAGAGTCCCGGATCATTGTGTTGTCAGGTGTCATGGAGTGTTGTGATGACAGTGGTCATGGGGCTTTGTGATGACAAGGGCATGGAGCATTGTGATTACAGGGTTCTTCAGCATTGTGATGACAAGTGTCATGGAAACTTGTGATGACAAGGCCGTGGAACATTGTGATGGCAGGTGTCATGGTGCATTGTAATGATAGGGCTAATGGAGCATTGTGATGAGAAAGGCATGGAACATTGTTCCAAAATGTTTCATGGATTATTGTGATGAGAGTGTGCATGGAGCATTGTGATGACATAGTACGGAACACTATGATACATGGGTCAAGCAGGATTGTAATGACAAGGGCTTGGAGCATTGTGATAAGAAGTTCATCAAGCATTGTGATGACAAGTGTCATGGAGCTTTGTGATGACAAGGGCATTGGGCAATGTGATGAGAGCATTCATGGAGCATTGTGATGACAATGACATGGAGCATTCTGATGCCAAGGGTCATGGATCGTTGTGATGACAAAGGTCATGGAGCATTTTGATGGCAAATGCGTTGTGCACTGTGATGAGAATGGCAGGGAGCATTCTGATGTCAGGTTCATAGAGCAATTTGATGAAAAGTGTAATGGAACATTTTGATTACAGTTGTTATGGAATATTGTGATGTCAGGGGTCATCGAGCATTGTGATGATATGTGCATGTAGCATTGTGATGACAGGAGTCATGGAACATTCTGATGACTGGGGTGAGGGAGTATTGTGACAAATAGTGATGTAGCATTGTGATATCAGTGGTGAGAGAGCATTTTGATGAAAAGTGCATGGAGCATTGTGATGACAAATTTTAAGGAGCATTGTGATGACAAAATTGTGGAGCACTGTGATGACAAGCGCATGGTGCATTGTGATGACATGTGTCATGGAGCATTGTGATGACAAGCATATGGAGCATTGTGATGCCAAGGGTCATGGATCTTTGTGATGACAAAGGTCATGGAGCATTTTGAAGGCCAGTGCGTTGTGCATTGTGATGAGAAGGGCAGGGAGCATTCTGATGTCAGGGTCATGGAGCAATTTGATGAAAAGTGTCATGGACCATTTTGATGACAGGTGTTATGGAACATTGTGATGTCAGGGGTCATTGAACATTGTGATGACATGTGCATGTAGCATTGTGATGACAGGAGTCATGGAACATTGTGATGACTGGTGTGAGGGAGTATTGTGACACAGAGTGATGTAGCATTGTGATATCAGTGGTGAGAGAGCATTTTGATGAGAAGTGCATGGAGCATTGTGATGACAAATTTTAAGGAGCATTGTGATGACAAGATTGTGGAGCACTGTGATGACAAGCTCATGGTGAATTGTGATGATATGTGTCATGGAGCATTGTGATGACAAGGGCAAGTAACATTGGTCTAATATGTTCCATGGATTATTGTGATGACAGTTGGAATGGCGCATTGTGATGACAAGGGCATGGAGCCTTTTGATGAGAAGGCCATGGAGCATTCTGATGACATGCGTCATGGAGTTTTGTGATGACAAGCGCATGGAGCATTGTGATTACAGGGATCTTGGAGCATTGGGGTAAACAGGGCATGGATCATTGTGATGAAAAGGCATGGAGCCTTGTCATAACAGGGTTTAAGGAGCATACTGACGACAAGTGTCAGGGAGCATTGTGAAGACAAGTGTATTGAGCATTGTGATGTCAAAGTTCATGGAACATTGTGATGACAGGGGTCATGGAACATTGTGATGATAAGGGGATGTAGCTGTGTGAAGACAGGGTCATGGAACATTGTGATTACAGGGCTGAGGGAGTATTGTGATGACTAGTGATGGAACACTGTGATATCTCTGGTGAGAGAGCATTTTGATGAGAAGTGCATGGACCATTGTGATTGAAAGGTTTATGGAGCATTGCAATGACAAGGTTGCGGACCAGTGTGATGAAATGCTTGTGGCACATTTTGAAGACAATGGTCATGGAGCATTGTTCTGACAAAAACTTGGAGCACTGTGATGACAAGTGTCACAGAGAATTGTGATGAAAAGTTCATGGAGGATTGTGGTTACAAAGGTCACAGAGCATTTTGATGATGCGGGCATGGAGCATAGTGATGACAAATGTTATGAAGCATTGTGATGACTGGAGTCACGGAGCATTGAGATGACAGGGGTCATGGAGCACTGTGATAATAAGGACATGGATCATTGTGATGACAAGGGCATGAAACATTGATCTAATAAGTTTCATGGATTATTGCAATGACATTTGGAATGGCGCTTTGTGATGAAAAGGGCATGGAGCATTGTGATGACCAGGTCATGCAGTATTGTGAAGAGAGGTGTCAGGGAGCATTGTGATGACATATGTAATGGCCAATTGTGATGACAATGGCATGGAGCATTGGGATCCCAAGTGTCATGGAGGATTCTGATGACAAAGGTAATGGAGCATTGTGATGACAAAGGCTTGGAGCATTGTGATGACAAGGGTCAGGGAGCATTGTGCTGACAAGTGCATGGAGAATTGTGATGACAATGGCATGGAGCATTCTGATGACAAGCTTGTGGAGTATTTTGATGACAATGGCATGGAGCATTGTGATGAAAACGGCATGGGGCACTGTGATGAAAATGGCATGGAGCCTTTTCGTGACAGGGTTCAAGGAGCATTCTGATGACAAGTGGCAGGGAGCATTGTGATGACAAGTGTATTGAGAATTGTGATGACAAAGGTCATGGAGCATTGTGATGAAGTGGGCAATGATCATTGTAATGAAAAAGGCATGGAGCCTTGTCATGACAGGGTTCAAGAATCATAATGATGACAAGTGTCAGGGAGCATTGTGATGACAAGTGTATTGCACATTGTGATGACAAAGATCATGGAGCATTGTGATGAGAAGGCAATGGATTATTGTGATGATGAGCGTCATGGGGTGTTGTGATGATAAGTGTTATGGAACATTGTGATCACAAGGTTTTGGAGCATTATGATGACAGAGGTCATGGAGAATATTGATTTCATTGTAATGACAATAGCCTGAAGCATTATGATGATGGGCATGGTGCATTGTGATGACAGGGTTCATGGGCATTGAGATGAAAATGGGCATGGAGCATTGTGTTTACGGGGGTATTGGAGCATTGTGATGACAAGGGCATGGAGCATTGTGATGAGAAGGCCATGGAACATTCTGATGACATGCGTCAAGGAGCTTTGTAATGACAAGGGCATGGAGCATTGTGATTACAGGTGTCTCCAGCATTGTAATGACAAGTGTCATGGGACCTTGTGATGACCATGCCGTGGAACTTTGTGATGGCAGGAATCATGGTGCATTGTAATGACAGGGGTAATAGAGCATTGTGATGAGAAGGGCATGGAACATTTGTCTGAAATGTTTCATGGATTATTGTGATGAGAGTGGGCATGGAGCATTGTAATGACAAGGGTACGGAACACTATGATACATGGGTCATGCAGTATTGTAATGACAAGGACATGGAGCATTGTGATGAGAAGGTCATCGAGCATTGTGATGACAAGTGTCATGGAGCTTTGTGTTGACAAGGGCATGGAGCAATGTGATGAGAGGTTTCATGGAGCTTTGTGATGACAATGATATGGAGCATTGTGATTCAAAGGGTCATGGAGCTTTGTGATGACAAGACATGGAGCATTTTCATGACAAGGGCATGGTGCATTCTGATGAGAAGGGCAGGGAGCATTCTGATGAGAGGTTCAGGCAGCAATTTGATTAAAAGTGTAATGGAATATTTTGATAGCAGGGGTTATAGATCATTATGATGTCAGGGTTCTTGGAGCTTTGGGATGAAAAGGGTCATGGAGCATTTTGATGACATGGGTCATGGAATATTGTGATGATAAGGGGAGGTAGCAGTGTGATGACAGTGTAATGGAGCATTGTGATTACAGTGGTGAGGGAGTATTTTTATGACTAGAGATGGAACACTTTGATATCTCTGGTGAGAGAGCATTTTGTTGAGAAGTGCATGGATCATTGTGATTACAAGTTTTATGGAGCATTGCAATGACAAAGTTGAGGACCATTGTGATGAAATGCACGTGGAACATTGTGAAGACAATGGTCATGAAACATTGTTCTGACAAAGACATGGAGCATTGTGATGACAAGGGTCACAGAGAATTGTGATGAAATGTTCATGGAGCATTGCGGTTAAAAATGTCACAGAGTCTTGTCATGACGCGGGAATGGACCATTGTGATGACAAACGTTTTGAAGCATTGAGATGACTGGAGTCACGGAGCATTGTGATGACAGGGGTCATGGAGCAATGTGATGACATGTGTCATGGAGCATTGTGCTGACAAGCGCATGGAGCATTGTGAAAACAAGGGCATGGAGCATTGTGATGACAAGGGCATGGAACATTGGTCTAATATGTTTCATGGATTATTGTGATGACAGTTGGAATGGCGCATTGTGATGACAAGGACATGGAGCATTGTGATGACAAGGGTCATGGAGCTTTGTGATGACAAGTCATGGACCATTTTGATGACTAGCGCATGGGGCATTGTGATGAGAAGGTCAGGGAGCATTTTGATGACCGGGTCATGCAGCAATTTGATAAAAAGTGTAATGGAACATTTTGATGGCAGGGGTTATAGAACATTGTGATATCAGGGGTCTTGGAGCTTTGGGATGAAAAGGGTCATGAAGCATTTTGATGACAGGGGTTATAGAACATTGTGATGTCAGGGGTCATGGAACATTGTGATGATAAGGGGATGTTGCAGTGTGATGACAGGGTCATGGAACATTTTGATTACAGGGGTGAGGGAGTATTGTGATGACTAGTGATGGAACACTGTGATATCTCTGGTGAGAGAGCATTTTGATGAGAAGTGCATGGAGCATTGTGATTACAAGGTTTATGGAGCATTGCAATGACAAGGTTGTGGACCGTTGTGATGAAATGCGTGTGGCCCATTGTGAAGACAAGGGTCATGGAGCATTGTTCTGACAAAGACATGGAGCATTGTGATGACAAGGGTCACAGAAAATTGTGATGAAAAGTTCATGGATGATTGTGGATAAAAAGGTCACAGAGACTTGTGATGACACGGGCATGGACCATTGTGATGACAAACGTTATGAAGCATGGCGATGACTGGAGTCACGGAGCATTGTGATGACAGTGGTCTTGGAGCATTGTGATGGCATGTGTCAATGAGCATTTTGCTGACAAGCGCATGGAGAATTGTGATGACAAGGGTCATGGAGCTTATGATGACATGTGTCATGGAGCATTGTGCTGACAAGCACATGGAGCATTGTGATGACAATTGTCATGGAGCATTGTGTTGAGAAAGGCATAGAGCATTGTGATGAAAAGGGTCAAAGAGCATTGTGATGAAAAGTTCATGGATCATTTTGGTTAAAAAGCTCACAGAGACTGAGGATGACAAGTGCATGGCACATTGTGGTGACAAAGGTCATGAAGAATTGTGAGGACTGGAGTCACAGAGCATTGTGATGGCAGGCGTCAAGGAGCATTGTGATAACAAGGGCATGGAGCATTTGTCTAATAAGTTTCAGGGATTATTGCCATGACAGTTGGAATGGCACATTGTGATGACAAGGGCATGGAGCATTGTGATGGCCAGGACATGCAGTATTGTGAAGACAGATGTCAGGGAGCATTGTGATGACATATGTAATGGCCCATTGTCATGACAATGGCATGGAGCATTGGGATGCCAAGTGTCATGGAGGATTCTGATGACATAGGTAATGGAGCATTGTGATGACAATGGCTTGGAGCATTGTGATGACAAGGGTCAGGGAGCATTGTGCTGACAAGTGCATGGAGAAATGTGATGACAAGGGTCATGGAACATTCTCATGACAAGCTTGTGGAGTATTTTGATGACAATGGCATGGAGCACTGTGATGAAAATGGAATGGGACATTGTGATGAAAAAGGCATGGAGCCTTTTCGTGACAGGGTTCAAGGAGCATTCTGATGACAAGTGTCAGGGAGCATTGTGATGACAAGTGTATTGAAAATTGTGATGACAAAAGTCTTGGAGCATTGTGATGAAAAGGGCATGGAGTATTGTGATGACAGGCATCATAGAGCGTTGTGATGACAAGTGTATGGAACATTGTGATCATAAGTGTTTGGAGCATTGTGATGACAGAGGTCAAGGATCATTTTGATTTCAAGGAGCATGGAGCATTGTGATGACAAGGGCATGAAGCAATGTGATCCCAAGGTTCATGGAGGATTGTGATGACAATGGTAATGGAGTATTGTGATGACAAGCACTTAGAGCATTGTAATGGAGTGGTCATGTAGCATTTTGCTGACAAAGGCATGGAGCATTGTGATGACATGTGTCATGGAGCACTGTGATGACAAGCTTCACGGAATTTTGTGAATACACGAGTCATGGAGCATTGGGATGACAAGGGCATGGATCATTTTGATGACAAGGGTCATGGAGCACTGGGCTGAAAATGTTCATGGAGTGTTGTGATGACAGTGGTCAGGGAGAATGGTGATGATATTGGCCATGGAGCATTGTGATGAGGAGGTCGTGGAGCACTGGGCTGAAAATGTTCATGGACTATTGTGATGAGAGGGGTCATGGAGCATTGTGATGACAAGGGAATGGAGCATTGTGATGACAAGGTCCTGGAGCATTATGATGAGAAGACCATGAAGCATTCTGATGACATGCGTCATGGAGCTTTTTGATGACAATGGCATGGATCATTGTGATTACAGGGATCTTGGAGCATTGTGATGAAAAGGGCATGGATTATTGTGATGACAAAGGCATGGAGCCTTGTCATGACAGGTTTCAAGGTGCATAATGATGACAAGTGTCAGCGAGCATTGTGATGAGTAGTGTATTGAGCATTGTGATGACAAAGGCCATGGAGCATTGTGAAGAGAAGACCATGGATAATTGTGATGATGAGCGTCATGGGGTGTTGTGATGATAAGTGTTATGGAACATTGTGATCACAAGTGTTTGGAGCATTATGATGACAGAGGTCACGGAGAATATTGATTTCATTGTGATGACAATAGCCTGAAGCATTATGATGATGGGCATGGTGCATTGTGATGGCAGGGTTTAATGGAGCATTGAGATGAAAAAGGGGCATGGATCACTGTGATGACAAGGGCATGGAGCATTGTGATGAGAAGGCCATGGAACCTTTTGATGACATGCGTCATGGAGCTTTGTGATGACAAGGGCGTGGAGCATTGTGATTACAGGGTCCTTCAGCATTGTGATGACAAATGTCATGGAACCTTGTGATGACTAGGCCGTGGAACATTTTGATGGCAGGGGTCATGGTGCATTGTTATGACAGAGGTAATGGAGCATTGTGATGAGAAGGGCATGGAACATTGGTCTGAAATATTTCACGGATTATTGTGATGAGAGTGGGCATGGAGCATTGTGATGACAAGGGTATGGAACACTATGATACATGGGTCATGTAGGATTGTATTGACAAGGGCATGGAGCATTGTGATGAGAAGGGCATCGAGAATTGTGATGACAAGTGTCATGGAGCTTTGTGATGACAAGGGCATTGAGCAATGTGATGAGAGTGTTCATGGAGCATTGTGATGACAATGACATGGAGCACTGTGATGCCAAGGGTCATGGAGCTTTGTGATGACAAGTCATGGAGCGTTTTGATGACAAGGGCATGGTGCATTGTGATGAGAAGTGCAGGGAGCATTTTGATGACCGGGCCATGCAGCAATTTGATGAAAAATGTAATGGAATATTTTGATGGCAGGGGTTATAGAACATTGTGATGTCAGGGGTCTTGGAGCTTTGGGATGAAAAGGATCATGAAGCATTTTGATGACAGGTGTTATGGAACATTGTGATGTCAGGGGTCATGGAACATTGTGATGATAAGGGGATGTAGCAGTGTGATGACAGGGTCATGGAACATTGTGATTAGAGGGTTGAGGGAGTATTGTGATGACTAGTGATGGAACACTGTGATATCTCTGGTGAGAGAGCATTTTGATGAGAAGTGCATGGACCATTGTGATTACAAGGTTTATGGAGCATTGCAATGACAAGGTTGTGGACTGTTGTGATGAAATGCGTTTGGCACATTGTGAAGACAATGGTCATGGTGCATTTTTATTACAAAGACATGGAGCATTGTGATGACAAGGGTCACTGTGAATTGTGATGAATAGTTCATGGAGCATTGTGGTTACAAAGGTCACAGAACCTTGTGATGACACGGGCATGAATCATTGTGATGACAAACGTTATGAAGCATTGTGATGACTGGAGTCACAGAGCATTGTGATGACAGGGTCCTGGAGCATTGTGATGACGTGTCATGGAGCATTGTGCTGACAAGCGCATGGAGCATTGTGATGACAAGGGTCATGAAGCATTGTGCTGAGAATAGCATAGAGCATTGTGATGACAAGGTTCAAAGATCATTGTGATGAAATATTCATGGATCATTTTCGTTAAAATGCTCACAGAGAGTGATGATGACGAGGGCATGGACCATTGTGGTGACAAGGTCATGAAGCATTGTGATGACTGGAGTCACAGATCATTGTGATGGCCAAGGTCATGGAGCATTGTGATAAAAAGGGCATGGAGCATTGTGATGACCAGGGCAAGGAGGTCATGGATCATTTTGATTTGAAGGAGCAGGGAGCATTGTGATGACAAGGGCATGAAGCAATGTGATCCCAAGGTTCATGGAGGATTGTGATGACAATGGAAATGGAGTATTTTGATGACAAGCGCATAGACCATTGTAATGGAAAGGTCATGTAGCATTTTGCTGACAAAGGCATGGAGCATTGTGATGACATGTGTCATGGAGCACTGTAATGACAAGCGTCACGGAGCATTGTGAATACCGGGGTCATGGAGCATTGGGATGACAAGGGCATGGATCATTGTGATGAAAAGGGTCATGGAGCACTGGGCTGAAAATGTTTATGGAGTGTTGTGATGACAGGGGTCATGGAGCATTGTGATGACTAGGGAATGGAGCATTGTGATGACAAGAGTCCCAGATCATATTGTTGTCAGTTGTCATGGAGTGTTGTGATAACAGTGGTCATGGAGCATTGTGAAGATATTGGCCATGGAGCATTGTGATGAGTAGGTCGTGGAGCATTGGGCTGAAAATATTCATGGACTATTGTGATGACATGCGTCATGTAACATTGTGATGACAAGGGAATGGAACATGGTGATGACAAGGTCCTGGAGCATTGTGAGGAGAAGACCATGGAGACTTGTGAAGAAAAGTCTCATGGAGCATTCTGAAGAAAAGGGGCATGGAGCATTCTGATTACAGGGTCTTGGAGCATTGTGATGACAAGGGCATGGAGCATTATGATGAGAAGGCCATGAAGCATTCTGATGACATGCGTCATGGAGCTTTTTGATGACAAGGGCATGGATCATTGTGATTACAGGGATCTTGGAGCATTGTGATGAAAAGGGCATGGATTATTGTGATGACAATGGCATGGAGCCTTGTCATGACAGGGTTCAAGGAGCATACTGACGACAAGTGTCAGGGAGCATTGTGATGACAAGTGTATTGAGCATTGTGATGACAAAGATCATGGGGCATTGTGAAGAGAAGACCGTGGATAACTGTGATGATGAGAGTCATGGGGTGTTGTGATGATAAGTGTTATGGAACCTTGTGATCACAAGTGTTTGGAGCATTATGATGACAGAGGTCATGGAGAATATTGATTTCATTTTGATGACAATAGCCTGAGGCATTATGATGATGGGCATGGTGCATTGTGATGGCAGGGTTTAATGGAGCATTGAGATGAAAAGGGGCATGGAGCATTGTGTTTACAAAGGTCTTGGAGCATTGTGATGACAAGGGCATGGAGCATTGTGATGAGAAGGCCATGGAACTTTCTGATGACATGCGTCATGGACCTTTGTGATGACAAGGGCAAGGAGCATTGTGATTAGAGGGGCCTTCAGCATTGTGATGACAAATGTCATGGAACCTTGTGATGACTAGGCCGTGGAACATTGTGATGGCAGAGGTCATGGTGCATTGTTATGACAGAGGTAATGGAGCATTGTGATGAGAAGGGCATGGAACATTGGTCTGAAATGTTTCCTGGATTATTGTGATGAGAGTGGACATGGAGCATTGTGATGACAAGGGTACGGAACACTATGATACATGGGTCATGCTGGATTGTAATGACAAGGGCATGGAGCATTGCGATGAGAAGGGCATCGAGCATTGTGATGACAAGTGTCATGGAGCTTTGTGATGACAAGGGCATTGAGCAATGTGATGAGAGTGTTCATGGAGCATTGTGATGACAATGACATGGAGCATTGTGTTTCCAAGGGTCATGGAGCTTTGTGATGACAAGTCATGGAGCATTTTGATTTCTAAGGAGCATGGAGCATTGTGAGGAGAAGGGCATGAAGCAATGTGATCCCAAGTTTCATGGAGGATTGTGATGACAATGGAAATGGAGTATTGTGATGACAAGTGCATAGAGCATTTTAATGACAAAGTCATGTAGCATTTTGCTGACAAAGGCATGGAGCCTTGTGATGACATGTGTCATGGAGCACTGTGATGACAAGCGTCACAGAGCATTGTGAATACAGGGGTCATGGAGCATTGGGATGACAAGGGCATGGATCATTGTGATGACAAGGGTCATGGAGCAATGGGCTGATAATGTTCATGGAGTGTTGTGATGACAGGTGTCATGGAGCATTGTGATGACTATGGAATGGAACATTGTGATGAAAAGAGTCGCGGATCATTTTGTTGTCGGGTGTCATGGAGTGTTGTGATGACAGTGGTCATGGAGCATTGTGATGATATTGGCCATGGAGCATTGTGATGAATATGTCTTGGAGCATTGGGCTGAAAATATTCATGGATTATTGTGATGACAGGGGTCATGGAGCATTGTGATGAGAAGGGAATGGAGCATGGTGATGACAAGGTCCAGGAGCATTGTGATGAGAAGACCATGGAGACATGTGATGACAAATCTCATGGAGCATTCTGATGAAAAGGGGCATGGAGCATTGTGATTACAGGGGTCTTGGAGCATTGTGATGACTAGGGCATGGAACACTGTGATATATGTGTCATGGGTCATGGAGGATTGTGATGACAAGTCATGGAGTATTGTGATGACAAGGGCATGGAGCATTGTGATGACAGGAGCATGGAGCATTTGTCTGACAAGATTCATAGATTATTGTGATGACAGTGGACATGGTGCATTGTGATGACAAGGGCATGGAGCATTGTGATGAAGAGGTGAGGGCGTATTGTGAAGACAGGTATCAGGGAGCATTGTGATGACATATGTCAAGGTCCATTGCGATGACAATGGCATGGAGCACTGTGATGCCATATTTAATGGAAAATTGTGATGACAAATATAATGGAGCATTGTGATGATTAGGGCTTGGAGCATTATGATGACAAGGGCCGTTGAAAATTTTCATGACAAGGTCGAGAAGCATTGTGATGACAAGGTCCTGGATCATTGTGATGACAAAGTCATGGAGCCTTGTGATGACAAGTCTCATGAAGCATACTGATGAAAAGGGTCATGTAGCATTGTGATTACCGGGGTCTTGGAACATTGTGTGGAAAAGACCAAGGAGCATTCTGATGGCATGCGTCATTGAGCTTTGTGATGACAAGGGCATGGAGCTTTGTGATTACATGGGTCTTGGGGCATTGTGATAAAATGGGCATGTATCATTGTGATGAAAAAGGCATGGAGCCTTGTCATGACAGTGTTCAAGGAGCATACTGACTACAAGTGTCAGGGAGCATTGTGATGACAAGTGTTTTGAGCACTGTGATGACAAAGATCATGGAGCACTGTGATGAGAAGACCATGGATAATTGTGATGACGAGCGTCATGGGGCATTGTGATGACAAGTGTTATGGAATATTGTGATCACAAGGGTTTGGATCATTGTCATGACGGAGGTCATGGAGCATTTTGATTTCATTGTGATGACAATAGCATGAAGCATTATGATGATGGGCATGGTGCATTGTGATGACAGGGTTCATGGATCATTGAGATGAAAAGGGGCATAGAACATTGTGATTACAGGGTTCTTGAAGCATTGTGTTGAGAAGGGTCATGGAGCTTTGTGATGACAAGGCCACGGAACATTGTTATGTCAGGGTTCATGGAACATTGTTCTCACAGGCGAAATGGAGCACTGTGATGGCAAGGGCATGGAGCATTGTGATGAGAAGGCCATGGAGCATTCTGAAGACATGAGTCATGGAGCTTTGTGAAGAGAAAGGCATGGAGCAATGTGATGAGAGCGTTCATGGAGCATTGTGATAACAATGACATGGAGCACTGTGATGCCAAGTGTCATGGATATTTGTGATGACAAATGTCATTGAGCATTTTGATGGAAAGGGCGTTGTGCATTGTGATGAGAAGGGCAAGGAGCATTCTGATGAGAGGGTCATGGAGCAATTTGATGAAAAGTGTCATGGAACATTTTGATGACAGGTGTTATGGAACATTGTGATGTCAGGGGTCATCGAACATTGTGATGATAAGTGCTTGTAACATTGTGATGAAAGGAGTCATGGAACATTGTGATGACAGGGGTGAGGGAGTATTGTGACACATAGTGATGTAGCATTGTGATATCAGTGGTGAGAGAGCATTTTGATGAGAAGTGCATGGAGCATTGTGATGACATATTTTAAGGAGCACTGTGATGACAATATTGTGGAGCACTGTGATGACAAGCGCATGGTGCATTGTGATGACATGTGTCATGGAGCATTGTGCTGACAAGTGCATGGAGCATTGTGATGAGAAGGGTCAAAGAGCATTGTGATGAAAAGTTCATGGAGCATTGTGGTTAAAATGGTCACAGAGACTGTTAATGACGAGGGCATGGACCATTGTGATGACAAATGTCATGAAGCATTGTGATGACTGGAATCACGGAGATTTGTGATGACAGGGATCATGGAGCATTGTGATAACAAGGGCATGGAACATTGTGATGACAAGGGCATGTAACATTGGTCTAATAAGTTTCATGGATTATTGCAATGAGAGTTGGAATGGCGCATTGTGATGACAAGGGCATGGATCATTGTGATGACCAGGTCATGCAATATTGTGAAGAGTGGTGTCAGGGAGCATTATGATGACATATGTAAAGTCACATTGTGATGACAATGGCATGGAGCACTGGGATACCAAGTGTCATGGAGGATTCTGATGACAAGGTAATGGAGCATTGTGATGACAATGGCTTGGAGCATTGTGATGACAAGGGTCAGGGAGCATTGTGCTGACAAGTGCATGGAGAATTGTGTTGACAAGGGTCATGGAGCATTCTGAGGACAAGCTTGTGGAGTATTTTGATGACAATGGCATGGAGCATTGTGAAGAAAACGGCATGGCGCATTGTGATGAAAAAGGCATGGAGCCTTTTCGTGACAGGGTTCAAGGAGCATTCTGATGACAAGTGTCAGGGAACATTGTGATGACAAGTGTATTTAAAATTGTGATGACAAAGTCTTGGAGCATTGTGATGAAAAGGGCATGGAGTATTGTGATGACAGGCATCATGGAGCGTTGTGATGACAAGTGTTATGGAACACTGTGATCACAAGAGTTTGGAGCATTGTGATGACAGAGGTCATGGATCATTTTGATTTCAAGGAGCATGGAGCATTGTGATGACAAGGGCATGAAGGAATGTGATCCCAAGGTTCATGGAGGATTGTGATGACAATGGAAATGGAGTATTGTGATGACAAGCGCATAGAGCAGTGTAATGACAAGGTCATGTAGCATTTTGCTGACAAAGTCATGGACCATTGTGATGACATGTGTCATGGAGCACTGTGATGACAAGTGTCACGGAGCATTGTGATTACAGGGGTCATGGAGCATTGGGATGATAAGGGCATGGATCATTTTGATGACAAGTGTCATGGAGCACTGGGCTGACAATGTTCATGGAGTGTTGTGATGACATGGGTCATGGAGCACTGTGATGACTAGGGAATCGAGCAATGTGATGACAAGAGTCCCGGATCATTGTGTTGTCAGTTGTCATGGAGTGTTGTGATGACAGTGGTCAGTCAAGGAGAATTGTGATGATATTGGCCATGGAGCATTGTGATGAGTAGGTCGTAGAACATTGGGCTGAAAATATTCATGGATTATTGCGATGACAGGGGTCATGGAACATTGTGATAACAAGGGAATGGATCATGGTGATGACAAGGTCCTGGAGCATTGTGATGAGAGTAGCATGGAGACTTGTGATGACAAGTCTTATGGAGCATTCTGATGAAAAGGGGCATGGAGCATTGTGATTACAGGGGTTTTGGAGCATTGTGATGACTAGGGCATGGAGCATTGTGATGAGAAGGCCATGGAGCATTCTGATGACATGCGTTATGGAGTTTTCTGATGACAAGGGCAAGGAGCATTGTTATTACAGGGATCTTGGAGCATAGTGATGAAAAGGGCATGGATCATTGTGATGAAAAAAGCATGGAGCCTTTTCATAACAGGGTTCAAGGAGCATACTGACGACAAGTGTCAGGGAGCATTGTGATGACAAGTGTATTGAGCATTGTGATGACAAAGATCATGGAGCATTGTGATGAGAAGACCGTGGATAATTGTGAAGATGAGCGTCATGGGGTGTTTTGATGATAAGTGTTATGGAACATTGTGATCACAAGGGTTTGGAGCATTATGATGACAGAGGTCATGGAGAATATTGATTTCATTTTGATGACAATAGCCTGAAACATTATGATGATGGGCATGGTGCATTGTGATGACAGGGTTCATGGAGCATTGAGATGTAAAGGGGCATGGAGCATTGTGATTACAAGGGTCTTGGAGCATTGTGATGACAAGGGCATGGAGCATTGTGATGAGAAGGCCATGGAACAACCTGATGACATGCGTCATGGAGCTCTGTGATGACAAGGGCATGGATCATTGTTATTTTAGTGGTCTTGAGCATTGTGATGACAAGTGTCATGGAACCTTGTGATGACTAGGCCGTGGAACATTGTGATGGCAGGGTTCATTGTGCATTGTTATGACAGGTGTAATGGAGCATTTTGATGAGAAGGGCATGGAATATTGGTCTGAAATGTTTCATGGATTATTGTGATGAGAGTGGGCATGAAGCATTGTGAGGACAAGGGCACGTAACACTATGATACATGGGTCATGCAGGAATGTAATGACAAGGGCATGGAGCATTGTGATGAGAAGGGCATCGAGCATTATGATGACAAGTGTCATGGAGCCTTCTGATGACATGGGCATTGAGTAATGTAATGTGTGGTTTCATGGAGCATTGTGATGACAATGACATGGAGCATTGTAATGCCAAGGGTCATGGAGTTTTGTGATGACAAGTCATGGAGCATTTTGATGACAAGGGCATGGTGCATTGTGATGAGAAGGGCAGGGAGCATTTTGATGACCGGGTCATGCAGCAATTTGATGAAAAGTGTAATGGAACATTTTGATGGCAGGGGTTATAGAACATTGTGATGTCAGGGGTCTTGGAGCTTTGGGACGAAATGGGTCATGGAGCATTTTGATGACAGGGGTTATGGAACATTATGATGCCAGCATTCATGGAACATTGTGATGATAAAGGAAAGTAGCAGTGTGATGACAGGGTCATGGATCATTGTGATTACAGGGGTGAGGGAGCATTGTGATGACTATTGACTGAACACTGTGATATCTCTGGTGAGAGAGCATTTTGACGAGAAGTGCATGGAGCATTGTGATTACAATGTTTATGGAGCATTGCAATGCCAAGGTTGTGGACCGTTGTGATGAAATGCGCGTTGCATATTGTTAAGAAAATGGTCATGGAGCATTGTTCTGAGAAAGACATGGAGCATTGTGATGACAAGGGTCAAAGAGAATTGTGATGAAAATTTCATGGAACATTGTGGTTACAAATGTCACAGAGACTTGTGATGACACGGGCATGGACCATTGTGATGACAAACTTTATGAAATATTGTGATGACTGGAGTCACGGAGCATTGTGATGACAGGGGTCATGGAGCATTGTGATGACATGTGTCATGGAGCATTGTGCTGACAAGCGCATGGAGCATTGTGATGACAAGTGTCATGGAGCATTGTGCTGAGAAAGGCATAGAGCATTGTGATGAAAAGTGTCAAAGAGCATTGTGATTAAAAGTTCATGGAGCATTTTGGTTAAAAAGCTCACAGAGACTGATGATGACGAGGGCATGGACCATTGTGATGACAAAGGTCATGAAGCACTGGGATGACTGGAGTCACAGAGCATTGTAATGGCGGGGGTCATGGAGCATTGTGATAACAAGGGCATCGAGCATTGTGATAATGAGGGCATGGAGCATTGGTCTAATAAGTTTCATGGATTACTGCGATGACAGTTGGAATGGCGCATTGTGATGACAAGTGCCATTTAAAATTTTCATGACAAGGTCGAGAAGCATTGTGATGACAAGGTCCTGGAGCATTGTGATGACAAACCCATGGAGCCTTGTGATGAAAAGGCTCATGGAGCATACTGAGGAAAAGGGGCATGGAGCATTGTGATTACAGTTGTCTTGGAACATTGTGATGACAAGGGCATGGAGCATTGTGAGGAGAAGACCAAGGAGCATTTTGATGGCATGCATCCTTGAGCTTTGTGATGACAAGGACATGGAGCATTTTAATTATATGGGTCTTGGAGCATTGTGATGAAAACAGCATGGATCATTGTGATGAAAAACGCATGGAACCTTGTCATGGCAGGGTTCAAGGAGCATACAGACAACAAGTGTCAGGGAGCATTTTGATGACAAGTGTATTGAGCATTGTGATGACAAGGGTCATGGAGCATTTTGCTGAGAAAGGCATAGAGCATTGTGATGACAAGGGTCAAAGAGCATTGTGATGAAAAGTTCATGGAGCATTGTGATGACAATGAAATGTAGCATTGTGATGCCAAGGGTCATGGATCTTTGTGATGACAAAGTCATGGAGCATTCTGATGGCACGGGCATTGTGCATTGTGATGAGAAGGGCAGGGAGCTTTTTAATGACAGTCTCATGGAGCAATTTGATGAAAAATGTCATGGAACATTTTGATGACAAGTTTTATGGAACACCGTGATGTCAGGTGTCATGGAGCATTTTGATGAAAAGGTTCATGGAGCATTTTTATGACAGGTGTTATGGAACATTGAGATGGCAGGGGTCATCGAACATTGTGATTATAAGTGCATGTATCATTGTGATGACAGGAGTCATGGAACATTGTGATGACAGGGGTGAGGGGGTATTGTGACAAATAGTTATGTAGCATTGGGATATCAGTGGTGAGAGAGCATTTTGATGAGAAGTGCATGGAGCATTGTGATGAGAAGTTTTATGCAGCATGGTGATGAGAAGTTTGTGGAGCACTGTGATGACAAGCGCATGGTGCATTGAGATGACATGTGTCATGAAGCATTGTGCTAACAAGCGCATGGAGAATTGTGATGACAAGGGTCATGGAGCATTGTGCTGAGAAAGGCATAGAGCATTGTGATGTCAAGGGTCAAAGAGCATTGTGATGAAAACTTCATGGAGCATTGTCGTTAAAAAGGTCACAGAGACTGTTGATGACGAGGACATGGACAATTGTGATGACAAAGTTCATGAAGCATTGTGATGACTGGAGTCACGGAGCATTGTGATGACAGGGGTCATGAAGCATTGTGATAACAAGGGCATGGAGCATTGTGATGACAAGGGCATGGAGCATTGGTCTAATAAGTTTCAAGGATTCTTGCGATGACAGTTGGAATGGCACATTGTGATGACAAGGGCATGGAGCATTGTGAAGACCAGGTCATGCAGTATTGTGAAGACAGATGTCAGGGAGAATTGTGATGACATATGTAATGGCCCATTGTGATGACAATGGCATGGAGCATTGTGATGCCAAGTGTCATGGAGGATTCTGATGACAAAAGTAATGGAGCATTGTGATGACAATGGCTTGGAGTATTGTGATGACAAGGGTCATGGAGCATTCTGATGACTAGGGAATGGAACATTGTGATGACAAGAGTCCGGAATCATTGTGTTGTCAGGTGTCATGAAGTGTTGTGATGACAGTGGTCATGGAACATTGTGATGATATTGGCCAATGAGCATTGTGATGAAAAGACCTTGGGTAATTGTGATGTCGAGCATCATGGAGCACTGTAATGACATGGGGCATGAAGCATTGTGATGACAGTTGTCAGGGAGAATTGTGATGACAGGGGTCATGGAGTATTGTGTTGACAAGGGCATGGAGCTTTGTGATGACATGTGCATGGAGCATTGTGATGACAAGTGCATGGAGCATTGCAATGTCAAGTGAATGGAGAATTGTGATGAAAAGAGCATGTAACATTTTGATGAGAAGTGTCATGTAGCATTGTGATGACAAGGACTTGGAGAATTGTGATGACAAGGGACATGGAGCATTGTGATAACCAGGGCATGGTGCATTGAGATGACAGGGGACATGGAGCATTATTATGAGAACGGCCATGGTGCATTCTGACATAAGATATCACTTATGAAATGAATGTAAACATGGCTACATATGAACTGATTTAGGGAAGAGAACAGAGTCTCAGTTTTAGAAAACAATCTAACGCTTGCTTAAGGGGAAAGAGAGGTGGGGAGATGCACAAAACATAAGATTGATATTAGCACAGGTACCGTTCCATAATCCAAAAACAGAAGAGACAAGCCCTACTCCTTCCTCAGTGAATGGAACTCAACATCCCTATTCCCCGCAGAGAAATATATCTGACTAGTAAGAATTTTAAAACCTATGTATTGATATGTCTCCGTAAGGGAACCAAGTGTGTCTAGAACGACATAAACATGGCAGTGAGAATCAGCTCAAACCCACTATAAAAAGGAATTTCAAAACAAAACATATAAACAGTAAAATTCTTACACAATACCTTCAGGGGTTCTGATGAAAACTGGAATGACCCTATCTACAATGACAGCTGGATGTGGCATAAGGCTGGTCACTTGGGACTGAGAGGATTGGTGAGATTGGGTGAAAAAATGCAGACCCTTTAAAGCAATAATGCCTGCCACCCATTCCATGGTTCCCAACTCTCCAGGTAGAAGGGAATATCACTACAGTTATAACGTGTATGGGAACCTAGAGAATGGAAACCATCTGATGGTGAGAGGTTTCTAAAACTCTACTTGTACTCCAGTTTGACATTCCAACTGCTTTACTATCAATCTCCCAACTTGGAAAGTCAGCCACTATAACCTCCTGGTTCCCACAGTTGGGAAACTGTGCACAGAATATAAGGGAAGAGAGAGAACCAATGAGAGAGTAGCTGTAGGCATTTGGACGGCCACATGTCTCTCTAATTTCCCGTCACAAAGAGGAATTAACCAAAGTCTCAGCCTGCCCCCCAGAACCAGTATAAGTCTAGAAGCAAAACTGTAGATTTGCGGTCAGCTCACAAAAACGCGAGTTGAAAATTGGAGCTCAGGGCCACAGCAATTCACTAACATGCAGAGTTATAAAGGAATACTGGCTGCCAAAAATCTGTTGAGGGAAAGCCACGAGGCGGAAGGGAAAATGAGGAAGAATGGCATGAAACAGATTTCAAGAGGTACATTGGAATCGCCTTTAAACACAGGAAAAGCATTACAACTTCGAAAATTATGGAAATGGCCATAAAGGGCATATGGGTTTTCACGTGAATATATTCAGGAGAAAACACATATGCCCTTTTTGGACAAGCAAGCAAGCGGGCAATGCAAATCGGCACTACAAAGAAGGATCACTTCCCACCGGTCAAAAGGGACATCCGCAAAAAGTGTAAAAACCAGAAAGGCAAGAGAGGCCCTGGAGAACAGGGAGCCTTGTTAGGCTGATGGGCGGGATGTAAATTGCCAACTGCCTCTCTGGAGGAGTGCATTGTGTTCCCTAAAACAAGTAAACAACAGAGCTACAGAGCCAAGGGCACTTCCAGTCTAGGGAATATATCTTGGGAAAACTGAAAATAAATAAGACAGATCGACACCAAAATTCAGGGCTGCACTGCTTACAAAAACCTCAACTTGCGTACACCTTAAATATCCCAGGAAAGACAAAAATGGTTCAAGAAATTGTGGAACTTACGTACGATGGAATATCCCTCAGCCATGAAATCAATGTCATAAGGCCAGTAGCAGCAAAATGAGTGGATTTAGGTACGATAATTCTAAGTGAAATAAGTCACACAGAAAAAGAAACTTATCATAAGATATCACTTATGAAGATCCTGTAAACATGGCTACACATGAACTGAGTTAGGAAAGAGAAGAGAGACTCACATTTAAAAAACACGCTTATGCCTGCTTAAGGGGGAAGGAGAGGTGGGGTGATGCATAAAATCAGAGTTTGATATTAGTACAGGTACCTTTCCAAAAACCAAATACGAAATAGACAAGACCTACACCTTCCTCAATGAAAGGGACTCAACACCCCATATTCACCACAGAGTAATATATCTTACTAGTATGAATATTAAAACGTATGTATTGATATGTCTCTGTAAGGGAATCAAGTGTGTCTAGACTGGCATAAACATGACAGTGAGAATCAGCTCAAACCCACTATAAAAAGGAATTTCAAATACAAAACAAAAAAAAACAGCGAAATTTCTTACAATTCCTTCAGGGTCTCTGATGAAACCTGAAATGACCATATGTACAATGACAGCTGGATGTTGCATAAGGTTGGATACTTGGGACTGAGAGGATTGGTGAGATTGGGTGAGCAAATGCAGACCCTTTAAAGCAATAATGAGTGGCACCCTTTCCATGGGTCCCAACTCTCCAGGTTGAAGGGAATATTACTACAGCTATAACATGTACGGGAAACCTAGAGAATGGACACACTGTGAATACGAAAGGTCTCTAAAATTCAACTAATAGTCCCTCTCCTGGTGCTCTGGTTTGACTTTCCAACTGCTTTACTATCAATCTCCCAACTTGGAGAGACAGCACCTTTAACCTCCTGGTTCTCACAGGTTGCCAATTTGGCAGAGGATGAAAGGGAAGAGGGAGAACCAATGAGAGAGTAGCTGTTAGGCATTTGGACGGGAACATGTCCCTCTAATTTCCCGGCCGGAAGAAGAATTAACCAAAGTCTCAGCCACCCACCGGACACCAGTATAGGTCCTGAACCAAAGTTTGGACTTGCATTCAACTCACAAAAAACGACTTGAAAAATGGAGCTCAGGGGAACAGCAATTCACAAACTGGCAGAGAAATATAGGACAACTATCGTCCAAATATCTGTTTAATGGAAGGCAACGAGGCGGACTTGAAAGCGAGGCAGAATAGCAGGAAACAGATTTCAAGAGGTATGTTGGAATCGCCTTTAAATCATAGGAAGAGGGGCACAGCTTCGACAATGATGCACTTGGCCAAAAATGGCGTATTCCTTTTCCCCTGTATATATTCAGGAGAAAACGAATACGCCCTTTTTGGCCATCCAGCAAGCGGGCAATGCAAATCTGCACTACAAAGAATTATCACCTCCAAACAGTCAAAAGGGATATCTGCAAAATGTGTAAAAAGCAGAAAGGCAAGACAGCCCCTGGAGAACTGGGAGCCTTGTTATGCTGATGGGCGGGACGTAAATTGACAACTGCCTCTCTGGAGGAGGGCATTGTGTTCCCCAAAACAAGTAAACAACAGAGCTACAGAGCCAAGGGCACTTCCAGCCTAGTGAATACCTTGGAAAAACTGGAAATCAATAAGACAGAGCCACCCCCAAATTTAGGGCTGCACTGCTTAAAAGAACCTCAACTTGTGTACATCTTAAATATCCCAGGAAAGATAAAAATGGTTCAAGAAATTGGGGTACATATGTACGATGGAATATCCCTCAGCCATGAAATCAATGTCATAAGACCAGTAGCAGCAAAATGAGTGGATTTAGGTACGATGATTCTAAGTGAAATAAGTAACAGAGAAAAAGAAACTTATCATAAGATATCACGTATGAAGGTCCTGTAAACATGGCTACACATGAACTGAGTTAGGAAAGAGAACAGAGTCTCACATTTAGAAAACACTCTTATGCCTGCTTAAGGGGGAAGGAGAGGTGGGGTGATGCATAAACCCAGAGTTTGATATTAGTACATGAACCTTTCCAAAAATCAGATATGGAATAGACAAGACCTACCAATACCTCAGTGAAAGGCACTCAAAACCCCATATTACCTGCAGAGGAATATATCTGACTAGTAAGAATCTTATAACCTATTTATTGATATGTCTCCATGAGGCAATCAAGTGTTTCTAGAATGGCATAAACATGGCAGTGAGAATCAGCTCACACCCACTATAAAAAGGAATTTCAAACACACAAAAAAAAGAGTAAATTCTTTACAATTTCTTCAGGGTCTATGACGAAACCTGGAATGACCCTATCTACATCGACAGCGGGATGTGGCATAAGGCTGGACACTTCGGACTGAGAGGATTGGTGAGATTGGGTGAGCAAATGCAGACCCCTTAAAGCAATAATGTGTGGCACCCATTCCATGGGTCCCAACTCTCCAGGTTGAAGGGAATATTACTACTGATATAACATGTACGGGAACCCTAGAGAAAGTACACTCTGTGAATACGAAAAGTTTCTAAAACTCAACTAATAGTCCCTCTGCTGGTGCTCTGTTTTGACTTTCCAAATGCTTTACTATCAATCTCCCAACTTGGAGAAACAGCCCCTTTAACCTCCTAGTTTGCCCAGGTTGCCAATTTGGCAGAGGATGAAAGGGAAGAGGGAGAATCGCGGAGAGATTAGGTGTTAGGCGTTTGGACGGTCAAATGTCACTCTAATTTCATGTCAGGAAGGAGAATTAACCAAAGAGTCAGCCAAGCACAGTAAACCAGTATAGGTCGTGAAGCAGTCTTTTGGACTTGTGATCAGCTCACAAAAACGAGTTCAAAAAAGGAGCTCAGGGGCACAGCAATTCACAAACACGCAGAGTAATAAAGGACAACTATCATCCAAAAATCTTTTGAGTGAAGGCAACGAGGCAGACTTGAAAGCGAGGCAGAATAGCAGGAAACAGATTTCAAGACGTACGTTGGAATTGCCATGAAAGAACAGGTAGAGGGCAAAACTTTGTCAATGATGCACTTGGCCAAATAGGGCATATGCATTTTGTCCTGAATATAATCAGGAGAAATCACATACGCCCTTTTTCGCCAAGCAAGCAAGCGGGCAATGCAAATCTTCACTACAAAGGAGTATCACTTCCCACCGGTCAAAAGGGACCTCCACAAAATGGGTAAAAACCAGAAAGGCAAGACAGGCCCTGGAGAACAGCGAGCTTTGTTATGCTGATGGGCGGGATGTAAATTGCCAACTGCCTCTATGGAGGAGTGCATTGTGTTCCATAAAACAAGTAATCAACAGAGCTACAGAGCCAAGGGCACTTCCAGTATAGGGAATATAGATTGGGAAAACTGAAAATCAATAAGACAGAGCCACCCCAAAATTTAGGGCTGCACTGCTTACAAGAACCTCAACTTGGGTACACCTTAAGTATCCCAGGAAAGATAAAAATGGTTCAAAAAATTGTGGTATTTACGTATGATGGAATATCCCTCAGCCATGAAATCAATGTCATAAGACCAGTAGCAGCAAAATGAGTGGATTCAGGTATGATGACTCTAAGTGAAATAAGTCACACAGAAAAAGAAACTTATCATAAGATATCACTTATGAAGATCCTGTAAACATGGCTATACATGAACTGAGTTAGGAAAGAGAAGAGAGTCTCACATTTAGAAAACACGCCTATGCCAGCTTAAGGGGGAAGGAGAGGTCGGGAGATGCATAAAACCAGAGTTTGATATAAGCACAGGTACCGTTCCAAAAACAAAGTATGGAATAGAAAAGACCTACACCTTCCTCAGTGAAAGGGACCCAAACCCCATATTTCCCGCAGAAAAATATATCTGACTAGTAAGAATCTTAAAACCTATGTATTGATATGTCTCCATAAGAGAACCAAAAATTTCTAGACTGGCATAATCATGGCAGTGAGAATCAGCTCAAACCCACTATAAAAAGGAATTTCAAAAACAAAACAAAAAAACAGGGAAATGCTTTACAATTCCTTCAGGGTCTCTGATGAAACCTGAAATGACGCTATCTACAACGACAGCTGGATGTGGCATAAAGCTGGACACATGGGACTGAGAGGATTGGTGAGATAGGGTGAGCAAATGCAGACCCTTTGAAGCAATAATGCAAGGCACCCATTCCATGGGCTCCAACTATCCAGGTTGAAGGGAATATTACTATAGCTATAACATGTATGGGAAACCTAGAGAATGGACACATTGTGAATACGAATGGTCTGTAAAACGCAACGAATAGTTCCTCTCCTGGTGCTCCAGTTTGAATTTCCAACCTCTTTACTATCAATCTCCCAACCTGGAGAGAGAGCACCTTTAACCTCCTGGTTCCCACAGGTTTCAAATGTGGCAGAGGATGAAAGGGAAGAGGGAGAACCAATGAGAGAGTAGCTGTTAGGCATTTGGATGGGCACATGTCACTCTAATTGCCCGGCAGGAAGAAAGATTATCCAAAGTCTCAGCCACTCACCGGGAAACAGTATATGTCCTGAACCAAAACTTTGGACTTGCATTCAGCTCTCAAAAAACGAGTTGAAAAATGGAGCTCAGGGGCAGAGCAATTGACAAACTGGCAGAGTAATAAAGGCCAACTATCGTCCAGAAATCTGTTGAGGGAAGGCAATGAAGTGGACTTGAAATTCAGGCTGAATAGCAGGAAACAGATTTCAAGATGTACGTTGGAATCGTCTGTAAAGCACAGGAAGAGGGGCACAACTTCGACAATGATGCACTTGGCCAAAAAGGGCATATGCATTTTCTCCTGAATATATGCAGGAGAAAACGCATACGCCCTTTTTGGCCAAGCAAGCAAGCGGGCAATGCAAATCTGGACTAAAAAGAAGTATCACTTCCCACCGTTCCAAAGTGACATCCACAAAATGGGTAAAAACCAGAAAGGCAAGACAGGCCTTGGAGAACAGGGAGCCTTGTTATGCTGATGGGCGGGATGTAAGTTGTCAACTGCCTCTCTGGAGGAGTGCATTGTGTTCCCTAAAACAAGTAAACAACAGAGCTACAGAGCCAAGAGCACTTCCAGTCTAGGGAATATACCTTGGGCAAACCGAAAATCAATAAGACAGAGCCAGTCCATAATTTAGGGCAGCGCTTCTTACAAAAACCTCAACTTGTCTACACCTTAAATAGCCCAGGAAAAATAAAAATGGTTAAAAAAATTGTGGTACTTACGTATGATGGAATATCCCCCAGCCATGAAATCAATGTCATAAGACCAGTAGCAGCAAAATGAGTGGATTCAGGTATGATGATTCTAAGTGAAATAAGTCACACAGAGAAAGAAACTTATCATAAGATATCACTTATGAAGTTCCTGTAAACATGGCTACACATGAACTGACTTAGGAAAGAAAAAAGAGTTTGACATTTAGAAAACATTCTTATGCCTGCTTAAGGGGGAAGGAAAGGTGGGGTGATGCATTAAACCAGATTTTGATATTAGTTCAGGTACCGTTCCAAAAACCAAATATGGAATAGACAAGAACTACACCTTCCTCAGTGAAAGGGACTCAACTCACCATATTCCATGCAGAGGGATATAACTTACTAGTCAGAATCTTAAAACCTATGTATTGATATGTCCCCATAATGGAATCAAGTGTGTCTAGACTGGCGTAAACATGGCAGTGAGAATCAGCTCAAACACACTATAAAATGGAATTTCAAAAAGAAAACAAAAAAACAGCGAAATTCTTTTCAATTCCTTCAGGTTCTCTGATGAAACCTGGAATGACCCTATCTACAACGACTGCTGGATGTGGCATAAGGCTGGACACATGGGACTGAGAGGATTGGTGAGATTGGGTGAGCAAATGCAGACCATTTAAATCAATAATGCATGGCACCCATTCCATGGATCCCAACTCTCCAGGGTGAAGGGAATATTACTACAGCTATAACATGTACGGGAAACCTAGAGAATGGACACACTGTGAATACGAAAGGTCTCTAAAACTCAACAAATAGTCCCTCTCCTGGTGCTCCAGTTTGACTTTCCAACTGCTTTACTATCAATCTCCCAACTTGGAGAGACAGCCCCTTTAACCTCCTGTTTCACACAGGTTGCCAATTTGGCAGAGGATGAAACGGAAGATTGAGAACCAATGAGAGAGTAGCTGTTAGGCATTTGGATGGGCACATGTCACTCTTGTTTCCCGGGAGGAAGGAGAATTAACTAAAGCCTCAGCCACCCACTGGGTACCAGTATAGGTCCTGAACCAAAATATTGGACTTGCGTTCAGCTCACAAAAAAACGGGTTAAATAATGGATCTCTGGAACACAGCAATTCACAAACAGACAGAATAATAAAGGACAACTATCGTCCAAAAATCTGTTGATGGAAGGCAACGAAGTGGACTTGAAAGCGAGGCAGAATAGCAGGAAACAGATTTCAACAGGTATGTTGGAATCGCCTTTAAAGCACAGAAAGATGGGCACAAATTCGACAATGATGCACTTGGCCAAAATGGGCGTATGTGTTTTCTCCTGAATATATTCAGCAGAAAACGCATACACCCTTTTTGGCCAAACAAGCAAGCGGACAATGCAAATCTGCACTACAAAGAAGTATCACTTCCCACCGGTCAAAAGGGACCTCCACAAAATGGGTAAAAACCAGAAAGGCAAGACTGGTCCTGGAGAACAGGGAGCCGTGTTATGCTGATGGGCAGGATGTAAATTGCCAACTGCCTCTCTGGAGGAGTGCACTGTGTTCCCTAAAACAAATAAACAACAGAGCTACAGAGCCAAGGGCACTTCCAGTCTAGGGAATATACCTTGGGAAAACTGAAAATCAATAAGACAGTGCCACCCCCAAATTTAGGGCTGCACTGCTTACAAGAACCTCAACTTGGGTACACCTGAAATATCCCAGGAAAGATCAAAATGGTTCAAAAAACTGTGGTACTTACGTACGATGGAATATCCCTCAGCCATGAAAACAATGTCATAACGCCAGTAGCAGCAAAATGAGTGGATTCAGGTACGATGACTCTAAGTGAAATAAGTCACACAGAAAAAGAAGCTTATCATAAGATATCATTTATGAAGATCCTGTAAACATGGCTACACATGAACTGAGTTAGGAAAGAGGACAGAGTCTCATATTTAGAAAACACCCTTATGCCTGCTTTAGAGGGAAGGAGAGGTGGGGTGATGCATAAAACCAGAGTTTTATATAAGCACATATACTGTTCCAAAAACCAAACATGGAATAGAGAAGACCTACACATTCCTCAGTGAAAGGGATTCAAAACACCCAATTTCCCGCAGAGGAATATATCTGACTAGTAAGAATCTTAAAACCTATGTATTGATATGTCTCCATAAGGGAAACAAGTGTGTCTAGACTGGCATAAACATGGCAGTGAGAATCAGCTCAAACCCACTATAAAAAGGAATTTCAAAAACAAAACAAAAAAACAGGGAAATTCTTTACAATTCCTTCAGGGTCTCTGATGAAACCTGGAATGACCCTATCTACAATGACAGCTGGATGTGGCATAAAGCTCGACACATGGGACTGAGAGGATTGGTGAGATTGGGTGAGCAAACGCAGACCCTTTAAAGCAATAATGCATGGCACCCATTCCATGGGTCCCAACTCTCCAGGTTGAAGGGAATATTACTATAGCTATAACATGTATGGGAAACCTCGAGAATGGACACATTGTGAATACGAATGGTCTGTAAAACGCAATGAATAGTCCCTCTCCTGGTACTCCGGTTTGACTTTCCAACCTCTTTACTATCAATCTCCCAACCTGGAGAGAGAGCACCTTTAACCTCCTGTTTCGCACAGGTGGCCAGATTCTCAGAGAATGAATGGGAAGAGGGGGAACCAATGAGAGAGTAGCTATTAGGCATTAGGACGGGGATATGTCACTCTTATTTCCCAGGAGGAAGAAGAATTGACGGAAGTCTCAGCCACCCACCGGGAACAATTATAGGTCCTGAACCAAAATATAGGACTGGCGTTCAGCTCACAAAAAAACGAGTTAAAAAATGGAGTTATAGGGCAGAGCAATTCACAAACTGGCAGAGTAATAAAGGACAACTATCATCCAAAAATCTGTTAAGGGAAGGCAACGAGGTGAACTTGAAAGTGAGGCAGAATAGCAGGAAACACATTCCAAGAGGTACGTTGGAATCGCCTTTAAAGCACAGGAAGAGGGGCACAACTTCGACAATGATGCACTTGTCCAAAAAGGGCGTATGCGTTTTCTCCTGAGTATATTCAGGAGAAAACGCATACGCCCTTTTTGGCCAAGCAAGCAAGCGGACAATGTAAGTATGCACTACAAAGAAGTATCACTTCCCACCGGTCCAAAGGGACATCCACAAAAAGGGAAAAAACCAGAATTTTAAGACAGGCCCTTGAGAACAGGGAGCCATTTTATGCTGTTGGGCGGGATGTAAATTGCCAACTGCCTCTCTGGAGGAGTGCATTGTGTTCCCTAAACAAGTAAACAACAGAGCTACAGAGCCAAGGACACTTCCAGTCTAGGGAATATACCTAGGGAAACCTGAAAATCAATAAGACAGAGCCACCCCAAAATTTAGGGCTGCACTGCTTACAAGAACCTCAAATTGGGTTCACCTTAAATATTCCAGGAAATATAAAAATGGTTCAAAAAAATTTGGTACTTACGTATGATGGAATATCCATCAGCCAAGAAATCAATGTCTTAAGACCAGTAGCAGCAAAATGACTGGATTCATGTACGATGATTCTAAGTGAAATAAGTCACACAGAAAAAGAACCGTATCATAAGATATCACTTATGAAGATCCTGTAAACATGGCTACACATGAACTGAGTTAGGAAAGAGAACAGAGTCTCACATTTAGAAAACACTCTTAGGCCTGCTTAAGGGGGAAGGAGAGGTGGGGTGATGCATAAAAGCAGAGATTGATATAAGCACAGGTACCGTTCCAGAAACCAACTATGGAATAGACAAGACCTACACCTTCCTCAGGGAAAGGGACTCAAACCCCATATTTCCCGCAGAGGAATATATTTGACTAGTAAGAATCTTAAAACCTATGTATTGATATGTCTCTGTAAGGGAATCAAGTGTTTCTAGACAGGCATAATCATGACAGCGAGAATCAGCTCAAACGCACTATAAAAAAGAATATCAAAAACAAAACAAAAAAAACAGGGACATTCTTTACAATTCCTTCAGGGTCTCTGATGAAACCTGGAATGACCCTATCTACAACGACAGCTGGATGTGGCATAAGGCTGGACACATGGGACAGAGAGGGTTGGTAAGATTGTGAGAGCAAAGGCAGACCCTTTAAAGCAATATTGCATGGCACCCATTCCATGGGTCCCAACTCTCCAGGGTGAAGGGAATATTACTACAGCTATAACATGTATGGGAAACCTAGAGAATGGACACACTGTGAATACGAAAGGTCTCTAAAACTCAACAAATAGTCCCTCTCCTGGTGCTCCAGTTTGACTTTCCAACTGCTTTACTATCAATCTCCCAACTTGGAGAGATAGCCCCTTTAACCTCCTATTTCACACAGGTTGCCAATTTGGCAGAGGATGAAACGGAAGAGTGAGAACCAATGAGAGAGTAGCTGTTAGGCATTTGGACGGGCACATGTCACTCTTGTTTCCCGGGAGGAAGGAGAATTAACTAAAGCCTCAGCCACCCACTGGGTACCAGTATAGGTCCTGAACCAAAATATTGGACTTGCGTTCAGCTCACAAAAAAACGGGTTAAATAATGGATCTCTGGAACACAGCAATTCACAAACAGGCAGAATAATAAAGGACAACTATCGTCCAAAAATCTGTTGATGGAAGGCAACGAAGTGGACTTCAAAGCGAGGCAGAATAGCAGGAAACAGATTTCAACAGGTATGTTGGAATCGCCTTTAAAGCACAGAAAGATGGGCACAAATTCGACAATGATGCACTTGGCCAAAATGGGCGTATGTGTTTTCTCCTGAATATATTCAGCAGAAAACGCATACACCCTTTTTGGCCAAACAAGCAAGCGGACAATGCAAATCTGCACTACAAAGAAGTATCACTTCCCACCGGTCAAAAGGGACCTCCACAAAATGGGTAAAAACCAGAAAGGCAAGACTGGTCCTGGAGAACAGGGAGCCGTGTTATGCTGATGGGCAGGATGTAAATAGCCAACTGCCTCTCTGGAGGAGTGCACTGTGTTCCCTAAAACAAATAAACAACAGAGCTACAGAGCCAAGGGCACTTCCAGTCTAGGGAATATACCTTGGGAAAACTGAAAATCAATAAGACAGTGCCACCCCCAAATTTAGGGCTGCACTGCTTACAAGAACCTCAACTTGGGTACACCTGAAATATCCCAGGAAAGATCAAAATGGTTCAAAAAACTGTGGTACTTACGTACGATGGAATATCCCTCAGCCATGAAATCAATGTCATAACGCCAGTAGCAGCAAAATGAGTGGATTCAGGTACGATGACTCTAAGTGAAATAAGTCACACAGAAAAAGAAGCTTATCATAAGATATCACTTATGAAGATCCTGTAAACATGGCTACACATGAACTGAGTTAGGAAAGAGAACAGAGTCTCATATTTAGAAAACACCCTTATGCCTGCTTTAGAGGGAAGGAGAGGTGGGGTGATGCATAAAACCAGAGTTTTATATAAGCACATATACTGTTCCAAAAACCAAACATGGAATAGAGAAGACCTACACATTCCTCAGTGAAAGGGATACAAAACACCAAATTTCCCGCAGAGGAATATATCTGACTAGTAAGAATCTTAAAACCTATGTATTGATATGTCTCCATAAGGGAAACAAGTGTGTCTAGACTGGCATAAACATGGCAGTGAGAATCAGCTCAAACCCACTATAAAAAGGAATTTCAAAAACAAAACAAATAAACAGGGAAATTCTTTACAATTCCTTCAGGGTCTCTGATGAAACCTGGAATGACCCTATCTACAACGACAGCTGGATGTGGCATAAGGCTCGACACATGAGACTGAGAGGATTGGTGAGATTGGGTGAGCAAACGCAGACCCTTTAAAGCAATAATGCATGGCACCCATTCCATGGGTCCCAACTCTCCAGGTTGAAGGGAATATTACTATAGCTATAACATGTATGGGAAACCTAGATAATGGACACATTGTGAATACGAATGGTCTGTAAAACGCAACGAATAGTCCCTCTCCTGGTGCTCCGGTTTGACTTTCCAACCTCTTTACTATCAATCTCCCAACCTGGAGAGAGAGCACCTTTAACCTCCTGTTTCGCACAGGTGGCCATTTTCGCAGAGAATGAATGAGAAGAGGGGGAACCAATGAGAGAGTAGCTATTAGGCATTAGGACGGGGATATGCCACTCTTATTTCCCAGGAGGAAGAAGAATTGACCGAAGTCTCAGCCACCCACCGGGAACAATTATAGGTCCTGAACCAAAATATAGGACTGGCGTTCAGCTCACAAAAAAACGAGTTAAAAAATGGAGTTATAGGGCAGAGCAATTCACAAACTGGCAGAGTAATAAAGGACAACTATCATCCAAAAATCTGTTAAGGGAAGGCAACGAGGTGAACTTGAAAGTGAGGCAGAATAGCAGGAAACACATTCCAAGAGGTACGTTGGAATCGCCTTTAAAGCACAGGAAGAGGGGCACAACTTCGACAATGATGCACTTGTCCAAAAAGGGCGTATGCGTTTTCTCCTGAGTATATTCAGGAGAAAACGCATACGCCCTTTTTGGCCAAGCAAGCAAGCGGACAATGTAAGTATGCACTACAAAGAAGTATCACTTCCCACCGGTCCAAAGGGACATCCACAAAAAGGGTAAAAAACAGAATTTTAAGACAGGCCCTTGAGAACAGGGAGCCATTTTATG
Organism: Mesoplodon mirus; assembly: GCF_964341445.2. Lineage (NCBI taxonomy): Eukaryota > Metazoa > Chordata > Mammalia > Artiodactyla > Ziphiidae > Mesoplodon > Mesoplodon mirus. The sequence goes on from NW_028295469.1 coordinate 144,367, forward strand.
CTGTTGGGCGGGATGTAAATTGCCAACTGCCTCTCTGGAGGAGTGCATTGTGTTCCCTAAACAAGTAAACAACAGAGCTACAGAGCCAAGGACACTTCCAGTCTAGGGAATATACCTAGGGAAACCTGAAAATCAATAAGACAGAGCCACCCCAAAATTTAGGGCTGCACTGCTTACAAGAACCTCAAATTGGGTTCACCTTAAATATTCCAGGAAATATAAAAATGGTTCAAAAAATTTTGGTACTTACGTACGATGGAATATCCATCAGCCAAGAAATCAATGTCTTAAGACCAGTAGCAGCAAAATGACTGGATTCAGGTACGATGATTCTAAGTGAAATAAGTCACACAGAAAAAGAACCGTATCATAAGATATCACTTATGAAGATCCTGTAAACATGGCTACACATGAACTGAGTTAGGAAAGAGAACAGAGTCTCACATTTAGAAAACACTCTTAGGCCTGCGTAAGGGGGAAGGAGAGGTGGGGTGATGCATAAAAGCAGAGATTGATATAAGCACAGGTACCGTTCCAGAAACCAACTATGGAATAGACAAGACCTACACCTTCCTCAGGGAAAGGGACTCAAACCCCATATTTCCCGCAGAGGAATATATTTGACTAGTAAGAATCTTAAAACCTATGTATTGATATGTCTCTGTAAGGGAATCAAGTGTTTCTAGACAGGCATAATCATGACAGCGAGAATCAGCTCAAACGCACTATAAAAAAGAATATCAAAAACAAAACAAAAAAAACAGGGACATTCTTTACAATTCCTTCAGGGTCTCTGATGAAACCTGGAATGACCCTATCTACAACGACAGCTGGATGTGGCATAAGGCTGGACACATGGGACAGAGAGGGTTGGTAAGATTGGGTGAGCAAAGGCAGACCCTTTAAAGCAATAATGCATGGCACCCATTCCATGGGTCCCAACTCTCCCGGTTGAAGGGAATATTACTACAGCTATAACATGTATGGGAAACCTAGAGAATGGACACACTGTGAATACAAATGTTTTCTAAAACTCAACTAATAATCCCTCTCCTGGTGCTCCAGTTTGAATTTCCAACTGCTTTACTATCAATCTCCCAATTAGGAATGACAGCCCCTTTAACCTCCTGTTTCCCACAGGTTTCAAATGTGGCAGAGGATGAAAGGGAAGAGGGAGAACCAATGAGAGAGTAGCTGTTAGGCATTTGGATGGGCACATGTCACTCTAATTGCCCGGCAGGAAGAAGGATTATCCAAAGTCTCAGCCACTCACCGGGAAACAGTATATGTCCTGAACCAAAACTTTGGACTTGCATTCAGCTCTCAAAAAACGAGTTGAAAAATGGAGCTCAGGGGCAGAGCAATTGACAAACTGGCAGAGTAATAAAGGCCAACTATCGTCCAGAAATCTGTTGAGGGAAGGCAATGAAGTGGACTTGAAATTCAGGCTGAATAGCAGGAAACAGATTTCAAGATGTACGTTGGAATCGTCTGTAAAGCACAGGAAGAGGGGCACAACTTCGACAATGATGCACTTGGCCAAAAAGGGCATATGCATTTTCTCCTGAATATATGCAGGAGAAAACGCATACGCCCTTTTTGGCCAAGCAAGCAAGCGGGCAATGCAAATCTGGACTAAAAAGAAGTATCACTTCCCACCGTTCCAAAGTGACATCCACAAAATGGGTAAAAACCAGAAAGGCAAGACAGGCCTTGGAGAACAGGGAGCCTTGTTATGCTGATGGGCGGGATGTAAGTTGTCAACTGCCTCTCTGGAGGAGTGCATTGTGTTCCCTAAAACAAGTAAACAACAGAGCTACAGAGCCAAGAGCACTTCCAGTCTAGGGAATATACCTTGGGCAAACCGAAAATCAATAAGACAGAGCCAGTCCATAATTTAGGGCAGCGCTTCTTACAAAAACCTCAACTTGTCTACACCTTAAATAGCCCAGGAAAAATAAAAATGGTTAAAAAAATTGTGGTACTTATGTACGATGGAATATCCCCCAGCCATGAAATCAATGTCATAAGACCAGTAGCAGCAAAATGAGTGGATTCAGGTATGATGATTCTAAGTGAAATAAGTCACACAGAGAAAGAAACTTATCATAAGATATCACTTATGAAGTTCCTGTAAACATGGCTACACATGAACTGACTTAGGAAAGAAAAAAGAGTTTGACATTTAGAAAACATTCTTATGCCTGCTTAAGGGGGAAGGAAAGGTGGGGTGATGCATTAAACCAGATTTTGATATTAGTTCAGGTACCGTTCCAAAAACCAAATATGGAATAGACAAGAACTACACCTTCCTCAGTGAAAGGGACTCAACTCACCATATTCCATGCAGAGGGATATAACTTACTAGTCAGAATCTTAAAACCTATGTATTGATATGTCCCCATAATGGAATCAAGTGTGTCTAGACTGGCGTAAACATGGCAGTGAGAATCAGCTCAAACACACTATAAAATGGAATTTCAAAAAGAAAACAAAAAAACAGCGAAATTCTTTTCAATTCCTTCAGGGTCTCTGATGAAACCTGGAATGACCCTATCTACAACGACTGCTGGATGTGGCATAAGGCTGGACACATGGGACTGAGAGGATTGGTGAGATTGGGTGAGCAAATGCAGACCATTTAAATCAATAATGCATGACACCCATTCCATGGATCCCAACTCTCCAGGGTGAAGGGAATATTACTACAGCTATAACATGTACGGGAAACCTAGAGAATGGACACACTGTGAATACGAAAGGTCTCTAAAACTCAACAAATAGTCCCTCTCCTGGTGCTCCAGTTTGACTTTCCAACTGCTTTACTATCAATCTCCCAACTTGGAGAGACAGCCCCTTTAACCTCCTATTTCACACAGGTTGCCAATTTGGCAGAGGATGAAACGGAAGAGTGAGAACCAATGAGAGAGTAGCTGTTAGGCATTTGGACGGGCACATGTCACTCTTGTTTCCCGGGAGGAAGGAGAATTAACTAAAGCCTCAGCCACCCACTGGGTACCAGTATAGGTCCTGAACCAAAATATTGGACTTGCGTTCAGCTCACAAAAAAACGGGTTAAATAATGGATCTCTGGAACACAGCAATTCACAAACAGGCAGAATAATAAAGGACAACTATCGTCCAAAAATCTGTTGATGGAAGGCAACGAAGTGGACTTCAAAGCGAGGCAGAATAGCAGGAAACAGATTTCAACAGGTATGTTGGAATCGCCTTTAAAGCACAGAAAGATGGGCACAAATTCGACAATGATGCACTTGGCCAAAATGGGCGTATGTGTTTTCTCCTGAATATATTCAGCAGAAAACGCATACACCCTTTTTGGCCAAACAAGCAAGCGGACAATGCAAATCTGCACTACAAAGAAGTATCACTTCCCACCGGTCAAAAGGGACCTCCACAAAATGGGTAAAAACCAGAAAGGCAAGACTGGTCCTGGAGAACAGGGAGCCGTGTTATGCTGATGGGCAGGATGTAAATTGCCAACTGCCTCTCTGGAGGAGTGCACTGTGTTCCCTAAAACAAATAAACAACAGAGCTACAGAGCCAAGGGCACTTCCAGTCTAGGGAATATACCTTGGGAAAACTGAAAATCAATAAGACAGTGCCACCCCCAAATTTAGGGCTGCACTGCTTACAAGAACCTCAACTTGGGTACACCTGAAATATCCCAGGAAAGATCAAAATGGTTCAAAAAACTGTGGTACTTACGTATGATGGAATATCCCTCAGCCATGAAATCAATGTCATAACGCCAGTAGCAGCAAAATGAGTGGATTCAGGTACGATGATTCTAAGTGAAATAAGTCACACAGAAAAAGAAGCTTATCATAAGATATCACTTATGAAGATCCTGTAAACATGGCTACACATGAACTGAGTTAGGAAAGAGAACAGAGTCTCACATATAGAAAACAATCTTATGCCTGCTTTAGAGGGAAGGAGAGGTGGGGTGATGCATAAAACCAGAGTTTTATATAAGCACATATACTGTTCCAAAAACCAAACATGGAATAGAGAAGACCTACACATTCCTCAGTGAAAGGGATTCAAAACCCCAAATTTCCCGCAGAGGAATATATCTGACTACTAAGAATCTTAAAACCTATGTATTGATATGTCTCCATAAGGGAATCAAGTGTGTCTAGACTGGCATAAACATGGCAGTGAGAATCAGCTCAAACCCACTATAAAAAGGAATTTCAAAAACAAAACAAAAAACAAGGAAATTCTTTACAATTCCTTCAGGGTCTCTGATGAAACGTGGAATGACCCTGTCTACAATGACAGCTGGATGTGGCATAAGGCTGGACACTTGGGACTGAGAGGATTGGTGAGATTGGGTGAGCAAATGCAGACCCTTTAAAGCAATAATGCATGGCACACATTCCATGGGTCCCAACTCTCCCGGTTGAAGGGAATATTACTACAGCTATAACATGTACGGGAAACCTAGAGAATGGACACACTGTGAATACGAATGTTTTCTAAAACTCAACTAATAATCCCTCTCCTGGTGCTCCAGTTTGAATTTCCAACTGCTTTACTATCAATCTCCCAATTAGGAGAGACAGCCCCTTTAACCTCCTGGTTCCCACAGGTTTCAAATGTGGCAGAGGATGAAAGGGAAGAGGGAGAACCAATGAGAGGGTAGCTGTTAGGCATTTGGATGGGCACATGTCACTCTAATTGCCCGGCAGGTAGAAGGATTATCCAAAGTCTCAGCCACTCACCGGGAAACAGTATATGTCCTGAACCAAAACTTTGGACTTGCATTCAGCTCTCAAAAATCGAGTTGAATAATGGAGCTCAGGGGCAGAGCAATTGACAAACTGGCAGAGTAATAAAGGCCAACTATCGTCCAGAAATCTGTTGAGGGAAGGCAATGAAGTGGACTTGAAATTCAGGCTGAATAGCAGGAAACAGATTTCAAGATGTACGTTGGAATCGTCTGTAAAGCACAGGAAGAGGGGCACAACTTCGACAATGATGCACTTGGCCAAAAAGGGCATATGCATTTTCTCCTGAATATATGCAGGAGAAAACGCATACGCCCTTTTTGGCCAAGCAAGCAAGCGGGCAATGCAAATCTGGACTAAAAAGAAGTATCACTTCCCACCGTTCCAAAGTGACATCCACAAAATGGGTAAAAACCAGAAAGGCAAGACAGGCCTTGGAGAACAGGGAGCCTTGTTATGCTGATGGGCGGGATGTAAGTTGTCAACTGCCTCTCTGGAGGAGTGCATTGTGTTCCCTAAAACAAGTAAACAACAGAGCTACAGAGCCAAGAGCACTTCCAGTCTAGGGAATATACCTTGGGCAAACCGAAAATCAATAAGACAGAGCCAGTCCATAATTTAGGGCAGCACTTCTTACAAAAACCTCAACTTGTCTACACCTTAAATATCCCAGGAAAAATAAAAATGGTTAAAAAATTGTGGTACTTATGTACGATGGAATATCCCCCAGCCATGAAATCAATGTCATAAGACCAGTAGCAGCAAAATGAGTGGATTCAGGTATGATGATTCTAAGTGAAATAAGTCACACAGAGAAAGAAACTTATCATAAGATATCACTTATGAAGTTCCTGTAAACATGGCTACACATGAACTGACTTAGGAAAGAAAAAAGAGTTTGACATTTAGAAAACATTCTTATGCCTGCTTAAGGGGGAAGGAAAGGTGGGGTGATGCATTAAACCAGATTTTGATATTAGTTCAGGTACCGTTCCAAAAACCAAATATGGAATAGACAAGAACTACACCTTCCTCAGTGAAAGGGACTCAACTCACCATATTCCATGCAGAGGGATATAACTTACTAGTCAGAATCTTAAAACCTATGTATTGATATGTCCCCATAATGGAATCAAGTGTGTCTAGACTGGCGTAAACATGGCAGTGAGAATCAGCTCAAACACACTATAAAATGGAATTTCAAAAAGAAAACAAAAAAACAGCGAAATTCTTTTCAATTCCTTCAGGGTCTCTGATGAAACCTGGAATGACCCTATCTACAACGACTGCTGGATGTGGCATAAGGCTGGACACATGGGACTGAGAGGATTGGTGAGACTGGGTGAGCAAATGCAGACCATTTAAATCAATAATGCATGGCACCCATTCCATGGATCCCAACTCTCCAGGGTGAAGGGAATATTACTACAGCTATAACATGTACGGGAAACCTAGAGAATAGACACACTGTGAATACGAAAGGTGTCTAAAACTCAACAAATAGTCCCTCTCCTGGTGCTCCAGTTTGACTTTCCAACTGCTTTACTATCAATCTCCCAGCTTGGAGAGACAGCCCCTTTAACCTCCTGTTTCACACAGGTTGCCAATTTGGCAGAGGATGAAAGGGAAGAGGGAGAACCAATGAGAGAGTAGCTGTTAGGCATTTGGACGGGCACATGTCACTCTTATTTCCCAGGAAGAAGAAGAATTAACCAATGTCTCAGCCACCCACGGGGAGCCAGTAGAGTTCCTGAAACAAAATATTGGACTTGCGTTCAGCTCAGAAAAAACGTGTTAAAAAATGGAGCTCAGGGGCATAGCAATTCACAAACAGGCAGAGAAATAAAGGACAACTATCGTCCAAAAATCTGTTGTGGGAAGGCAACGAGGTGGACTTGAAAGCGAGGCAGAATAGCAGGAAACAGATTTCAAGAGGTACGTTGGAATTGCCTTTAAAGCACAGAAAGAGGGTCACAATTTCGACAATGATGCACTTGGCCAAAAAGTGCGTATGTGTTTTCTCCTGAATATATTCAGGAAATAACGCATACACCCTTTTTGGCCAAGCAAGCAAGCGGGCAATGCAAATCTGCACTACAAAGAAATATCAATTCCCAGTAGTCAAAATGGACATCCACAAAATGGGTAAAAACCAGAAAAGCAAGATATGCCCTGGAGAACAGGGAGCCTTGATATGCTGATGGGCTGGATGTAAATTGCCAACTGCCACTCTGGAGGAGTGTATTGTGCTCCCTAAATCAAGTAAACAACAGAGCTACAGAGCCAAGGGCACTTCCAGTCTAGGGAATATACCTTGGGAAAACTGAAAATCAATAAGACAGATCCACCCCAAAATTTAGGGCTGCACTGATTACAAGAACCTCAACTTGTGTACAACTTAAGTATCCCAGGAAAGATAAAAATGGTTCAAAAAATTGTGGTACGTACGTATGACGGAATATCCCTCAGCACTGAAATCAATATCATAAGACCAGTAGTAGCAAATTGAGTGGATACAGGTACGATAAGTCTCAGTGAAATAAGTCACACAGAAAAAGAAACTTATCATAAGATATCACTTATGAAGATCCTGTAAACATGGCTACACATGAACTGAGTTAGGAAAGAGAACAGGGTCTCACATTTAGAAAACACTCTTATGCCTGCTTAAGGGGGAAGGAGAGGTGGGGTGATGCATAAAACCAGAGTTTGATATAAGCACAGGTACCGTTCCAAAAACCAACTGTGGAATAGAGAAGACCTACACATTCCTCAGTGAAAGGGACTCAAACCCACATATTTCCCACAGAGGAATATATCTGACTAGTAAGAATCTTAAAACCTATGTATTGATATATCTCCATAAGGGAATCAAGTGTGTCGAGACTAGCATAAACATGGCAGCGAGAATCAGCTGAAACCAACTATAAAAAGGAATTTCAAAAACAAAAAAAAGGGAAATTCTTCAAAATTCTTTCAGGGTTTTTGATGAAACCTGGAATGTCCCTATCTAAAAAAACAGCTGGATGTGGAATTAGGCTGGACACATGGGACTGAGAGGATTGGTGAGATTGGGGGAGCAAATGCAGACAGCTCAAAGCAATAAGGCATGGCCCCCATTCCATGGGTCACAACTCTCCAGGGTGAAGGGTATATTACTACCGCTGTAACATGTACGGGAAACCTAGAGAATGGACACACTGTGAATACGAAAGGTTTCTAAAACTCAGTGAATAGTCCCTCTCTTGGTGCTCCCGTTTGACTTTCCAACTCCTTTACTATCAGTCTCCCAACTTGGAGAGACAGCATCTTTAACTTCCTGGTTCGCACAGGTTGCCAATTTGGCAGACGATGAAAGGGAAGAGGGAGAACCAATGAGAGAGTAGCTGTTAGGCATTTGGACGGGCATATGTCACTCTTATTTCCCGTGAGGAAGAAGAATTAATCAATGTCTCAGCAACCCACTGGGATCCAGTATAAGTCTTGAACCAAAATATTAGACTTGCGTTCAGCTCACAAAAAACGAGTTAAATAATGGAGCTCAGGGGCACAACAATTCACAAACTGGCAGATTAATAAAGAACAACTATCGTCCAAAAATCTGTTGACGGAAGGCAACAAGGTGGACTTGAAAGCGAGGCAGAATAGCAGGAAACAGATTTCAAGAGGTACGTTGGAATCCCCTTTAAAGCACAGGAAGAGGGGCAAAACTTCGACAATGCGGCACTTGGCCAAAAAGGGCGTGTGCCTTTTCTCCTGAATATATTCAGGAGAAAACGCATACGCCCTTTTTGGCCAAGCAAGCAAGCGGGCAATGCAAATCTGCACTACAAAGTAGTATCACTTCCCACCGGTTAAAAGGGATATCCACAAAATGGTTAAAAACCAGAAAGGCAAGACAGGCCCTGGAAAACAGGGAGTCTTGTTATGCTAATGGGCGGGATGTAAATTGCCAACTACCTCTCTGGAGGAGTGCATTGTGTTCGCTAACACAAGTAAACAACAGAGCTACAAAGCCAAGGGCACTGCCCGTCTAGGGAATATACCTTTGGAAAACTGAAAATCAATAAGACAGATCCAACCCAAAATTTAGGGCTGCACTGCATAAAAGAACATCAACTTGGGTACACCTTAAATATCCCAGGAAAGATAAAAATGGTTTAAAAAAATGTGGTACTTACATATGATGGAATATCCTTCAGCCATGAAATCAATGTCATAAGACCAGTAGCAGCAAAATGAGTGGATTCAGGTACGATGATTCTAAGTGAAATAAGTCACACAGTAAAAGAAACTTATCATAAGATATCACTTATGAACATCCTGTAAACATGGCTACACATGAACAGATTTAGGAAAGAGAACAGAGTCTCACATTTAGAAAACACTCTTATGCCTGCTTAAGGGGAAGGAGAGGTGTGCTGATGCATAACACCAGAGTTTGATATAAGCACATGTACCGTTCAAAAAACCAAATAAGGAATAGACAAGACCTACACCTTACTCTGTGAAAGGGACTCAAAACCCCATATTCCCCACAGAGGAATATATGTGACTAGTAAGAACTTTAAAACCTATGTATTGATATGTCTCCGTAAGGGAATCAATTGTGTCTAGAATGGCATCAACATGGCAGTGAGAATCAGCTCAAACGCACTATAAAATGAAATTTCAAAAACAAAACAAAAAAACATGGAATTTCTTTACAATTCCTTCAGGGTCTCTGATGATTTCTGGAATGACCATATCTACAACGACATCTGGATGTGGCATAAGGCTGGACACTTGGGACTGAGAGGATTGGTGAGATTGGGGGAGCAAATGTAGACCCTTTAAAGCAGTACTGCATGGCACCCATTCCTTCAGTCCCAAATCTCCTGGTTGAAGGTAATATTACTATAGATATAACAAGTAAGGGAAACTTAGAGAATGGACACACTGTGAATACAAAATGTTTCTACAACTCAACAAATAGTCCCTCTCCTGGTGCTCCGGTTTGACTTTCCAACTGCTTTACTATCAATCTGCTAACGTGCAGAGACAGCCCCTTTAACATCCTGGTCCTTAAAGGTTGCCTATTTGGCAAAGGATGAAAGAAAAGAGGGAGAACCAATGAGAGAGTAGCTGTTAGGCATTTGGACGGGCACATATCACTCTAATTTCCCAGCAGGAAGAAGAATTAACTAAAGTCGCAGCCACCCACCGGGAACCAGTATAGGTCCTGAATCACAATTTTGGACTTGGGTTCAGCTCACAAAAAACGAGTAGGAAAATGGAGATCAGGGGCACAGCAATTCACAAACTGGCAGAGTAAAAAAGGACTACTATCATCCAAAAATCTGTTGAGGGAAGGCAACGAGGCGGACTTGAAACGAGGCAGAATAGCAGGAAACAGATTTCAAGAGTTAAGTTGGAATCGGCTTTAAAGCACAGGAAAAGGGACAAAACTTCGACAATGATGCACTTGGCCAAAGAGGGCTTATGTGTTTTCTCTTGAATATATTCAGGAGAAAACGCATACACCCTTTTTGGACAAGCAAGCAAGCGGTCAATGCAAATCTGCACTACAAAGATGTATCACTTCCCACTGGTCAAAAGGGACATCCTCAAAATGTGTAAAAACCAGAAAGGCAAGACAGGCCCTTGAGAACAGGGAGCCTTTTTACGCTGATGGGCGGGATGTAAATTGCCAACTGCCTCTCTGGAGGAGTGCATTGTGTTCCCTAAAACAAGTAAACAATAGAGCTACAGAGCCAAGGGCACTTCCAGTCTAGGGAATATACCTTGGGAAAACTGAAAATCAAAAAGTCAGAGCCTCCCTAAAATTTAGGGCTGCACTGCTTACAAAAACGTCAAGTTTGGTACACTTTAAATATCCCAGGAAAGGAAAAAATGGATCAAAAAATTGTGGTACTTACGTACGATGGATTATCCCTCAGCCATGAAATCAATGTCATAAGGCCAGTAGCAGCAAAATGAGTGGATTCAGGTACGATGATTCTAAGTGAAATAAGTTACACAGAAAAAGAATCTTATCATAAGATATCACTTATGTAGGTCCTGTAAACATGGCTACACAGGAACTGAGTTAGGAATGTAAGAGATTTTCACATTTAGAAAACAATCATATGCCCGCTTAAAGTGGAAGGAGAGGTGGATAATGCATAAAACCAGAGTTTGATATTAGTACAGCTACCATTCTAAAAACCAAATACAGAATATATATTACCTACACCTTCTTAAGTAAAAGGGACTCAACCCCGCATATTCCCCGCAGAGGAATATATCTGACTAGTAAGAATCTTAAAACCTATGTATTGATATGTCTCCAAAAGGGAATCAAGTGTGTCTAGACTGGCATAAACATAGCAGTGAGAATAAGCTCAAACCCACTCTAAAATGGAATTTAAAACACAAAACAATAAAACAGGGACATTCTTTACAATTCTTTCAGGGTCTCTGATGAAACCTGGAATGACCCTATCTACAATGACAGCTGGATGTGGCATAAGGCTGGACACTTGGGACTGAGAGTATTGGTGAGATTGGGTGAGCAAATGCAGACCCTTTAAAGCAATAATGTGTGGCACCCATTCCATGGGTCCCAACTGTCCAGGTTGAAGGGAATATAACTACAGCTATAACATGTACGGGAAACCTAGAGAATGGACACACTGTGAATATGAAAGGTTTCTAAAACTCAACTAATAATCCCTCTCCTGGTGCTCCAGTTTGACTTTCCAACTGCTTTACTATCAATCTGCCAACTTGGAGAGACAGCCCCTTTAACCTCCTGGTTCGCACAGTTGCCAATTTGGCAAAGATGAAAGGGAAGTGGGAGAACAAATGAGAGGGTAGATGTTAGGCATTTGGACGGGTACATGTCACATTAATTGCCCGGCAGGAAGAAGAATTAACCAAAGTCTCAGCCACGCACCGGGAACCAGTATAGGTCCTGAACCAAAATTTTGGACCTGCGGTCTGCTCACAAAAAACGAATTTATAAATGGAGCTCAGGGGCACAACAATTCAGAAACTGGCAGAGTAATAAAGGACAACTATCGCCCAAAAATCTGCTGAGGGAAGGCAAGGAGGCGGACTTGAAAGCGAGGCAGTATAGCAGGAAACAGATTTCAAGAGGTATGTTGGAATCGCCTTTAAAGCACAGGAAGTGGGGCACAACTTCGACAATGATGCACTTGCCCAAAAAGGGCGTATATGTTTTCTCCTGAATATATGCAGGAGAACACGCATACACCCTTTTTGGCCAAGCAAGCAAGCAGGCAATGCAAATCTGCACTACAAAGAAGTATCACTTCCCACTGGTCAAAAGGGACATCTGCAAAATGTGTAAAAACCAGAAAGGCAAGACAGGCCCTGGAGAACAGGGAGCCTTGTTATGCTGATGGGCGGGATTTAAATTGCAAACTGCCTCTCTGGAGGAGTGCATTGTGTTCCCTAAAACAAGTAAACAACAGAGCTACAGAGTCAAGGGCACTTCCAGTCTAGGAAATATACCTTGGGAAAACTGAAAATCAATAAGACAGAGCCACCACAAAATTTAGGGCTTCACTGCTTACAAGAACCTCAACTTGGGTATACCTTAAATATCCCAGGAAAGACAAAAATGGTTCAATAAATTCTGGTACTTACGTACGATGGTATATCCCTCAGCCATGAAATCAATTTCTTAAGGCCAGTAGCAGCAAAATGAGTGGATTCAGGTACGATGATTCTAAGTGAAATAAGTCACACAGAAAAATAAACTTATCATAAGATATCACTTATGAAGGTCCTGTAAACATGGCCTCACATGAACTGATTTAGGAAAGATACCAGAGTAACGAATCTTATCATAAGATATCACTCATAGCGGGAATGTACACATGGCTACACATGAACTGATTTACAAACACAACGGAGTCACAAATTTAGAAAACAAGCTTCTGCCTGCTTAATGGGAAAGGCGAGGTGGGGTGATGCATAAAATCACAGTTTTAAATTAGCACTGATACCGTTACATAAACCAAGTATGTAATAGACAACACCTAATCCCGCCACAATGAACTGGACTCAACACCCCCTATTCATTGCAAGGAATATGTCTGACTCTCAGTATTTTAAAACATATGTATTCTCATGTCTCCATAAAGGAATCATGTGTGTGTATAACGGCATGAACAGAGCACTGAAATTCAGTTAAACCCACTTATAAAAATAAATTTCAAAAGCAAAATACAAAAACAGCGAAACAGTGAGAAAGTCTTAAAAATTTCGTTCAGGGCCTGTGATGCAACCTGGATTGACCACCTTTACACCCACAGCTGGATGAGACATAATACTGGACACTTGGGGCTGACAAGATTGCTGAGGTTGTGTGAGCAAAAGAACACCACTTAGAGCAATACTGTGTGCTACCCATTCTAGTGTTCCCAACTCTCCAGGTTTAAGGGAATCTTCCTACAGTTAAAACATGCATGGGAAACCCAGTGGATGGTACACTGTGTAATTGGGAAAGTTTTCTAAAAGGTACCTCATTTTTCCTTTTGTCGTGCTCGGATTCGCCATTCCATCTGCATTACTCAAAATCTCCCTACTTGGAGTGTCAGCGCCTTTCCCTCCTGATATGCACAGTTTGCAAATTGTGCAGAGGATGAACAGGAAGAGGGAGAATAAATGAGAGATTAGCTGTAGGTGTTTGGATGGGCACATGTCACTCTAGTTTCCCACCAGGAAGAAGAATTAAACAAAGCCTCAGCCTGAAGCCCCGGAACCAGACTAGTGCCTAAAGCCATCCTGCGGTATTGCAGCCAGCTCACAAAGAGGCGAGTTGAAAAATGGAAATCAGGGGCACAGCAACTCACAAACTTGCAGAGTTATAAAGGACAACTATCATCCAGAAATATATTGAGGAAAGGCAGTGAAGAGGATTTGAATGCAAGGTAGAATTGAAGGAAACAGATTTCAAGAGGTAGATTGGAGTCGTCTTTAAAGCACATGAAAAGCGACAGAATTTCGACAATGTTGCCCTTGGCTGAAAAGGGACTATGTGTATTTTCTTGAATATATTCGGGAAAAAATGCATATGCTCTTTTTGGCCAAGCAAGCCATCAGGCATTGCAAATCCACACTACAGAGAAGTGTCCCTTACCTCCAGTCAAAAGGGCCATCCACAAATAATGTAAAAACCGCAAAAGCAGGACAGGCCATGGAGAAAAGGGAGCCTGGTTATGCCGATGGACAGGATGTAAATTGCCAACAGCCTCTCTGGAGAACTGTATGTTGTTTTCTAAAACAGAGCTACAGAGCATAGCACACTTCCACTCATGGGCGTGTATTTTGGGAAAACTAAAAATCCACAACACACAGCCAGCCCAAACTTTAGGGCTGCTCTGTTTACAAGAACCTCGACTTCAGTACACTTTAAATATCCCAGGAAAGGAAAAAAAATAGATATAGATGTTGTGGTACTTATATACAACTGAATGTCACTCAGACATAAAATCAATGTCATAAGGCCAATAGCAGCATAATGAGTGGCTTTAGGTACGATGATGCTAAGTGAAATGAGCCACAAAGAAAAAGAAACTTATTGTAATATATCACTTATAGAGGGAATGTAAACATGGCTACACATGAACTGAATTTCAAAAGAGAACAGAGTTACACATTTAGAAAACACACTTATGCCTCCTTAAGGGGAAAGGTGACGTGGGGTGATGTGTAAAAGCAGAGTTTGAAATTAGCAGAGATCCCATTCCATATACCAAATATGTAATAGACAAGACCTACTCCTTTCTCAATGAACTGGACACAAAACACCCTATTCACTGAAGAGGAATATATCTGACTGGTAATAACCTTGAAACCTATGTATTTATATGTCTCCATAATGGAATCAAGTGTATGTAGATTGGCATAAACACAGATCAATGGAACAGGACAGAAAGCCCAGAGATAAACCTACATACCTATGGCTATCTCATCTATGACAAAGGAGCTAAGGATATACAATGGAGAAAAGACAGTCTCTTCAGTAATTGGTGCTGGGAAAACTGGACCCCTACACATAAAAGAATGAAATTAGAACACTCCATAACACCATACACAAAAATAAACTCTAAATTTATTAGAGATCTAAATATAAGACCAGACAATATAAAACACTTAGAGGAAACCATAGGCAGAACACTCTATGACATAAATCACAGCAAGATCCTTTTTGACCCACCACTTAGAGAAATGGAAATAAAAACAGAAATCAACAAATGGGACCTAATGAAACTTAAAAGCTTTTACACAGTACAGGAAAACATAAACAAGATGCAAAAACAACCCTCAGAATGGGAGAAAATATTTTCAAATGAAGCAATTGACAAAGGATTAATCTCCTAACTTTACAAGCACCGCATGTAGCTCAATATCACAAAAACAAACAACCCAATCCAAAAACGGGCAGAAGACCTAAATAGACATTTCTCCAAAGAAGATATACAGATTACCAAGAAACACATGAAAGGATGCTGAACATCACTAATCATTAGAGAAATGCAAATCAAAACTACCGTGAGGTATCACCTCACAGCAGTCAGAGTGGCAATCATCAAAAAAATCTACAAAACAATAAATGCTGGAGAGGCCTTTATTGGAGAAAAGGGAACACACTTGCACTGTGGGTGGGAATGTAAATTGATATGGGAACTAGGGAGAACAGTACGGAGGTTCCTTTAAATAACTAACAATAGAAGTACCATACGACACAACAATCCAACTACTGGACATTTGCATTGTGAAAACCATAATTCAAAAAGAGTTATGTACAAAAATGTTCATTGCAGCTCTATTTGCAATAGCCAGGACATGGAAGCAACCTAAGTGTCCATCAACAGATGAATGGATAAAGAAGATCTGGCACATATATACAATGGAATATTACTCAGCCATACATAGGAATGAAATTGGGTCATTTGTAGAGACCTCGATGGATCTAGAGACTGTCATACAGAGTGAAGTAAGTCAGAAAGAGAAAAACAAATATTGTATATTAATGCATATATGTGGAACCTAGAAAAATGGTACAGATGAACCGGTTTGCAGGGCAGAGATAGAGATACAGATGTAGAGAACAAACATATGGACACCAAGGAGGGAACACCATGTGAGGGTGGTGGTGGGATGAATTGGGAGACTAGGATTCACATGTGCACACTTATATGTATAAAATAGATATCCAATAAGAACCTGCTGTATAAAAGTAATAAATAAATTTTAAAAAAATTAAAAATAAATAAATAACATTTAATCAAATAAAACAGAAAAAAAGTTTTTCCCTTCACATAGATGTCTTTATATTAATGCATTATTTCAATGTTTATATCTCCAAATTAAAAAAAAATAGAGGAATAAATAAAATCTACCTTGAACCAAAAAGAAAAAAAGAAAAAAAAAAAAAAAAAAAAAAACAGAACCCACCAGTTATACAGAGGAAAATCATATCAGGGCACTTGCTCCAGTGGTAAAAAATTCTTAAGTTGGTCAGAGGTGGGAAATCGTCTCCCATGCACTCAGCAGCACTCCCCCCCACAAGGAGCATCCTCATTGCAAAGCTGGGGGATTGTGTCGAGGCGTCTGTCAGTAAATGTGAGCTGAGCCCCAGTCCTGCTGCAGCTGAACTCTTCCCACCCTTTCCAGGTAAAACACCTGAATATGTACAAGCACTGGCAAGCCTAGAGGAAGCGCTGTGGAGCCACACCAGCGACAGCACGCAGGCCGACTTTGTGCCTGCAGGCCAGTCAGGATGGTCCTGGCCCCAGATGCTCTTCTGGAATCTTTCCATTTCCCTGCCTGAGATACCCCTCCTGCCATGGCCCCCACTGCTTTTTTTACTTCCTCACCTCTGCCTGGGGAGAAATTCCAGTGGCAGGTATGGGTGACACATCCTCTTCTTTAGCAGGTGGCAGCCTGGCAACTCCTGCAGAAAGTCCAGCATAGCCCCACTCACACTGGGCCACCCACAAAGCCACGGCCTCTCCCTCCGTACCACCACCCCAGCCCCGACACTGCTGACGGGGCAGAGAATATGGCGTCAGGCACAGCTACAGGGGCTCTTGCTGACTGGAGAGGTGTTTATATTGACCTCAACACAGGCACACCTGGGGAGGGCTGGCAGGCAGTGTCAGGCTGCCCGAATCAGCCAATCCTCACCCCTCAGGGGCTCACAGTTGCAGAAAATGAAACTTGTTAAACGGGCCAGGCCCAAGGAAGAGGTGTGGGCTCTTGAGAGTCAGGCTAGACAAGGGGCTGCAGCTGCGGCTTGTTTTCTTATCATTTTATCTGGTCCATGAGTGGAAAACAACTTCAAGAAGACCCTATCCTAATGAGAGGAACCCAGGAGTCAGGGAGAGGAGTGATGGTGGGTGGAGACAGAGGCCTGGTGCCCTGGCTGCAGTGGAAGTGTCTGGAAGACCAGGCAGAGAGAGGCTGCACGGAGTGATAGCCAGGGTCACAGACCTGTCAGAGCTGCTGTTTGTTAGTTCAAGTCCTGCTCTGAGGTGTTCTGTGTCAGCTGTGAGCGACAGGTGAGCTGGGGGTTCTCTGCAAGGTGGGCTATGTGCACAGTTCCTGTGTGTCCAGCCCTGCTGGGGTACCTGCCCAGGGGAGTTCCGTATCCTGGGAAGGGCCTGACTATGAGAGCCCCATGGGCTGCTGGGTAGCTGCACAGGTGAGCTCCATACCCTGGGAAGGACTTGACCACGAGAGCCCCGTGGGCTGTGGGGTGCGGGATGCAGCCCAGGTGAGCTCCATATCCTGGGATTGGCCTGACCACGAGAGCCCCATGGGCTGCTGGAGACCTGGTAAAGGATATCAGGACAGTCAGTGAAGCCACCGAGGATATACATCCAGTAGCTCCTATTTCCTACACCCTGCTGCTGATTCTACCATCCACCAGGCCATGGCATTCTGTATTACACTTCAATGATGCCTTCTTCTGTATTCCATTCATCTCAGAGTCACAAGAATTTTTGGCTTGTGAGTGGCAGGACACAACATGCAACACAAGCAATAATGCTGGGCCGTCCTGCCCCAATGGTTCAAAAAACCCCACACCATCATTGGGGAAATGTCCTCTAAAGACCTAAACTTTCTACCTCTGTAAAAGGGAACCCTCCTTCAATATGCTGATGACATTCTGATCGCCAGGCCTACTAAAGACGCCTCTGAACTACCTAGCCAAGAAAGGATAGAAGGTGTCCAAGAAAAAGGCGCAAATATCCCAGGCTCAGGTGACATGCCTGGGCTTCATTCTCACAGATATTCAGAGAAACGCATCCCAGGATAGGGAAGAAGCCATTTGCAGCCTTACCTCTTCTAAAACTAGAAGACAGCTTAGGGGTTCCTGGGGAGGCCAAGGTTTTCTGCATCTGGATCCCTAACTACACTCTGATAGCTGGGCCTCTACATGAAACACTGACACGAAAAGATGATGATCCTTTTGTATAGAATCCAGAAGCAGCCTTTCAAGAATGGAAAGAGCAGTCAATTCAGACCCTTGCCCAGGAACTCGCTAATTTAGCTAAACCCTTTGACCTTTACATACCCGGTCAAAGGTTAATTGCCCTTGGAGCCTTAGTGCAAAAACTGGGACCACTTGAAATGGAGCAACACAAGAATGCCCTTCAGGTATGATAAACTATGTTCACCAAGGGCTTTGCCCACCGACTCATCAGGCCAGGATACTGGGGTATCTAAAAAGCTAGAAATCAGCAGCCCACAAGGCCAGCTCCCTCCTAAGGGAAAAGGACCCCACGTCGTGATCCTAACCACCCATCATGCCCTGAAGTTGCAGGGGTCGCTCTGTGGACACACTGACCTCGAGTGAGGAGGCCCTCCAACTCCAACCTCCAGAGAGACAAATGGGGGCAACGGGCCCCCAAGATGACTCGTGTGACCATCACTTGACCTGGAGTTTCTCTCAGAAAACAACAAGACTGTGCCCCGAAAGAGCAGACTACTGCTTGCAGGACTTACTGCACCCAGATGGGAGCTAATAAGCTTGGCGGGAGAAACATATATCACGCTTTCACCATAGAAAACCCTACAGACACCGCGGTGATGGTGGCCAATATGACCGGCTGGACTGCTGGCTACTTCTAAAGGCCGTTGACTCAGTGGACGTCATGGTCCTGGATCACCACTGACCCTGGACTGTCTGGGAGTTGCGCGGGCACGGTTCTGACACATGGTGCTGTTTGTACATTAATTCAGGGACCTAATTAAAGAAAGCACAGACTACTGGTCAGAGCATCTAGGCTGGCAAAAACCGTCAGCCTTAGGTCACCAAACAAATGTGGGGTGGGGTGAAACCTCCCACCTCAGCATCTCTGCACATCTCTCTCCTGGACACTTAAAGGTCATTAGAATCTATAACACTTCCAATGCTGGTGCTCAGGCATACGAGAAGTGAGGCAGGAGGCCTTGGGACAATCAACCTCACCTGGAGGCTGGTGGGGAGACGTTTTGCCCCTCCCCCGAAATATCAGGGCTCCCACCACAGCATGAAGCAGTTACAAAAGAGGGGTCTGCACCCTCAACACCCGAAGAATGAGGAACAGAACAAAAATCAGAGGAGGTGTTCGTCTCTGGCAACGTTCATTAAAAATTCCTGGGAGATAAAAAGAGAATCTGGGCAATAAAATAAAGTCTTACCTGTTTTTCCTTTGTGCTTTGTCTAATTTCACGTGCTCCTAGGGTTCCACATGCAGAGGTCCCACACCCGGCACTTCAGACCCGATTTCGTAGTGCAGAATGGCTGGGTCCACACCTCAGCTAGCGGGGTCCCATGCAGACTCCACGGCATAGAGCCTGAGCTTCAGCCAACCCAGCCCTCGAGAGCTCCATCCCCTCCCTCCCAGTGACGCTCCTGGGATCCCTACACAGCATCCCAGCCCACAGCCCATGGGGGAGTGCATGCTCTCACCTCTCCATTCTGTTTTCAAAATAATGTTTCCTTTGCTTCTGAACCAAACTCAGTCTTGATCTGTTGGCTCCAATGACACTGGGCACGGGTACTTCTGTTGGGGTCCACTCTGGAGGATCAGTAACAGAAATTGAGAACATTGTAACTTCAATGAACAGATGTGTGAGCCAAACTGTAGTTAACATAGAGCAGTGTATAATGCTCGGGTAAAATAAGATGTTTCTAAGACTTACCTTTGATATTTCCATCACTTTACTATAAGCAAGTTCAGTGAAGACGTCTGTCTTATTTGTCAGGTCAACATTAGAGAAATGAAGTGATTTATTTCCATGGATGTACATCAAATACTCATGGCTGAAGCTTCAATCTTGTTTTGAATGCTTTTCCATTGAAAATGATACCTCTCTTTCAGCTCCCCCATTTCTGAGAAGTATAAAATCTTATAATTTATTATTACCAAAGAGGAAAGGTAGGACAAGGGATAAATTAACAGTGTGGGATTAACACATACACACTGCTATGTATAAAATAGATCATCAACAAGGAACAACTGTATAGCACAGGGAACTACACTGAATATTTTGCAATAACCTATAAGGGGAAATAATCTGAAAAAGAATAGATATTTTTATTGACATCGTCTATCAAAGACAGATAAAATGTAACCTAAGCAAGGCCGATGGTGAACGCTTCTGACCCTGAAGATTTCAATCATCTAAAGTTTGGGCTCTGCCTATTTCCCAAGGCGCTTAATGGACATACGTGTAGCCGTAGCTTAAAAATTCCCCAGTTTGGGGTACGGGGAGGCACTGATTTGGAAAAATCCCTGGTGTTCTCATTCCATGCACTGGACCCTTCCTACAGCTAAAACATGCCTGTCACACCTAGAGGATGGTACACCATTTGTTCGGAAAGAGTTTGGAAAAGGCACCTCATCTCCTCATCGTCTGGTGCTCGGGTTCACACCTCCAGCATCTTTCCTAACAATCTCCTCACTTGGGGATATCAGCACCGTCAACATCCTGTTGCACACAGTTTGGAATTTGTCCAGAGGATGAAGCGGAAGGATGAGAAAAATTTAGAGACAAGTCTTAGTTGTTCGGACAGGAACATGCCACTCTAATTTCCCATCTGGAAGACAAATTCATCAAAGGCTAGAATTGCCCACGGAAACAGAATAGGGCTAGAGGAAATCCCGCTGTTTTGTGTCCAGTTTCCAAAAACACAAGTTGAATAATGGAACTCAGGGGCACTAAAATTCATGAAACTCCAGAGTTGAAAATATCTATCGTCGAAAAATGTCTTGAGGTAAGTCACAGAAAAGGAGTTGTAAGCAAGGGAGAGTGGCAGGAAACAGATTTGAAGAGGTAGAAAGGACTCCCTTTTAAAACACAAAAAAAGGGGCTGAACATCGCCAATGATGCAGTTGGCCCAAAAGGGCGTATGCCATTTTTTCCGAATATATTCAAGTAAAGGCCATACACACTTTTTATCCAACCAAACAGGTGGGCACTGGAAATCAATACTACAAAATGTATCACTTCACATCAGTCAGAAGGGCCATCCACATAAAGTGTAAACACCAGAAATGCAGGACAGGGCGAGGAGAAAAGGGAGCCCTGTGAAGCTGATAGTGGAATTGTAATTTGCCAACGGCCACTATGGAGAAGTGTATTGTGTTTGCTAAAACATCAAAAAGATGAGCTACAGAGCATAGGTCACTTGCACTCATGGACGTATCTGCACTGTGATGAAAAGGTCATGGAGCATTGTGGTGACAAATTTCACAGAGCATTGTGATGATGAGGGCATTGACCATTGTGATGACACAGGTCATGAAGCCTTGTGATGATGGGACACACGGAGCATTGTGATGACTGGGGTCATGTAGCATTATGATGACAGGGGCATGGAGCATTGGTCTGACAAGTTTCATGGATAATTGTGTTGACAGTGGGCATGGCACATTGTGATGACAAGGGCATGGAGCATTTTGATGACAAGGTCATGGAGTATGGTGAAGACAGGTGTCAGGGAGCATTGTGATGGCATATTTCATGTACCATTGTGATGACAATGGCATGGAGCATTGTGATGCCAAGTGTTATGGAGGATTGTGATGACAAAGGTAATGGAGCATTGTGATGACAAAGGCTTGGAGCATTGTGATGACAAGGGTCATGGAGCATTGTGATGACAAGGGCATGGAGCATTGTGATGACAACGGCCATTGAGAATTTGGATGAAAATGTCGTGAAGCATTGTGATGACAAAGGCATGGGGCTTGCTATGACAGGGGTCAGGGGGCATTGCGATGACAAGTGCATGGAGAATTGTGATGACAAGAGCATGTAACATTGTGATGAGTACTGTCATGGAGCATTGTGATGACAAGGACGTGGAGAATTGTTATGACCAGGGCATGGAGCATTGTGATGGCAAGACCGTGGAGCACTGTGATGAGAAGACCATGGATAATTCTGGTGACGAGCATCATGGAGCACTGTAATGACAAGGGGCATGGAGCATTGTGATGATACGTCTCATGGTGCATTGTGATGACAGGGGTCATGGATCATTGTGATGACAAGGGTCATGGAGTATTGTGATGACAAGCTTGTGGAGTATTGTGATGACAAAGCATTTAACACTGTGATGGGAAGTGTCATGGAACATAGTGTTGCCAAGAACGTGGAGAATAGTGATGACAGGGAACATGGAGCATTTTGACGACCAGGGCATGGAGCATTGTGATGGCAAGACCGTGGAGCATTATGATGAAAAGACCATGGATAATTTTGAAGATGAGCGTCATGGAGCGCTATAATGACAAGGGGTGTGGATAATTGTGATGACAGTGGCCATGGAACATTGTGATGACAAGAGTCATGGAGCATTTTGATGACAAGCGTGGGGAGCATTGTGATGAGAACAACACGGATAATTGTGAATGGCCAGCGTCATGGAGCACTGTAATGGCACGTGGTATGGAGCATTGTGATGACAGTGCTCATGGAGCATTGTGATGACAAGTGTCATGGAGCATTCAGATGACAAGCTTGTGGAGTATTGTGAAGACAATGGCATGGAGCATTGTGATGAAAAGGGCATGGAGCATTGTGATGAAAAATGCATGGAGCCTTTTCATGACAGGGTTCAAGGAGCATTCTGACGACAAGCGTCAGAGAGCATTGTGATGACAAGTGTATTGAGAATTGTGATGACAAATATCATGGAGCATTGTGACGACAAGGGCATGGAGTATTGTGATGACAGGCATCATGGAGCATTGTGATGACAAGGGTTATGGAACATTGTGATCACATGGGTTTGGAGCATTGTGAAGACAGAGGTCATGGATCATTGTGATTTCAAGGAGCATGGAGCATTGTGATGACAGGGGTCATGGAGCATTGTGATTTCAGGGGACATGGAACATTTTGATGAAAAGGGTCATGAAGCATTTTGGTGACAGGGGTTATGGAACATTGTGATGTCAGGGGTCATCGAACATTGTGATGATAAGTGCATGTAGCATTGTGATGACAAGGTTTATGGAGCATTGTGATGACAAGATTGTGGAACACTGTGATGACAAGCGCATGGCAAATTGTGGTGACATGTGTCAAGGAGCATTGTGCTGTCAAGCGCATGGAACATTGTAATGACAACGGTCATGGAGCATTGTGCTGAGAAAGGCATAGAGTATTGTGATGACAAGGGTCAAAGAGCATTGTGATGAAAAGTTCATGGAGCATTGTGGTGAAAAAGGTCACAGAGACTGTTGATGATGAGGGCATGGACCATTGTGATGACAAAGGTCATGAAGCATTGTGATGACTGGAGTCACGGAGCATTGTGATGACAGGGGTCATGGAGCTTTGTGATATCAAGGGCATGGAGCATTGTGAAGACCAGGTCATACAGTATTGTGAAGACAGGTGTCAGGGAGCATTGTGATGACATATGTATTGGCCCATTGTGATGACAATGGCATGGAGCATTGTGATGAAAGAGTCATGGAGGATTCTGATGACAAAGGTAATGGAACAGTGTGAGGACAATGGCTTGGAGCATTGTGATGACAAGGGTCAGGGAGCATCGTGCTGACAAGTGCATGGAGAATTGTGATGACAAGGGTCATGGAGCATTTTGATGACAAGCTTGTGGAGTATTTTGATGACAATTGCATGGATCATTGTGATGAAAACTGCATGGGGCATTGTGAGGAAAAAGGCATGGAGCCTTTTTGTGACAGGGTTCATGGAGCATTCTGAAGACAAGTGTCAGGGAGCATTGTGATGACAAGTGTATTGAGAATTGTGATGACAAAGGACATGGAGCATTGTGATGAAAAGGGCATGGAGTATTGTGATGACAGGCATCATGGAGCTTTGTGATGACAAGTGTTATGGAACTTGGTGATCACAAGTGTTTGGAGCATTGTGATGACACAGGTCATGGATCATGTTGATTTCAAGAAGCATGGAGCATTGTGATGGCAAGGGCAAGAAACCATGTGATACCAAAGTTCATGGAGGATTGTGATGACCATGGTAAAGGAGTATTGTTATGACAAGCTCATAGAACATTGTAATGACAAGTTCTTGTAGCATTTTGCTGACAAAGGCATGGAGAATTGTGATAACAGGTGTCATGGAGCACTGTGATGACATGCGTCACAGAGCATTGTGAATACAGGTGTCATGGAGCATGGGGATGAAAAGGGCATGGATCATTGTGATGACAAGTGTCATGGAAGATTGGCCTGAAAATGTTTATGGAGTATTGTGATGACAGGGGTCATGGAGCATTGTGATGACAAGAGTCCCGGCTCACTGTGTTGTCAGGGTTAATGGAGTGTTGTGATGACAGTGGTCATGGAGCATTGTGATGATATTGGTCATGGAGCATTGTGATGAGAGTGTCATGGAGAATTGGGCTGAAAATGTTCATGGAGTACTCTGATGACAGGGGTCATGGAACATTGTGATAACAAGGAAATGGAGCATGGTGATGACAAGGTCCTGGAGCATTGTGATGAGAAGACCATGGAGACATGTGATGACAAGTCTCATGGAGTATTCTGATGAAAAGGGGCATGGAGCATTGTGATTACAATGGTCTTGGAGCATTGTTATGACAAGGGCATGGAGCATTGTGAAGAGAAGGACATGGAGAATTCTGATGAATGCGTCATGGAGCACTGTGATGACAAGTGCATGGAACATTGTGATTACAGGTGTCTTGGAGCACTGTGATGAAAAGGGCATGGATCATTGTGATGAAGAAGGCATGGAGCCTTGTCATGACAGTGTTCAAGGAGCATACTGACGACAAGTGTCAGGGAGCATTGTGATGACCAGTGTATTGAGCATTGTGATGACAAAGGTTATGGAGCATAGTGATGAGAAGACCATGGATAAATGTGATTATGAGCATCATGGGGTGTTGTGATGATAAGTGTTATGGAATATTGTGATCCCAACGGTTTGGAGCATTGTGATGACAGAGGTCATGGAGCATTTTGATTTCATTGTGATGACAATAGCCTGAAGCATTATGATGATGGGCATGGTGCATTGTGATGATAGGATTCATGGAGATTTGAGATGAAAAGGGGCATCGAGCATTTTGATAACAAGGGTCTTGGAACATTGTGATGACAAGGGCATGGAGCATTGTGATGAGAAGTCCATGGAACATTCTGATGACATGCGTCATGGGGCTTTCTGATGACAAGGGCATGGAGCATTGTGATTACAGGGTTCTTGGAACATTGTGATGACAAGTGTCATGGAGCCTTGTGAATGACAAGGCCGTGGAACATTGTGATGGCAGGGGTCATGAAACATTGTTATGACAGGTGTAATGGAGCATTGTGATGAGAAGGGCAGGAAGCATTGTTGTGAAATATTTCATGGATTATTGGCATGAGAGTGGGAATGGAGCATTGTGATGACAAGAGCACGGAACGCTGTGATACATGGGTCATGGAGGATTGTAATGACAAGGGCATCGAGCACTGTGATGACAAGTGTCATGGAGCTTTGTGATGACAAGGGCATGGAGCAATGTGATGAGAGGGTTCATGGAGCATTGTGATGACAATGACATGGAGCATTGTGATGTCAAGTGTCATGGAGCTTTGTGATGACCAAAGTCATGGAGCATTTTGAAGACAAGGGCGTGGTGCATTGTGATGAGAAAGGCAGGGAGCAGTTTGAGGACAGGGTCATGCAGCAATTTGATGAAAATTGTAATGGAACAATTTGATGACATGTGTTATAGAACATTGTGATGTCAGGGGTCATGGAGCTTTGGGATGAAATGGGTCATGGAGCATTTTGATGACAAGGGTTGTGGAACATTGTGATGCCAGGGGTCATGGAACATTGTGATTACAGGGGTGAGGGAGTAATGTGATGACTAGTGATGGAACATTATGATATCTCATGTGAGAGAGCATTTTGATGAGAAGTGCATGGAGCATTGGGATTATAAGGTTTATGGAGCATATCGATGACAAGCTTGTAGAGCGTTGTGATGAAAAGCACGTGGCACATTGTGATGTCAAGGGTCATGGAGCATTGTTCTGACAAAGGCATGGAGCACTGTGATGAAAATTTCATGGAGCATTTTGGTAAAAAATATCACAGATACTTTTGATGACTCGGTAATGGACCATTGTGATGACAAAGGTCATGGAGCATTGTGATGAATGGAGTCACGGAGCATTGTGATGACAGGGGTCATGGGGCAGTGTGATGACAAGGGCATGGAGCATTGTGATGAGAAGACCATGGAGCCTTGTGATGACAAGTCTCATGCAGCATACTGATGAAAAAGGGCATGAAGCATTGTGATTACAGGGGTCTTGGAGCATTGTGATGAAGCGGGCATTTAGCATTGTGATGAGAAAGACATGGAATATTCTGATGACATACGACATGGAGCTTTGTGATGACAAGGGCATGGAGAATTGTGATTACAGGGGTCTATGAGCATTGTGATGACAAGGGTCATGGAGCCTTGTGATGACAAGGCCGTGGAAAATTGTGATGGCAGGCGTCATGGAGCATTGTTATGACAGAGGTAATGGAGCATTGTGATGAGAAGAGCAGTGAACATTTGTCTGAAATATTTCATGGATTATTGTGATGAGAGTGGGCATGAAGCATTGTGATCACATGGCCACGGAACACTGTTACATGGGTCATGGAGGATTGTAAAGACAACGGATTGGAGCATTGTGATGAGAAGGGCATAGAGCATTGTGATGACAAGTGTCATGGAGCTTTCTGATGACAAGGGCATTGAGCAATGTGATGAGAGGGTTCATGGAGCATTGTGATGACAATGACATGGAGCATAGTGATGTCAAGGATCATGGAGCTTTGTGAAGACAAAGGTCATGGACCCTTTTGATGACAAGGGCGTGGTGCATTGTGATGAGAAGGGCAGGGTGCATTTTGATGACAGTGTCATGCAGCAATTTGAGGAATAGTGTAATGGAATATTTTGATGAGAGGGGTTATAGAATATTGTGATGTCATTGGCCATGGAGCTTTGGGTTGAAAAGGGTCATGGAGCATTTTGATGACGGGTTGTGGAACATTGTGATGTCAGGTGTCATGGAACATTGTGATGATAAGTGGATGTAGCATTGTGATGACAGGGGTCATGGAACATTGTGATTACAGGGATGAGGGAGTATGGTGATGACTAGTGATGGAACATTGTGATATCTCTGGTGAGAGAGCATTTTGATGAGAAGGCCATGGATCACTGTGATTACAAGGTTTATGGAGCATAGCAATGACAAGTTTGTGAACCTTTGTAATGAAAAGTGTGTAGCACAATGTGATGACAATGGTCATGGAGCATTGTTCGGACAAAGGCAAGGAACATTGTCATAACAAGTGTCATGGAGCATTGTGATGAAAATTTCATGGAGCATTGTGGTTACAATCGTCACAGAGCCTTGTGATGACTGGGGCATGGAGCATTGAGATGACAAACGTTATGAAGCATTGTGATGACTGGAGTCACGGAGCATTGTGATGACAGGGGTCATGGAGCATTGTGATGACAAGGACATTGAGCATTGTGATGACAGGTGCATGGAGCATTGGTCTGAAAAGTTTCATAGATTATTGTGATGACAGTGGGCATGGTGCATTGTGATGACGAGGGCATGCAGCATTGTGATGTGAAGTTCATGGATTATTGTGAAGACAGGTGTCAGGGAGCATTGTGATGACCTAGGTCATGGTCGACTGCGATGACAAGGAGATGCAGCATTGTGATGAGAATGTCATGGAGAATTGTGTAGACAGGTGTCAGCGAGCATTGGGATGATATATGTCATATTCCATTGCGATGACAATGGCATGGAGCATTTTGATGCCAAATGTAATGGAGGATTGTGATGACAAATATAATGGAGCATTGTGATGACTAGGGCTTGGAGCATTACGATGACAAGGGCCATTGAGAATTTTCATGACAAGGTCGTGAAGAATTGTGATGACAAGGTCCTGGAGCATTGTGATGAGAAAACCATGGAGCCTTGTGATGACAATTCTCATGGAGCATACTGATGAAAAGGGGCATGGAGCATTGTGAATACAGGGGTCTTGGAACATTGTGATGACAAAGGCATGGAGCATTTTGAGGAGAAGGACAAGGAGCATTCTGATGACATGCGTCATTGAGCTTTGTGATGACAAGGGCATGGAGCATTGTGATTGGAGGGGTCTTGGAGCACTGTGAAGAAAAGGGCATGTATCATTGTGATGAAAGAGGCATGGAGCCTCGTCATGACAGGGTTCAAGGAGCATACAGACAACAAGTGTCAGGGAGCATTTTGATGACAATGTCGTTGTGCATTGTGATGAGAAGGGCAAGGAGCATTGTGATCACAGTGTCATGGAGCAATTTGATGAAAAGGGTCATGGATCATTTTGATGACAGTGTTTATGGAACATTGTGATGTCAGGGGTCATGGAGCATTTTGATGAAAAGGGTCATGGAGCATTTTGATGACAAGTGTATTGAGCATAGTGATGACAAAGGTCATGGAGCATTGTGATGAGAAGACCATGGATAATTGTGATGACGCGCGTCATGGGGCATTGTGATGACAAGTGTTATGGAATATTGTGATCACAAGGGTTTGGAGCATTGTGAACACAGAGGTCATGGAGCATTTTGATTTCATTGTGATGACAATAGCATGAAGCATTATGATGATGGGCATGGTGCATTGTGATGACAGGGTTCATGGATCATTGAGATGAAAAGGAGCATGGAGCATTGTGATGACAGGTGTCTTGGAGCATTGTGATGAGAAGGGTCATGGAACCCTGTGATGACAAGGCCATGGAACATCGTTATGGCAGGGATCATGGAGTATTGTTATGAGAGTGGTAATGGAGCATTGTGATGGCAAGGACATGGAGCATTGTGATGAGAAGGCCATGGAGCATTCTGATGACATGTGTCATGGAGCATTATGATGACAACGGACACGGAGCATTGTGATGAAAAGTTCATGGAGCATTGTGGTTACAAAAGTCAAAGAGCCTTGTGATGACGCGGGCATGCAACATTGTGATGACTAACGTTATGAAGCATTGTGATGACTGGTGTCACGGAGCATTGTGATGAAAGGGGTCATGGAGCATTGTGATGACTAGGGAATGGAGCATTGTGATGATAAGAGTCCCGGATCATTGTGTTGTCAGGTGTCATGGAGTGTTGTGATGACAGTTGTCATGGTGCATTGTGATGATATTGGTCATGGAGCATTGTGATGAGAAGGTCATGGATCATTTGGCTGATAATATTCATCGAGTATTGTGATGACAGGTGTCATGGAGCATTGTGATGACAAGGGAATGGAGCATTGTGATGAGAAGACCATGGAGACTTGTGATGACATATCTCCTGGAGCATTCTGTTGAAAATTGGTATGGGACACTGTGATTACAGTGGTCTGGGAGCATTGTGATGACAAGCGCATGGAGCACTGGCCTAATAAGTTTCATGGATTATTGCGATGACAGTTTGAATGGCGCATTGTGATGACAAGGGCATGGAGCATTGTGATGACCAGGTCATGCAGTATTGTGAAGACAGGTGTCAGGGAGCATTGTGATGATATAGGTAATGGCCCATTGTGATGACAATGGCATGGAGCATTGTGATGCCAAGTGTCATGGAGGATTCTGATGACAAATGTAATGGAGCATTGTGATGGCAATGGCTTGGAACATTCGGAAGACAAGGGTCAGGGAGCATTGTGCTGACAAGTGCATGGAGAATTGTGATGACAATGGTCATGGAGCATTCTGATGACAAGCTTTTGGAGTATATTGATGACAGTGGCATGGAGCATTGTGATGAAATCGGCATGCGGCATTGTGATGAAAAATGCATGGAGCCTTTTCGTGACAGTGTTCAAGGAGCATTCTCATGACAAGTGTCAGGGAGCATTTTGGTGACAAGTGTATTGAGAATTGTGATGACAAAGCTCATGGAGCATTGTGATGAAAAGTGCATGGAGTATTGTGATGACAGTCATCATGGAGCGTTGTGATGACAAGTGTTATGGAACATTGTGATCACAAGGGTTTGGAGCATTGTGATGACAGAGGTCATGGAACATTTTGATTTCAAGGAGCATGGAGCATTGTGATGACAATTGCATGAAGCAATGTGATCCCAAGGTTCATGGAGGATTGTGATGACAATGGTAATGGATTATTGTGATGACAAGGGCGTAGAGCATTGTAATGACAAGGTCATGTAGCATTTTGCTGACAAAAGCATGGAGCATTGTGATGACAGGTTTCATGGAGCACTGTGATGACAAGCGTCATGGAACATTGTGAATACAGGGGTCATGGAGCATTGGGATGACAAGGCCATGGATCATTGTGATGACAAGGGTCATGGAGCATTGGGCTGAAAATGTTCATGGAGTATTGTGATGACAGGGGTCATGGAGCATTGTGATGAGAGAGGTCATGGAGAATTTTGATTTCATTGTGCTGACAATTGCCGGAAACTTTATGATGATGGGCATGATGCATTGTGATGACAGGGTTCATGGAGCATTGAGATGAAAAGGGACATGGAGCTTTGTGATTACAGGGGTCTTGGAGCATTGTGATGACAAGGGCATGGAGCATTTTGATGAGGAGGACATGGAACATTCTGATGACATGTGTCATGGAGCTTTGTGATGACAAGGGCATGGAGCCTTGTGATTGCAGGGGTCTTGGAGCATTGTGATGAAAAGTGTCATGGAGCCTTGTGATGACAAGGGTCATGGAGCCTTGTGATGAGAACGCCTTGGAACATTGTGATGGCATGGGTCATGGAGCATTGTTATGACAGGGGTAATGGAGCATTGTGATGAGAATTTCATCGAGCACTGTGAAGACAAGTGTCATGGAGCTTTGTGATGACAAGGGCATGGAGCAATGTGATGAGAGGGTTCATGGAGCATTGTGATGACAATGGCATGGAGCACTGTGATGCCAAGTGTCATGGAGCCTTGTGATGACAACGGTCATGGAGCATTTTGATGACAAGGGCATGGTGCATTGTGATAAGAAGGCCATGGAACATTCTGATGACATGCGTCATGGAGCTTTGTGATGACAAGGGCATGGAGCATGTTGATTGCAGATGTCTTGGAGCATTGTGATGACAAGAGTCATGGAGCCTTGTGATGACAAGGCCGTGGAACATTGTGATGGCAGGGGACATTGAGCATTGTTATGAAAGATGTAATGGAACATTGTGATGAGAAGGGCATTGAGAATTGGTCTGAAATATTTCATGGATTATTGTGATGAGTGTGGGCATGGAGCATTGTGATGACAAGGGCACGGTACACTGTGATACATGAGTCATGGAGGATTGTAATGACAATGGCATGGGGCAAAGTGATGAGAGGGTTCATGGAGCATTCTGATGACAATGACATGGAGCAATGTGATGCCAAGGGTCATGGAGATTTGTGATGACAATGACAGGGAGCAATGTGATGCCAAGGGTCATGGAGCTTTGTGATGACAATGACATGGAGCATTGTGATGCCAAGGGTCATGGATCTTTGTGATGACAAAGGTCATGGAGCATTTTGATGACAAGGGTGTGGTGCATTGTGATGAGAAGGGCAGGGAGCATTTTGATGACAGGGTCATGCAGCAATTTGATGAAAAGTGTAATGGAATATTTTGATGACAGGTTTTATAGAACATTGTGATGCCAGGGCTCATGGAGCTTTGGGTTGAAAAGGGTGATGGAGCATTTTGATGACAGGGGTTATGGAACATTGTGATGTCAGGGGTGATGGAATATTGTGCTGATAAGCGGATGTAGCATTGTGATGACAGGGGTCATGGAACATTGTGATAACAGGGGTGAGAGAGGATTGTGATGACTAGTGATGGAACATTGTGATATCTCTGGTGAGAGAGCATTTTGATGAGAAGTGCATGGAGCATTGAGATTACAAGGTTTATGGAGCATAGCGATGACAAGGTTGTGGATCATTGTGATGAAAAGCGCACGACACATTGTGATGACAAGGGTCATGGAGCATTGTACTGACACAGGCATGGAGCATTGTGATGAAAAAGATCACGGAGCATTGTGATGAAAATTTCATGGAGCATTGTGGTTACAAAGGTCACAGAGCCTTGTGATGATGCGGGCATGGACCGTTGTGATGGCAAACGTTATGAAGAATTGTGATGACTGGTGTCACGGAACATTGTGATGACAGGGTCATGGAGCATTGTGATGACAAGGGCATGGAGCATTGTGATGACAGGGGCATGGAGCATTGGTCTGACATGTTTCATAGATTATTGTGATGACAGTGGACATCGTGCATTATGATGACAAGGGCATGGAGCATTGTGAAGACTAGGGAATGGAGTATTGTGAAGACAGGTGTCAGGGAGCATTTTGATGACATATGCCATGGTCCATTGCGATGACAATGGCATGGAGCATTGTGATGTCAAATGTAATGGAGGATGTGATGACAAATATAATGGAGCATTGTCATGACTAGGGCTTGGAGCATTATGATGACAAGTGCCATTGAGAATTTTCATGACAATATCATGAAGCATTGTGATGACAAGGTCCTTGAGCATTGTGATGAGAAAACCATGGAGCCTTGTGATGACAAGTCTCATGGATCATACTGATGAAAAGGGGCACGGAGCATTCTGATTACAGGGGTGTTGGAACATTGTGATAACAAGGACATGGAGCATTGTGATGACAAGTGCATGGAACATTGGTGTAATAAGTTTCATGGATTATTGTGATGACAGTAGGAATGGCACATTGTGATGACCAGGTCATGCAGTATTGTGAAGAGAGGTATCAGGGAGAAATGTGATGACATTTGTAAGGGCCCACTGTGATGACAATGGCATGGAGCATTGTGATGCCAAGTGTCATGCAGGATTCTGATCACAAAGGTAATGGAGCATTGTGATGACAATGACTTGGAGCATTGTGATGACCAGGTCATGCAGTATTGTGAAGAGAGTTATCAGGGAGAATTGTGATGACATTTGTAATGGCCCATTGTGATGACAATGGCATGGAGCATTGTGATGCCAATGTCATGGAGGATTCTGATGACAATGGTAATGGAGCATTGTGATGACAATGGCTTGGAGCATTGTGATGACAAAGGTCAGGGAGCATTGTGCTGACAAGTGCATGGAGAATTGTGATGACAAGGGTCATGAAGCATTCTGATGACAAGCTTGAGGAGTATTTTGAAGACAATGGCATGGAGCATTGTGAAGGAAATGGAATGAGTCTTTGTGATGCAAAAGGCATGGAGCCTTTTCATGACAGGTTTCAAGGAGCATTCTGATGACAAGTGTCAGGGAGCATTGTGATGACAAGTGTATTGAGAATTGTGATGACAAAGTTCATGGAACATTGTGAAGAAAAGGGCATGGAGTATTGTGATGACAGGCATCATGGAGCGTTGTGATGACAAGTGTTATGGAACATTGTGATCACAAGGTTTTGGAGCATTGCAATGACAGAGGCCATGGATCATTTTGATTTCAAGTAGCATGGAGCATTGTGATGTCAAGGGCATGAAGCAATGTGATCCTAAGGTTCATGGAGGATTGTGATGACAGTGGTAATGGAGTATTGTGATGACAAGCGCATAGAGCATTGTAATGAAAATGTCACATAGCATTTTGCTGACAAAGGCCTGGAGCATGGTGATGACAGGTGTCATGGAGCACTGTGATGAGAAGCGTCACGGAGCATTGTGAGTACATGGGTCATGGGGAATTGGGATGACAAGGGCATGGATCATTGTGCAGACAAGTGTCATGGAGCATTGGGCTGAAAATGTTCATGGAGTATTGGGATGACAAAGGTCATGGAGCATTGTGATGACAGAGGTCATGGAGAATTTTGATTTCATTGTGCTGACAATAGCCGGAAGCATTATGATGATGGGCATGATGCATTGTGATGACAGGGTTCATGGAGCATTGCCATGAAAAGGGGCATGGAGCATTGTGATTACAGGGGTCTGGGAGCATTGTGATGACAAGGGCATGGAACATAATGATGAGAAGGCCATGGAACATTCTGATGACATGTGTCATGGAGCGTTGTGATGATAAGGGCATGGAGCATTGTGATTACTGGGGTCATGGAGCATTGTGATGACAAGGGCATGGAACATTGTGAGGAGAATCCCATGGAACATTCTGATGACATGCGTCATGGAGCTTTGTGATGACAGGGGCATGGAGCATTTTGATTAAGGGTTCTTGGAGCATTGTGATTACAAGGGTCATGGAGAATTGGGATGACAAGGGCATGGATGATTGTGATGACAAGGATCATGGAGCATTGGGCTGAAAATGTTCATGGAGTACTGTGATGACAGGGGTCATGGAGCATTGTGATGAGTAGGGAATGGAGCATTGTGATGACAATAGTCCCGGGTCATTGTGTTGTCAGGTGTCATGGAGTGTTGTGATGACAGTGGTCATGGAGTATTTTGATGATATTTGTCATTGAGCATTGTGATGAGAAGTTCATGGAGCACTGGGCTGTAAATGTTCATGGAGTATTGTGATGAGAGGGGTCATGGAGCATTGTGATGACAAGGGAATGGAGCATGGTGATGACATGGTCCTGGAGCATTGTGATGGGTAGACCATGGAGACTTGTGATGACAAGTCTCATGGAGCACTGTGATGAAAAGGGGCATGGAGCATTGTGATTATACGGGACTTGGAGCATTGTGATGACAAGTGCATGGAGAATTGTGAGGAGGAGGCCATGGAGCATTCTGATGACATGCGTCATGGAGCTTTGTGATGACAAGGGCATGGAGCATTGTGATTACAGGGGTCTTGGAACATTGTGATGAAAAGGGCATGGATCATTGTGATGAAAAGGCATGGAGCCATGTCATTACAGGGTTCAAGGAGCATACTGACGACAAGTGTCAGGGAGCATTGTGATGACAAGTGTATTGAGAATTGTGATGACAAAGATCATGGTGCATTGTGATGAGAGGACCATGGATAATTGTGATGATGAGCGTCATAGGGTGTTGTGATGATAAGTGTTAAGGAACATTGTGATCAGAAGGGTTTGGAGCATTATGATGACAGTGGTCATGGAGAAATTTGATTTCATTGTGATGACAAGAGCCTGAAGCATTATGATGATGGGAATGGTGCATTTTGATTACAGTGTTCATGGAGCATTGAGATGAAAAGGGGCATGGAGCATTGTGATTACAGGTGTTTTGCAGGATTGTCATGACAAGGGCATGGAGCATTGTGATGAGAAGGCCATGGAATATTCTGATGGCATGTGTCATAGAGCTTTGTGATGACAAGGGCATGGAGCATTGTGATTACAGTGGTCTTGGAGCATTGTGATGATAAGGGTCATGGAGCCTTGTGATGACAAGGCCATGGAACATTGTGATGGCAGGTGTCATGGAGCATTGTTATGACAGAGGTAATGGAGCATTGTGATGAGAAGGGCATTGAGCATTGGTCTGAAAAGTTTCATGGATTATTGTGATGAGAGTGGGCATGGAGCATTGTGATGACAAGGGCATGGAACACTGTTATACATGGGTCATGGAGGATTGTAATGACAAGGGCATGGAGCATTGTGATGAGACAGGCATCGAGCATTGTGATGACAAGTGTCATGGAGCTTTGTGATGACAAGGGCATGGAGACATGTGATGAGAGGGTTCATGGAGCATTGTGATGACAATGACATGGAGCATTGTGATGCCAAGGGTCATGGAGCTTTGTGATGACAAAGGTCATGGAGCATTTTGATGACAAGGGGGTGGTGCATTGTGATGAGAAGGGCAGGGAGCATTTTGATGACCGGGTCATGCAGCAATTTGAAGAAAAGTGTAATGGAACATTTTGATGGCAGGGGTTACAGAACATTGTGATGCCAGGTGTCTTGGGGCTTTGGGATGAAAAGGGTCATGGAGCATTTTGATGACAGGGGTTATGGAACACTGTGATGTCAGGGGTCATGGAACATTGTGCTGATATGGGGATATAGCATTGTGATGACTGGGGTCATGGAACATTGTGATAACATGGGTGAGGGAGGATTGTGATGACTAGTGATGGAACATTGTGATATCACATGTGAGAGAGCATTTGGATGAGAAGTGCATGGAGCATTGTGATTACAAGGTTAATGGAGCATAGCGATGACAAGGTTGTGGATCATTGTGATGAAAAGCGCATGGCACATTGTGATGACAAGGGTCATGGAGCATTGTTCTGAAAAACGCATGGAGCATTGTGATGACAAGGGTCACGGAGAATTGTGATGAAATGTTCATGGAGCATTGTGGTTTCAAAGGTCACAGAGCCTTGTGATGATGCCGGCATGGACCGCTGTGATGACAAACGTTATGAAGCATTGTGATGACTGGAGTCACGGAGCATTGTGATGACAATGGCATGGAACATTGTGATGACAGGGGCATGGAGAATAGGTCTGACAATTTTCGTACATTATTGTGATGACAGTGGGCATGGTGCATTGTGATGACAAAGGCATGGAGCATTTTGAAGACAAGGGAATGGAGTATTGTGAATACATGTGTGAGGGAGCATTGTGATGACATATGTCATGGTCCACTGCGATGACAATGGCATGGAGCATTGTGATGTCAAATGTAATGGAGGATGTGATGACAAATATAATGGAGCATTGTCATGACTAGGGCTTGGAGCATTATGATGACAAGGGCCATTGAGAATATTCATGACAATGTCATGAAGCATTGTGATGACAAGGTCCTTGAGCATTGTGATGAGAAAACCATGGAGCCTTGTGATGACAAGTCTCATGGATCATACTGATGAAAAGGGGCACGGAGCATTCTGATTACAGGGGTGTTGGAACATTGTGATAACAAGGGCATGGAGCATTGTGATGACAAGTGCATGGAACATTGGTGTAATAAGTTTCATGGATTATTGTGATGACAGTAGGAATGGCACATTGTGATGACAGGAGCATGGAGCATTGTGATGACCAGGTCATGCAGTATTGTGAAGAGAGGTATCAGGGAGCAATGTGATGACATTTGTAAGGGCCCATTGTGATGACAATGGCATGGAGCATTGTGATGCCAAGTGTCATGCAGGATTCTGATCACAAAGGTAATGGAGCATTCTGATGACAATGGCTTGGAGCATTGTGATGACCAGGTCATGCAGTATTGTGAAGAGAGTTATCAGGGAGAATTGTGATGACATTTGTAATGGCCCATTGTGATGACAATGGCATGGAGCATTGTGATGCCAAGTGTCATTGAGGATTCTGATGACAATGGTAATGGAGCATTGTGATGACAATGGCTTGGAGCATTGTGATGACAAGGGTCAGGGAGCATTGTGCGGACAAGTGCATGGAGAATTGTGATGACAAGGGTCATGAAGCATTCTGATGACAAGCTTGAGGAGTATTTTGAAGACAATGGCATGGAGCATTGTGAAGAAAATGGAATGGGTCTTTGTGATGCAAAAGGCATGGAGCCTTTTCGTGACAGGTTTCAAGGAGCATTCTGATGACAAGTGTCAGGGAGCATTGTGATGACAAGTGTATTGAGAATTATGATGACAAAGTTCATGGAACATTGTGAAGAAAAGGGCATGGAGTATTGTGATGACAGGCATCATGGAGCGTTGTGATGACAAGTGTTATGGAACATTGTGATCACAAGGTTTTGGAGCATTGCAATGACAGAGGCCATGGATCATTTTGATTTCAAGGAGCATGGAGCATTGTGATGTCAAGGGCATGAAGCAATGTGATCCTAAGGTTCATGGAGGATTGTGATGACAGTGGTAATGGAGTATTGTGATGACAAGCGCATAGAGCATTGTAATGAAAAGGTCACGTAGTATTTTGCTGACAAAGGCCTGGAGCATGGTGATGACAGGTGTCATGGAGCACTGTGATGAGAAGCGTCACGGAGCATTGTGAATACATGGGTTATGGGGAATTGGGATGACAAGGGCATGGATCATTGTGCAGACAAGTGTCATGGAGCATTGGGCTGAAAATGTTCATGGAGTATTGGGATGACAAATGTCATGGAGCATTGTGATGACAGATGTCATGTTGAATTTTGATTTAATTGTGCTGACAATAGCCGGAAGCATTATGATGATGGGCATGATGCATTGTGATGACAGGGTTCATGGAGCATTGAGATGAAAAGGGGCATGGAGCATTGTGATTACAGGGGTCTGGGAGCATTGTGATGACAAGGGCATGGAACATATTGATGAGAAGGCCATGGAACATTCTGATGACATGTGTCATGGAGCTTTGTGATGATAAGGGCATGGAGCGTTGTGATTACAGGGGTCATGGAGCATTGTGATGACAAGGGCATGGAACATTGTGAGGAGAATCCCATGGAACATTCTGATGACATGCGTCATGGAGCTTTGTGATGACAGGGACATGGAGCATTTTGATTAAGGGTTCTTGGAGCATTGTGATTACAAGGGTCATGGAGAATTGGGATGACAAGGGCATGGATGTTTGTGATGACAAGGGTCATGGAGCATTGGGCTGAAAATGTTCATGGAGTACTGTGATGATAGGGGTCATGGAGCATTGTGATGAGTAGGGAATGGAGCATTGTGATGACAAGAGTCCCGGGTCATTGTGTTGTCAGGTGTCATGGAGTGTTGTGATGACAGTGGTCATGGAGTATTTT
Source organism: Mesoplodon mirus (assembly GCF_964341445.2). Classification (NCBI taxonomy): domain Eukaryota; kingdom Metazoa; phylum Chordata; class Mammalia; order Artiodactyla; family Ziphiidae; genus Mesoplodon; species Mesoplodon mirus. The sequence continues at coordinate 183,425 of NW_028295469.1, forward strand.
GATGATATTTGTCATTGAGCATTGTGATGAGAAGTTCATGGAGCACTGGGCTGTAAATGTTCATGGAGTATTGTGATGAGAGGGGTCATGGAGCATTGTGATGACAAGGGAATGGAGCATGGTGATGACATGGTCCTGGAGCATTGTGATGGGAAGACCATGGAGACTTGTGATGACAAGTCTCATGGAGCACTGTGATGAAAAGGGGCATGCAGCATTGTGATGACAAGTGCATGGAGAATTGTGAGGAGGAGGCCATGGAGCATTCTGATGACATGCGTCATGGAGCTTTATGATGACAAGGGCATGGAGCATTGTGATTACAGGGGTCTTGGAGCATTGTGATGAAAAGGGCATGGATCATTGTGATGAAAAGGCATGGAGCCATGTCATAACAGGGTTCAAGGAGCATACTGACGACAAGTGTCAGGGAGCATTGTGATGACAAGTGTATTGAGAATTGTGATGACAAAGATCATGGTGCACTGTGATGAGAGGACCATGGATAATTGTGATGATGAGCGTCATAGGGTGTTGTGATGATAAGTGTTAAGGAACATTGTGATCAGAAGGGTTTGGAGCATTATGATGACAGTGGTCATGGAGAAATTTGATTTCATTGTGATGACAAGAGCCTGAAGCATTATGATGATGGGCATGGTGCATTTTGATTACAGTGTTCATGGAGCATTGAGATTAAAAGGGGCATGGAGCATTGTGATTACAGGGGTTTTGCAGCATTGTCATGACAAGGGCATGGAGCATTGTGATGAGAAGGCCATGGAATATTCTGATGGCATGTGTCATAGAGCTTTGTGATGACAAGGGCATGGAGCATTGTGATTACAGTGGTCTTGGAGCATTGTGATGATAAGGGTCATGGAGCCTTGTGATGACAAGGCCATGGAACATTGTGATGGCAGGTGTCATGGAGCATTGTTATGACAGAGGTAATGGAGCATTGTGATGAGAAGGGCATTGAGCATTGGTCTGAAAAGTTTCATGGATTATTGTGATGAGAGTGGGCATGGAGCATTGTGATGACAAGGGCACGGAACACTGTTATACATGGGTCATGGAGGATTGTAATGACAAGGGCATGGAGCATTGTGATGAGACGGGCATCGAGCATTGTGATGACAAGTGTCATGGAGCTTTGTGATGACAAGGGCATGGAGACATGTGATGAGAGTGTTCATGGAGCATTGTGATGACAATGACATGGAGCATTGTGATGCCAAGGGTCATGGAGCTTTGTGATGACAAAGGTCATGGAGCATTTTGATGACAAGGGGGTGGTGCATTGTGATGAGAAGGGCAGGGAGCATTTTGATGACCGGGTCATGCAGCAATTTGAAGAAAAGTGTAATGGAACATTTTGATGGCAGGGGTTACAGAACATTGTGATGCCAGGTGTCTTGGGGCTTTGGGATGAAAAGGGTCATGGAGCATTTTGATGACAGGGGTTATGGAACACTGTGATGTCAGGGGTCATGGAACATTGTGCTGATAAGGGGATATAGCATTGTGATGACAGGGGTCATGGAACATTGTGATAACATGGGTGAGGGAGGATTGTGATGACTAGTGATGGAACATTGTGATATCACATGTGAGAGAGCATTTGGATGAGAAGTGCATGGAGCATTGTGATTACAAGGTTAATGGAGCATAGCGATGACAAGGTGGTGGATCATTGTGATGAAAAGCGCATGGCACATTGTGATGACAAGGGTCATGGAGCATTGTTCTGAAAAACGCATGGAGCATTGTGATGACAAGTGTCACGGAGAATTGTGATGAAATGTTCATGGAGCATTGTGGTTTCAAAGGTCACAGAGCCTTGTGATGATGCGGGCATGGACCGTTGTGTAGACAAACGTTATGAAGCATTGTGATGACTGGAGTCACGGAGCATTGTGATGACAGGGGTCATGGAGCATTGTGATGACAATGGCATGGAACTTTGTGATGATAGGGGCATGGAGAATTGGTCTGACAATTTTCATACATTATTGTGATGACAGTGGGCATGGTGCATTGTGATGACAAGGGCATGGAGCATTTTGAAGACAAGGGAATGGAGTATTGTGAATACATGTGTGAGGGAGCATTGTGATGACATATGTCATGGTCCACTGCGATGACAATGGCATGGAGCATTGTGATGCCAAATGTAATGGAGGATTGTGATGACAAATATAATGGAACATTGTGATGACTAGGGCTTGGAGCATTATGATGACAAGGGCCATTGAGAATTTTCATGACAAGGTCGTGAAGCATTGTGATGACAATGTCCTGGAGCATTGTGATGAGAAAACCATGGAGCCTTGTGATGACAAATCTCATTGATCATTCTGATGAAAAGGAGCATGGAGCATTCTGATTACAGGGGTCTTGGAAATTTGTGATAACAAGGGCATGGAGCATTGTGATGACAAGGGCATGGAGCATTGTTCTACCAAGTTTCATGGATTATTGTGATGACAGATGGAATGGCGCATTGTGATGACAGGGCATGGAGCATTGTGAGGAGAAGACCAAGGAGCATTCTGATGGCATGCATCATTGTGCTTTGTGATGACAAGGGCATGGAGCCGTGTGATTACATGGGTCTTGGAGCATTGCGATGAAAAGTGCATGGTACACTGAGATGAAAATAGCATGTAGCCTTGTCATGACAGGATTCAAGGAGCATACAGACAACAAGTGTCAGGGAGCATTTTGATGACAAGTGTATTGATCATTGTGATGACAAAGGTCATGGAGCATTGTGATGAGAAGACCATGGATAATTGTGATGACGTGCGTCATGGGGCATTGTGATGACAAGTGATATGTCATATTGTGATCACCAGGGTTTGGAGCATTGATATGACAGAGGTCATGGAGCATTTTGATTTCATTGTGATGACAATAGCATGTAGCATTATGATGATGGGCATGGTGCATTGTGATGATAGGGTTCATGGATCATTGAGACGAAAAGGGGGATAGAGCATTGTGATTACAGGGTTCTTGGAGAATTGTGATGAGAAGGGTCATGGAGCTTTGTGATGACAAGTCCATGGAACATCGTGATGGCAGGGGTCATCGAGCATTGTTATGAAAGAGGTAATGGAGCATTGTGATGGCAAGGTCGTGAAGCATTGTGATGAGAAGGCCATGGAGCATTGTGATGACATGTGTCATGCAGCTTTGTGAAGACAAGGGCTTGGAGCAATGTGATGAGAGCGTTCCTGGAGCATTCTGATGACAATGACATGGAGCATTGTGATGCCAAGGGTCATGGATATTTTTGATGAAAAAGGTCATGGAGCATTTTGATACCAAGGACGTTGTGCATTGTGATGAGAAGGGCAGGGAACATTGTGATGACAGGGTCATGGAGCAATTTGATGAAAAGTGTCATGGAACATTTTTATGACAGGTGTTATGGAACATTGTGATGTCAGGGGTCATCGAACATTGTGATGATAAGTGCATGTAGCATTGTGATGAGAGGAATCATGGAACATTGTGATGATACGGGTGAGGGAGTATTGTGACAAATAGTGATGTCGCATTGTGATATCAGTGGTGAGAGAGCATTTTGATGAGAAGTGCATGTAGCATTGTAATGACCACGTCATTTAACATTTTGCTGACAAAGGCATGGAGCATTGTGATGACATGTGTCATGGAGCACTGTGATGACAAGTGTCACGGAGCATTGTGAATACAGAGGTCATGGAGCATTGGGATGACAAGGACATGGATCATTGTGATGACAAGTGTCATGGAGCACTGGGCTGAAAATGTTCATGGAGTGTTGTGATGACAGGGGTCATGGAGCATTGTGATGACTAGGGAATGGAGCTTTGTGATGACAAGAGTCCCGGATCATTGTGTTGTTAGGTGTCATGGAGTGTTGTGATGACAGTGGTCATGGAGCATTGTGATATTATTGGCCATGGAGCATTGTGATGAGTAGGTCGTGCAGCATTGGACTGAAAATGTTCATGGATTATTGTGATGAGAGGGGTCATGGAGCATTGTGATGACAAAGGAATGGAGCATCGTGATGACAATTTCCTGGAGCATTGTAATGAGAAGACCATGGAGACTTGTGATGACAAGTCTCATGGAGCATTCTGGTGCAAAGGGGCATGGAGCATTGTGATTACAGTGGTCTTGGAGCATTGTGATGACTAGGGCATGGAGCATTGTGATGAGAAGGCCGTGAAGCATTCTGATGACATGCATCATGGCGTTTTTTGATGACAAGGGCATGGAGCCTTGTGATTACAGGGGTTTTGGAACATTGTGATGACAAGGGCATGGAGCATTGTGAGGAGAAGACCAAGGAGCATTCTGATGGCCTGCGTCATTGAGCTTTGTGATGACAAGAGCATGGAGCATTGAGATTATATGTGTCTTGGAGCATTGTGATGAAAAGGACATGGATCATTGTGATGAAAAAGGCATGGAGCCTTGTCATGACAGGATTCAAGCAGCATACAGACAACAAGTGTCAGGGAGCATTTTGATGAGAAGTGTATTGAACACTGTGAGGACAAAGATCGTGGAGCATTGAGATGAGAAGACCATTGATAAATGTGATGACGAGCATCATGGGGCATTATAATGACAAGTGATATGGAATATTGTGATCACAAGGGTTTGGAGCATTGTTATGACAGAGGTCATGGAGCATTTTGATTTCATTGTGATGACAATAGCATGAAGCATTATGATGATGGGCATGGTGCATTGTGATGACAGGGTTCATGGATCATTGAGATGAAAAGAGGCATAGAGCATTGTGATTACAGGGTTCTTGGAGCATTGTGATGAGAAGGGTCATGGAGCTTTGTGATGACAAGGATATGGAACATCGTGATGGCAGGGGTCATGGAGCATTGTTATGTCAGTTGTAATGGAGCATTCTGATGGCAAGGGCGTGGAGCATTGTGATGAGAAGGCCATGGAGCATTCTGATGACATGTGTCATGGAGCTTTGTGAAGACAAGGGCATGGAACAATGTGATGAGAGCGTTCAGGGAGCATTGTGATGACAATGACATGGAGCATTGTGAGGCCAAAGGTCATGGATCTTTGTGATGAAAAAACTCATGGAGAATTTTGATAGCAAGGGCGTAGTGCATTGTGATGAGAAGGGCAGGGAGCATTGTGATGACAGGGTCATTGAGCAATTTGATGAAAAGTGTCATGGAATATTTTGATGACAGGTGTTATGGAACACTGTGATGTCAGGGGTCATCGAACATTGTGATGATAAGTGCATGTAGCATTGTGATGATAGGAAATATGGAACATTGTGATAACAGGGGTGAGGGAGTATTGTGACAAATAGTGATATAGCATAGTGATATCAGTGGTGAGAGAGCATTTTGATGAGAAGTGCATGGAGCATTGTGATGACAAATTTTATGGAGCACTGTGATGACAAAGATTGTAGAGCACTGTGATGACAAGCGTATGGTGCATTGTGATGACATGTGTCATGGAGCATTGTGCTGACAAGGGTCAAGGAGCATTGTGATGAAAAGTTCATGGAGCATTGTGGTTAAAAAGGTCACAGAGACTGTTGATGACGAGGGCATGAACCATTGTGATGACAAAGGTAATGAAGCATTGTGATGACTGGAGTCACGGATCATTGTGATGACAGGGGTCATGGAGCATTGTGATAACAAGGGCATGGAGCATTGTTATGACAAGGGCATGGAACATTGGTCTAATAAGTTTCATTGATTATTGCGATGACAGTTGGAATGGCACATTGTGATGACAATGTCATGGAGCATTGTGATGACCAGGTCATGCAGTATTGTGAAGACTGGTGTCACGGAGCATCATGATGATATATGTAATGGCCCAGTGTGATGACAATGGCATGGAGCATTGTAATGACAAATGTCATGGAGGATTCTGATGACAAAGGTAATGGAGCATTGTGATGACAATGGCTTGTTGCATTGTGATGAAAACGGTCAGGGAGCATTGTGCTGACAAGTGCATGGAGAACTGTAATGACAATGGTCATGGAGCATTATGATGACAAGCTTGTGGAGTGTTTTGATGACAATGGCATGGAGCATTGTGATGAAAACCGCTTAGGGTATTGTGATGAAAATCGCATGGAGCCTTTTAGTGACAGGGTTCAAGGAGCATGCTGATGACAAGTGTCAGGGAGCATTGTGATGACAAGTGTATTGAGAATTGTGATGACAAAGGTCATGGAGCATTGCGATGAAAAGGGCATGGAGTATTGTGATGACAGGCATCATGGAGCGTTGTGATGACAAGTGTTATGGAACATTGTTATCACAAGGGTTTGGAGCATTGTGATAACAAAGGTCATGGATCATTTTGATTTCAAGGAGCATGGAGCATTGTGATGACAAGGGCATGAAGCAATGTGATCCCAAGGTTCATGGAGTATTGTGATGACAAGCGCATACAGCATTTTAATGACAAGGTCATGTAGCATTTTGCTGAAAAATGCATGGAGCATTGTGATGACAGGTGTCATGGAGCACTGTGATGACAAGCGTCACGGAGCATTGTGAATACAGGGGTCATGGAGCATTGGGATGACATGGGCATGGATCATTATGATGGCAAGGGTCATGGAGCACTGGGCTGAAAATGTTCAAGGAGTGTGGTGATGACAGGGGTCATGGAGCTTTGTGAGGACTAGGGAATGGAGCATTGTGATGACAAGAGTCCCGGATCATTGTGTTTTCAGGTGTCATGGAGTGTTGTGTTAACAGTGGTCATGGAGCATTGTGATGATATTGGCCATGGAGCATTGTGATAAGTAGGTCGTGGAGCAATGGGCTGAAAAGTTCATGGATTATTGTGATGACAGGGGTCATGGAGCATTGTGATGAAAAGGGAATGGAGCATGGTGATGACAATTTCCTGGAGCATTGTGAAGATAAGTCCATGGCGACTTCTGATGACAAGTCTCATGGAGCATTCTGATGAAAAGGGGAATGGAGCATTGTGATTACAGGGGTCTTGGAGCATTGTGATGACTAGGGCATGGAGCATTGTGATGAGAAGGCCATGGAGCATTCTGATGACATGCGTCATGGATTTTTGTGATGACAAGAGCATGGAGCATTGTGATTAAAGGGATCTTGGAGCATTGTGATGAAAATGGCATGGATCATTGTTATGAAAAAGGCATGGAGCCTTGTCATGACAGGGATCAAGGAGCATACGACGACAAGTGTCAGGCAGCATTGTGATGACAAGTGTATTGAGCATTGTGATGACAAAGATCATGGAGCACTGTGATGAGAAGATCATGGAAAATTGTGATGATGAGCTTCATGGGGTGTTGTGATGATAAGTGTTATGGAACATTGTGATCACAAGGGTTTGGAGCATTATGATGACAGAGGTCATGGAGAATATTGATTTCATTGTGATGATAATAGCCTGAAGCATTATGATGATGGGCATGGTGCATTTTGATGACAGGGTTCATGGAACATTGAGATGAAAAGGGGCATGGAGCATTGTGATTACAAGGGTCTTGGAGCAATGTGATGACAAGGGCATGGAGCATGGTGATGAGAAGGCGCTGGAACATTCTGATGACATGCATCATGGAGCTTTGTGATGACAAGTGCATGGAGCATTGTGATTTCAGGGGTCTTGAGCATTGTGATGACAAGTGTCATGGAACCTTGTGATGACTAGGCCGTGGAATATTGTGATGGCAAGGGCCATGGTGCATTGTTATGACAGGGGTAATGGAGCATTTTGATGAGAAAGGCATGGAACATTGGTCTGAAATGTTTCATGGATTATTGTCATGAGAGTTGGCATGGAGCATTGTAATGACAAGGGCACAGAACACTGTGATACATGGGTCATTCAGGATTGTAATGACAAGGGCATGGAGCATTGTGATGAGAAGGGCATCGAGCATTGTGATGACAAGTGTCATGGAGCTTTGTGATGACAAGGACATGGAACAATGTGATGAAATGATTCATGGAGCATTGTGATGACAATGACCTGGAGCATTGTGATGCCAAGGTTCATGGAGCTTTGTGATGACAAGTCATGGAGCATTTTGATGACAAGTGCATGGTGCTTTATGATGAGAAGGGCAGGAAGCATACTGATGACCGGGTCATGCAGCAATTTGATGAAAAGTGTAAAGGAACATTGTGATATCAGGGGTCTTGGAGCTTTGGGATGAGATGTTTATGGAGAATTTTGATGACAGGTGTTATGGAACATTGTAATGGCAGGGGTCATGGAACATTGTGATGATAAGGGGATGTAGCATTGGGATGACAGGGTCATGGAACATTGTGATTACAGGGGTGAGGGAGTATTGTGATGACTAGTGATGGTACATTGTTATATCTCTGGTGAGAGAGCATTTTGATGAGAAGTGCATGGACCATTGTGATTACAAGGTTAATGGAGCATTGTGATGACAAAGTTGTGAACCGTTGTGATGAAATGCGTGTGGCACATTGTGATGACAATGGTCATGGAGCATTGTTCTGACAAAGACATGGAGCATTGTGATGATAAGGGTCACAGAGAATTGTGATGAAAATTTATGGAGCTTTGTGGTTACAAAGGTCACAGAGACTTCTGATGACGCGGGCATGGCCCATTGTGATGACAAAAGTTATGAAACATTGTGATGACTGGAGTCACGGAGCATTGTGATGAGAGGGGTCATGGAGCATTGTGATGACAACGGCATGGAGCATTGTGATGACAGGGGCATGGAGCATTGCTCTGACAAGTTTTATAGATAATTGTGATGACAGTGGGCATGGTGCATTGTGACGACAAGGGCATGGAGCACTGTGATGAGAAGGTAATGGAGTATTGTGAAGACAGGTGTCAGGGAGCATTGTGATGACATATGTCATGGTCCATTGTGATGACAATGGCATGGAGCATTGTGATGCCAAATGTAATGGAGAATTGTTTTGACAAATATAATGGAGCATTGTGATGATTAGGGCATGGAGCATTATGATGACAAGGGCCATTGAAAATTTTCTTGACAAGGTGGAGAAGCATTGTGATGACAAGGTCCTTGAGCATTGTGATGAAAAAACCATGGAGCCATGTGATGACAAGTCTCATGGAGCATACTGATGAAAACGGGCATGGAACATTGTTATTAAAGGGGTCTTGGAACATGGTGATGACAAGGGCATGGAACATTGTGAGTCGAAAACCAAGGAGCATTCTGATGGCATGCGTCATTGAGCTTTGTGATGACAAGGGCATCGAGCATCGTAATTACATGGGTCTTGGAGCATTGTGATGAAAAGGGCATGGATCATTGTGCTGAAAAAGGCATGAGGCCTTGTCATGACAGGGTTCAAGGAGCATACAGACAACAAGTGTCAGGGAGCATTTTGATGACAAGTGTATTGAGCATTGTGATGACAACGGTCATGGAGCATTGTGATGAGAAGACCATTGATAATTGTGATGACACGAGTCATGGGGCATTGTGATGACAAGTGTTATGGAATATTGTGATCACAAGGGTTTGGAGCATTGTGATGACAGAGGTCATGGAGCATTTTGATTTCATTGTGATGACAATAGCATGAAGCATTATGATGATGGGCATGGTGAATTGCGATGACAGGGTTCATGGGTCATCGAGATGAAAAGGGGCATAGAGCATTGTGATTACAGGGTTCTTGGTGCCTTGTGATGAGAAGGGTCATTCAGCTTTGTGATGACAAGGCCATGGAACATCGTGATGGCAGAGGTCATGGGGCATTGTTATTACTGGGGTAATGGAGCATTGTGATGGCAAGGGCATGGAGCATTGTGATGAGAAGGCCATGGAGCATTCTGATGACATGTGTCATGGAGCTTTGTGAAGACATTGGCATGGAGCATTGTGATGAGAGCGTTCATGGAGCATTGTGATTACAATGACATGGAGCATTGTGATGCCAAGGGTCATGGATCTTTGTGATGACAAAGGTCATGGAGCATTTTGATGGCAAGGGCGTTGTGCATGGTGATGAGAAGGGCAGGGAGCATTCTGATGAGAGGGTCATGGAGCAATTTGATGAAAAGTGTCATGGAACATTTTGATAACAGTTGTTATGGAACATTGTGAAGTCAGGGGTCATCGAACATTGTGATGATAAGTGCATGTAGCATTGTGATGACAGGAGTCATGGAAAATTGTGATGACAGGGGTGAGGGAGTATTGTGACAAATAGTGATGTAGCATTGTGATATCAGTGGTGAGAGATCATTTTGATGAGAAGTACATGGTGCATTGAGATGGCAAATTTTAAGGAGCATTGTGATGACAAGATTGGGGAGCAGTGTGATGACAAGCGCTTGGTGCATTGTGATGACATGTGTCACAGAGCACTGTGCTGACAAGCACATGGAGCATTGTGATGACAAGGGTCAAAGACCATTGTGATGAAAAGTTCATGGAGCACTGTGGTTATAAAGGTCACAGAGACGGTTGATTACAAGGGCATGTACTATTGTGATGACAAAGGTCATGAAGCATTGTGATGACTGGAGTCATGGAGCATTGCGATGACAGGGGTCATGGAGCATTGTGATAACAACGGCATGGAGCATTGTGATGACAAGGGCATGGAACATTGGTCTAATATGTTTCATGGATCATTGTGATGACAGTTGGAATGGCACATTGTGATGAAAGGCCATGTAGCATTGTGATGACCAAGTCATGCAGTATTGTGAAGACAGGTGTCAGGGAGCATTGTGATGACATATGTAATGGCCCATTGTGATGACAATGGCATGGAGCATTGTGATGCCAAGTGTCATGGAGAATTGTGATGACAAAGGTAATGGAGCATTGTGATGACAATGGCTTGGAGCACTGTGATGACAAGGGAATGGAGCATGGTGATGATAAGGTCTTGCAGCATTGTGATGAGAAGACCATGGAGACTTGTGATGACAAGTCTCTTGGAGCATTCTGATGAAAAGGGGCATGGAGCATTGTTATTACAGGGGTCTTGGAACATTGTGATGAAAATGGCATGGATCCTTGTGATGAAAAAGTCATGGAGCCTTGTCATGTCAGGTTTCAAGGAGCATACTGACGACAAGTGTCAGGGAGCATTGTGATGACAAGTGAAATGAGCATTGTGATGACAAAGATCATGGAGCATTGTGATGAGAAGATCAGGGATAATAGTGATGATGAGTGTCATTGGGTGTTGTGATGATAAGTGTTATGGAACATTGTGATCACAAGGTTTTGGAGCATTATGATGACAGAGGTCATGGAGAATATTGATTTCATTGTGATGACAATAGACTGAAGCATTATGATGATGGGCATGGTGCATTGTGATGACAGGGTTCATGGAGCATTGAGATGAAAAGGGGCATGGGGCATTGTGTTTACATGGGTCTTGGAGCATTGTGATGACAGGGCATGGAGCATTGTGATGAGAAGGCCATGGAACATTCTGATGACATGCGTCATGGAGTTTGTGATGACAAGAGCATGGAGCATTGTGATGACAAGGGTCATGGAGCATTGTGATTACAGGGGCTTTCAGCATTGTGATGACAAGTGTCATGGAACCTTGTGATGACTAGGCCGTGGAACATTGTGATGGCAAGGGTCATGGTGCATTGTTATGACAGAGGTAATGGAGCACTGTGATGGGAAGGACATGGAACATTGGTCTGAAATGTTTCATGGATTATTGTGATGAGTGTGGGCATGGAGCATTGTGATGACAAGGGTACGGAACACTATGATACATGGGTCATGCAGGATTGTAATGAAAAAGGCATGGAGAATTGTGATGAGAAGGGCATCGAGCATTGTGATGACAAGTGTCATGGAGCTTTGTGATGACAAGGGCATTGAGCAATGTGATGAGAGGGTTCATGGAGCATTGTGATGAAAATGACATGGAGCATTGTGATGCCAAGGGTCATGGAGCTTTGTGATGACAAGTCATGGAGCATTTTGATGACAAGGGCATGGTGCATTGTGATGAGAAGTGCAGGGAGCATTTTGATGACCGGGTCATGCAGCAATTTGATGAAAATTGTAATGGAACATTTTGATGGCAGGGGTTATAGAACATTGTGATGTCAGGGGTCTTGGAGCTTTGGGATGAAAAGGGTCATGGAGCATTTTGATGACAGGTGTCATGGAACATAGTGATGGTAAGGGGATGTAGCAGTGTGATGACAGGGTCATGGATCATTGTGATTACAGGGGTGAGGGAGTATTGTGATGACTAGTGATGGAACATAGTGATATCCCTGGTGAGAAAGAATTTTGATGAGAAGTGCATGGACCATTGTGATTACAAGTTTTATGGAGCATTGCAATGACAAGGTTGTGGACCGTTGTGATGAAATGCACGTGGCACATTGTGAAGACAATGGTCATGGAGCATTGTTCTGACAAAGATATGGAACATTGTAATGACAAGGGTCACAGAGAATTGTGATGAAAAGTTTATGGAGGATTGTGGTTACAAACGTCACAGAGCCTTGTGATGACGCGGGCATGGACCATTGTGATGACAAACTTTATGAAGCATTGAGATGACTGGAGTCAGGGAGCATTGTGATGACAAGGTTCACGGAGCATTGTGATGACAGGGGTCATGGAGCATTGTGATACCAAGGGCAAGGAGCATTGGTCTAATAAGTTGCATGGATTATTGCAATGACAGTTGAAATAGCGCATTGTGATGACAAGGGCATGGAGCATTGTGATGACCAGGTCATGCAGTATTGTGAAGACAGGTGTCAGGGAGCATTGTGATGACATATGTAATGGCCCATTGTGATGACAATGACATGGAGCATTGTGATGCGAAGTGTCATGGAGGATTCTGATGACATAGGTAATGGAGCATTGTGATGACAATGGCTTGGAGCATTGTGATGACAAGGGTCAGGGAGCATTTTGCTGACAAGTGCATGGAGAATTGTGATGACAAGGGTCATGGAGCATTCTGATGACAAGCTTGTGGAGTATTTTGATGACAATGACATGGAACATTGTGATGAAAACGGCATGGGGCATTGTGATGAAAAAGGCATGGAGCCTTTTTCTGACAGAGTTCCAGGAGCATTCTGATGACAAGTGTCAGGGAGCATTGTGATGACAAGTGAATTGAGAATTGTGATGACAAGTGTCAGGGAGCATTGTGATGAAAAGTGCATGGAGTATTGTGATGACAGACATCATGGAGCGCTGTGATGACAAGTGTTATGGAACACTGTGATCACGAGTGTTTGGAGCATTGTGATGAGAGAGGTCATGGATCATTTTGATTTCAAGGAGCATGGAGCATTGTGATGACAAGGGCATGAAGCAATATGATCCCAAGGTTCATTGAAGATTGTGATGACAATGGAAATGGAGCATTGTGATGACAAGCGCATAGAGCATTGTAATGACAAGTTTATGTAGCATTTTGCTGGCAAAGGCATGGAGCATTGTCATGACATGTGTCATGGAGCACTGTGATGACAAGCGTCACGGAGCATTGTGAATACAGGGTTCATGGAGCATTGGGATGACAAGGGCATGGATCATTTTGATGACAAGGGTCGTGGAGCACTGGGCTGAAAATGTTCATGGAGTGTTGTGATGACAGTGGTCATGGAGCATTGTGATGACTAGGGAATGGAGTATTGTGATGACAAGAGTCCCGGATCATTGTGTTGTCAGGTGTCATGGAGTGTTGTGATGACTGTGGTCATGGAGCATTGTGATGATATTGGCCATGGAGCATTGTGATGAGTAGGTCGTGGAGCACTGTTCTGAAAATGTTCATGGATTATTGTGATGACAGGGTTCATGGAGAATTTTGATGACAAGGGAATGGAGCATGGTGATGACAAGGTCCTGGAGCAATGTGATGAGAAGACCATAGTGACTTGTGATGACAAGTCTCATGGAGCACTCTGATGAAAAGGGACGTGGAACATTGTGATTACAGGGGTCTTGGAGTATTGTGATGACTCGTGCATGGAGCATTGTGATGAGAATGCCATGGAGCATTCTGATGACATGCGTCATGGAGTTTTTTGATGAGAAGGGCATGGAGCATTGTAATTACAGGGGTATTGGAACATTGTGATGACAAGGGCAAGGAGCATTCTGAGGAGAAGTACAAGGAGCGTTCTGATGGCATGAGTCATTGAGCTTTCTGATGACAAGGGTATGGAGCATTGAGATTACATGTTTCTTGGAGCATTGTGATGAAAAGGACATGGATCACTGTGATGAAAAAGGCATGGAGCCTTGTCATGACAGGATTCAAGGAGCATACTGACGACAAGTGTCAGGGAGCATTTTGATGAGAAGTGTATTGAGCATTGTGATGACAATGGTCATGGCGCATTGTGATGAGAAGACCATTGATAATTGTGATGACGAGCATCTTGGGGCATTGTGATGACAAGTGTTATGGAATATTGTGATCACAAGGTTTTGGAACTTTGTTATGACAGAGGTCATGGAGCATTTTGATTTCATTGTTATGACAATAGAATGAAGCATTATGATGATGGGCACGATGCATTGTGATGACAGGGTTCATGGATCATTGAGAAGAAAAAGGGCATAGAACATTGTGATTACAGGGTTCTTGGAGCATTGTGATGAGAAGGGTCATGGTGCTTTGTGATGACAAGGCCATGGAACATCGTGATGGCAGGGGTCATGGAGCATTGTTATGTCATTTGTAATAGAGCATTGTGATGGCAAGGGCGTGGAGCATTGTGATAAGAGGCCATGGAGCATTCTGATGACAAGCATTTGGAGTATTTTGAAGACAATGGCATGGAGCATTGTGATGAAAATGGCATGGGGCATTGTGATGAAAATGGCATGGAGCCTTTTCCTGACAGGCTTCAAGGAGCATTCTGATGACAACTGTCAGGGAGCATTGTGATGACAAGTGTATTGAGCATTGTGATGACAAAGGTCATGGAGCATTGTGATGACAAGTGTTATGGAACAATATGATCACAAGGGTTTGGAGCATTGTGATGACAGTGGTCATGGATCATTTTGATTTCAAGGAGCATGGAGCATTGTGATGACAACGGCATGAAGCAATGTGATCCCAAGGTTCATGGAGGATTGTGATGAGAATGGAAATGGAGTATTGAGATGACAAGCGCATAGAGCATTATAATGACAAGGTCATGTATCATTTTGCTGACAGAGGCATGGGGCATTGTGATGACATGTGACATGGAGCACTGTGATGACAAGCGTCACGGAGCATTGTGAATACAGGTGTCATGGAGCATTGGGATGACAAGGGCATGGGTCATTGGGATGACAAGTGTCATGGAGCACTTGGCTGAAAATATTCATGGAGTATTGTGATCACACGGGTCATGGAGCATTGTGATGACTAGGGAATTGAGCATTGTGATGATAAGAGTCCCGGATCATTGTGTTGTCAGGTGTCATGGAGTGTTGTGATGACAGTGGTCATGGAGCATTGTGATGACAAGGGAATGGAGCATGGGGATGACAAGGTCCTGGAGCACTGTCATGAGAAGACCATGAAGAGTTGTGATGACAATCTCATGGAGCATTCTGATGAAAAGGGGCCAGGAGCATTGTGATTTCAGGGGTCTTGGAGCATTGTGATGACTAGGGCATGGAGCATTGTGATGAGAATGCCATGGAGCATTCTGATGACATGCATTATGGAGTTTTTTGATGACAAGGGCATGGAGCATTGTGATTACAGTGGTCTTGGAACATTGTGATGACAAGGGCATGGAGCATTGTGAGGAGAAGAACAAGGAGCATTATGATGGCATGCGTCATTGAGCTTTGTGATGACAATGGCATGGAGCATTGAGATTACATGGGTCTTGGAGCATTGTGATGAAAAGGGCATGGATCATTGTGATGAAAAAGGCATGGAGCCTTGTCATGACAGGGTTCAAGGAGCATACAGACAACAAGTGTCAGGGAACATTTTGATGACAAGTGTATTGAGCATTGTGATGACAAATGTCATGGAGCATTGTGATGAAAAGTGCATGGAATACTGTGATGACAGGCATCATGGAGTGTTGTGATGAGAAGTGTTATGGAACACTGTGATCACAAGGGTTTGGAGCATTGTGATGACAGAGGTCATGGATCATTTTGATTTCAAGGAGCATGGAGCATTGTGATGAAAAGGGCATGAAGCAATGTGATCCCAAGTTTCTTGGAGGATTGTGATGACAATGGAAATGGAGTATTGTGATGACAAGCGCATAGAGCATTTTAATGACAAGGTCATGTAGCATTTTCCTGACAAAGGCATGGAGCATTTTGATGACAGGTGTCATGGAGCACTGTGATGACAACCGTCACGGAACATTGTGAAAACAGGGGTCATGGAGCATTGGGATGACAAGGGCATGGAGCATTGTGATGACAAGAGTCAAAGAGCATTGTGATGAAAAGTTCATGGAGCATTGTGGTTAAAAATGTCACAGAGACTGTTGATGACAAGGGCATGTACCATTGTGATGACAAAGGTCATGAAGCATTGTGATGATTGGAGTCACGGAGCATTGTGATGACAGGGGTCATGGAGCATTGTGATAACAAGGGCATGGAGCATTGTGATGACAAGGGCATGGAACATTGGTCTAATATGTTTCATGGATTATTGTGATGACAGTTGGAATGGCACATTGTGATGACAAGGCCATGTAGCATTGTGATGACCAGGTCATGCAGTATTGTGAAGAGAGGTGTCAGGGAGCATTGTGATGACATATGTAATGGCCCATTGTGATGACAATGGCATGGAGCATTGTGATGCCATGTGTCATGGAGGATTGTGATGACAAAGTAATGGAGCATTGTGATGACAATGGCTTGGAGCATTGTGATGAAAACGGCTTAGTGTATTGTGATGAAAATCGCATGGAGCCTTTTAGTGACAGGGTTAAAGGAGCATTCTGATGACAAGTGTCAGGGAGCATTGTGATGACAAGTGTATTGAGAATTGTGATGACAAAGGTCATGGAGCATTGGGATGAAAAGTGCATGGAGTATTGTGATGACAGGCATCATGGAGCGTTGTGATGACAAGTGTTATGGAACATTGTGATCACAAGGATTTGGGGCATTGTGATGACAGAGGTCATGGATCATTTTGATTTCAAGGAGCATGGAGCATTGTGATGACAAGGGTATGAAGCAATGTGATCCCAAGGTTCATGGAGGATTGTGATGAGAATGGTAATGGAGTATTGTGATGACAAGCACATAGAGCACTGTAATGAGAAGGTCATGTAGCATTTTGCTGACAAAGGCATGGAGCATTGTGATGACATGTGTCATGGAGCACTGCGATGACAAGCGTAATGGAGCATTTTGAATACAGGGGTCATGGAGCATTGGGATGACAAGGGCATGGATCATTGTGATGACAAGTGTCATGGAGCACTGGGCTGAAAATGTTCATGGAGTGTTGTGATGACAGGGGTCATGGAGAATTGTGATGACTATGGAATGGAGTATTGTGATGACAAGAGTCCCGGATCATTGTGTTTTCTGGTGTCATGTTGTGTTGTGATGACTGTGGTCATGGAGCATTGTGATGATAAGGGGATGTAGCATTGTGATGACAGGGTCCTGGAACATTGCGATTACAGGGGTGAGGGAGTATTGTGATGACTAGTGATGGAATATTTTGATATCTCTGGAGATAGAGCATTTTGATGAGAAGTGCATGGACCATTGTGATTACAAGGTTTATGGAGCATAGCAATGACAAGGTTGTGTTCCGATGTGATGAAATGCGCATGGCACATTGTGATGACAATGGTCACTGAGCATTATTCTGACAAAGACATGGAGCTTTGTGATGAGAAGGGCATGGATCATTGTGATTACATGTGTCTTGGTGCATTGTGATGAAAATGGCATAGAGCCTTGTCATGACAGTGTTCAAGGAGCATATTGAAGATAAGTGTCAGGGAGCATTGTGATGACAAGTGTATTTGAGAATTGTGATGACAAAGATCATGGAGCATTGTCATGCGAAGACCATGTACAATTGTGATGACGAGCGTCATGGGGCATTGTGATGACAAGTGTTTTGGAATATTGTGATCACAGGGGTTTGGAGCACTGTTATGACAGAGGTCATGGAGCATATTTATTTTATTGTGATGACAATAACATGAAGCATTATGATGATGGGCATCATGCATTGTGATGATAGGATTCATGGATCATTGAGATGGAAAGGGGCATAGAGCATTGTGATTACAGGGTTCTTGTATCATTGTGATGAGAAGGGTCATGGAGCTTTGTGATGACAAGGCCATGGAACATCGTGATGGCAGGGGTCATGGAGCATTGTTAAAACAGGGGTCATGGAGCATTGTGATGGTTAGGGCATGGAACATTGTGATGAGAAGGCCATGGAGCATTCTGATGACATGTGTCTTGGAGCTATGTGAAGACAAGGGCATGGAGCAATGTGATGAGAGCGTTCATGGAGCACTGTGATGACAATAACATGGAGCTTTGTGATGCCAAGGGTCATGGATCTTTGTGATGACAAAGTTCATGGAACATTTTGATGGCAAGTGCGTTGTGCATTGTGATGAGAAAGGCAGGGATCATTCTGATGACAGGGTCATGGAGCAATTTGATGAAAAGTGTCATGGAACATTTTGATGACAGGTGTTATCTAACATTGTGATGTCAGGGGTCATCAAACATTGTGATGATAAGTGCATGTAGCATTGTGATGACAGGAGTCATGGAACATTGTGATGACAGGGGTGAGGGAGTATTGTGACAAATAGTGATGTAGCATTGTGGTATCAGTGGTGAGAGAGCATTTTGATGAGAAGTGCATGGAGCATTGTGATGACATATTTTAAGGAGCATTGTGATGACAAGCGCATGGATCATTGTGATGGCATGTGTCATGGAGCATTGTGCTGAGAAGCGCATGGAGGTTTGTGATGACAAGTGTATTGAGAATTGTGATCCCAAAGTCATGGAGCATTGTGATGAAAAGGGCATGGTGTATTGTGATGACATGCATCATGGAGCGTTGTGATGACAAGTGTTATGGAACACTGTGATCACAAGGGTTTGGAGCATTGTGATGACAGAGGTCATGGATCATTTTGATTTCAAGGAGCATGGAGCACTGTGATGACAAGGGCATGAAGCAATGTGATCCCAAGGTTCCTGGAGGATTGTGATGACAATGGAAATGGAGTATTGTTACGACAAGCGCACAGAGCATTGTAATGACAAGGTCATGTAGCATTTTGCTGACAAAGGCATGCAGCATTGTGATGACATGTGTCATGGAACACTGTGATGACAAGCGTCATGGAGCATTGTGAATAGAGGGGTCATGGAGCATTGGGATGACAAGGGCATGGATCATTGTGATGAGAAGCGTCATAGAGCACTGGGCTGAAAATATTCATGGAGTGTTGTGATGACAGTGGTCATGGAGCATTGTGATGACAAGGGAATGGAGCATGGTGATGACAAGGTCCTGTAGCATTGTGATGTGAAGACCATGGAGACTTGTGATGATAAGTCTCATGGAGCATTCTGATGAAAAGGGGCATGGAGCATTGTGATTACAGGGGTCTTCGCGCATTGTGATGACTAGGGCAAGGAGCATTTTCATGAGAAAGCCATGGAGCATTCTGATGACATGCATCATGGAGTTTCTTGATGACACGGGCATGGAGCATTGTGATTACAGGGGTCTTGGAACATTGTGAGGACAAGGTCATGGAGCATTGTGAGGAGAAGACCAAGGAGAATTCTGATGGCATGCATCATTCAGCTTTTTGATGACAAGGGCATGGAGCATTGGGATTACATGGGTCTTGGAGCATTGTGATGAAAAGGACATGGATCATTGTGATGAAAAAGGCATGGAGCCATGTCATGACAGGATTCAAGGAGCATACAGATAACAAGTGTGAGGGAGCATTTTGAGGACAAGTGTATTGAGCATTGTGATGACAAAGGTCATGGAGCATTGTGATTTGAAGACCATTGATAATTGTGATGACGAGCATCATGGGGCATTGTGATGACAAGTGATATGGAATATTGGATCAAAAGGTTTTGGAGCATTGTTATGACAGAGGTCATGGAGCATTTTGATTTCATTGTGATGACAATAGCATGAAGCATTATGATGATGGGCATGGTGCACAGTGATGACAGGGTTCATGGATCATTGAGATGAAAAGGGGTATAGAGCATTGTGATTACTGGGTTCTTGGAGAATTGTGATGAGAAGGGTCATGGAGCATTATGATGACAAGGCCATGGTACATCGTGATAGCAGGTGCCATGGAGCATTGTTTTGACCTGGGTAATGGAGCATTTTGATGGCAAGGGCATGGAGCATTGTGATGAGAAGGCCATGGAGCATTCTGATGACCTGGGTCATGGAGCTTTGTGAAGACAAGCGCATGGAGCAATGTGATGAGAGTATTCATGGAGCATTGTTATGAGAATGACACTGAGCATTGTGATGCCAAGTGTCATGGATCTTTGTGATGACAAACGACATGGAGCATTTTGATGACAAGGGCGTTGTGCATTGTGATGAGAAAGGCAGGGAGCATTCTGATGTCAGGGTCATGGAGCAATTTGTGAAAAGTGTCATGGAGGGGCCTCCCTGGTGGCGCAGTGGTTGAGAGTCCGCCTGCCGATGCAGGGGATACGGGTTCGTGCCCCGGTTTGGGAGGATCCCATATGCCGCGGAGCGGCTGGGCCCGTGAGCCATGGCCGCTGTGCCTGCACATCCGGAGCCTGTGCTCCGCAACGGGAGAGGCCACAACAGTGAGAGGCCCGCATACCGCCAAAAAAGGAAAAAAAAAATAAAAAAGTGTCATGGAACATTTTGATGACAGGTGTTATGGAACATTGTGATGTCAGGGGTCATCGCACATTGTGATGATATGTGCATGTAGCATTGTGATGACAGGAGTCATGGAACATTGTGATGACTGGGGTGATGGAGTATTGTGAAAAATAGTGATGTAGCATTGTGATATCAGTGGTGAGAGAGCATTTTGATGAGAAGTGCATGGAGCACTGTGATGACAAATTTTAAGGAGCATTGTGATGACAAGATTGTGGAGCACTGTGATGACAAGCGCATGGTGCATTGTGATGACGTGTCATGGACCATTGTGCTGACAAGCGCATGGAGCATTGTGATGACAAGGGTCAAAGAATATTGTAATGAAATATTCATGGAGCACTGTGGTTAAAAAGGTCACAGAGACTGTTGATGACGAGGGCATGGACAACTGTGATGACAAAAGTCATGAAGCATTGTGATGACTGGAGTAACGGAGCACTGTGATGACAGGGGTCATGGAGCACTGTGATAACAACGGCATGGATCATTGTGATGACAAGGGCAAGGAACATTGGTCTAATAAGTTTCATGGATTAGTGCGATGACAGTTGGAATGGTGCATTGTGATGACAAGGGCATGGAGCATTGTGATGACAAGGTCATGCAGTAATGTGAAGACAGATGTCAGGGAGCATTGTGCTGACATATGTAATGGTCCATTGTGATGACAATGGCATGGAGCATTGTGATGCCAAGTGTCATGGAGGATTCTGATGACAAAGGTAATGGAGCATTGTGAGGACAATGGCTTGGAGCATTGTGATGAAAACGGTCAGGGAGCATTGTACTGACAAGTGCATGGAGAACTGTGATGACAAGGGTCATGGAGCATTCTGCTGACAAGCTTGTGGAGTATTTTGATGACAATGGCATGGAGCATTGTGATGAAAACGGCATGGGGCATTGTGATGAAAAAAGCATGGAGCCTTTTCGTGACAGGGTTCAAGGAGCATTCTGATGACAAGTGTCAGTGAGCACTGTGTTGAAAAGTGTATTGAGAATTGTGATGACAAAGGTCATGGAGCATTGTGATGAAAAGGGCAAGGAGTATTGTGATGACACGCATCATGGAGCATTGTGATAACAAGTGTTATGGTACATTGTGATCACAAGGGTTTGGAGCATTGTGATGACAGAGGTCATGGATCATTTTGATTTCAAGGAGCATGGAGCATTGTGATGACAAGGGCATGAAGCAATGTGATACCAAGGTTCATGGAGGATTGTGATAACAATGGAAATGGAGTATTGTGATGACAAGCACATAGAGCATTGTAATGACAAGGTCATGTAGCGTTTTGCTGACAAAGGCATGGAGCATTGTGATGACATGTGTCCTGGAGCAATGTGATGACAACGGAATGGAGCATGGTGATGACAAGGTCCTGGAGCATTGTGATGAGAAGACCATGGAGACTTGTGATGACAAGTCTCATGGAGCATTCTGATGAAAAGTGGCATGGAGCATTGTGATTACAGGGGTCTTGGAGCATTGTGATGACTAGGGCATGGAGCATTGTGATGAGAAGGCCATGGAGCCTTCTGATGACATGAGTCATGGAGTTTTTGATGACAAGGGCATGGAGCATTTGTGATTACATGGATCTTGGAGCATTGTGATGAAAAGTGCATGGATCACTGTTATGAAAAAGGCATGGAGCCTTGTCATAACAGGGTTCAAGGAGCATACTGACGACAAGTGTCAGGGAGCATTGTGATGACAAGTGTATTGAGCATTGTGATGACAAAGATCATGGAGCATTGTGATGAGAAGTCCATGGATAATTGTGATGATGAGCTTCATGGGGTGTTGTGATGATAAGTGTTATGGAACATTGTGATCACAAGTGTTTGGAGCATTATGATGACAGATGTCATGGAGAATATTGATTTCATTGTGCTGACAATAGCCTGAAGCATTATGATGATGGGCATGGTGCATGGTGATGACAGGGTTCATGGAGCATTGAGATGAAAAGGGGCATGGAGTTGTGATTACAAGGGTCTTGGAGCATTGTGATGACAAGGGCATGGAACATTGTGATGAGAAGGCCATAGAACATTCTGATGACATGCGTCATGGAGCTTTGTGATGACAAGGGCATGGAGCATTGTGATTTCAGGGGTTTGGAGCATTGTGATGACAAGTGTCATGGAACCTTGTGATGACTAGGCCGTGGAACATTGTGATGGCAAGGGTCATGGTGCAATGTAATGACTGGTTTAATGGAGAATTTTGATGAGAAGGGCATGGAACATTGGTCTGAAATGTTTCATGGATTATTGTGATGAGAGTGGGCATGCAGCATTATGATGATTAGGGCACGGAACACTGTGATACCTGGGTCATGCAGGATTGTAATGACAAGGGCATGGAGCATTGTGATGAGAAGGGCATCGAGCATTGTGATGACAAGTGTCATGGAGCTTTTTGATGACAAGGGAATGGAGCAATATGATGAGAGTGTTCATGGAGCATTGTGATGACAATGACATGGAGCATTGTGATGCCAAGGTTCATGGAGCTTTGTGATGACAAGTCATGGAGCATTTTGATGACAAGGGTGTGGTACATTTTGATGAGAAGGGCAGGGAGCATTTTGATGACCGGGTCATGCAGCTATTTGATGAAAAGTGTAATGGAACATTTGGATGGCAGGGGTTATAGAACATTGTGATGTCAGGGGTCTTGGAGCTTTGGGTTGAAAAGGGTCATGGAGCATTTTGTTGACAGAGGTTATGGAACATTGTGATGTCAGCGGTCATGGAACATTGTGATGATAATGGTATGTAGCATTGTGCTGACAGTGTCATGGATCATTATGATTACAGAGGTGAGGGAGTGTTGTGATGACTAGTGATGGAACATTTTGATATCTCTGGTGAGAGAGCATTTTGATGAGAAGTGCATGGAGCATTGTGATTACAAGGTATATGGAGCATTACAATGAGAAGCTTGTGGAATGTTGTAATGAAATGTGCATGGCACATTGTGATGACAATTGTCATTGTGCATTGTTCTGACAAAGACATGGAGCATTGTGATGACAAGGGTCACAGAAAATTGTGATGAAATGTTCATGGAGCATTGTGGTTACAAAAGTCACAGAGCAAAGTGATGACGCGGGCATGGACCATTGTGATGACAAACGTTATGAAACATTGTGATGACTGGAGTCACGGAGCATTGTGATGACAGGGGTCATGGAGCATTGTGATGACAAGGGCACGTAGCTTTGTGATGACAGGAGCATTTAGCATTAGTCTGACAAGTTTCATAGATTATTGTGATGACAGTGGGCATGGTGCCTTGTGATGAGAAGGTCATGGAGTATTGTGAAGACAGGTGTCAGGGAGCATTGTGATGACATATGTCATGGTCCATTGTGATGGCAATGGCATGGAGCATTATGATGCCAAATGTAATGGAGAATTGTGATGACAAATATAATAGAGCTTTGTGATGTTTAGGGCTTTGAGCATTATGATGACAAGGTCCATTGAAAATTTTCATGACAAGGTCGAGAAGCATTGTGATGACAAGATACTGGAGCATTGTGATGACAAAGCATGGAGACTTGTGATGACAAGTCTCATGGAGCATACTGATGAAAAGGGGCATGGAGCATTGTGATTACAGGGCTCTTGGAACATTGTGATGACAAGGCATTGAGCATTGTGAGGAGAAACCAAGGAGCATTCTGATGGCATGCGTCATTGAGCTTTGTGATGACAAGTTCATGGAGCATTGTGATTACATGGGTCTCGGAGCATTGTGATGACAAGGGCATGGATCATTGTGATGAAAAAGGCATGGAGCCTTGTCATGACAGGGTTCAAGTAGCACACAGAAAACAAGTGTCAGGGAGCATTTTGATGACAAGTGTATTGAGCATTGTGATGACAAAAGTCATGGAGCATTGTGATGAGAAGACCATTGATAATTGTGATGACGAGTGTCATGGGGCATTGTGATGACAATTGTTTTGGAATATTGTGATCACAAGGGTTTGGAACATTGTTATGACAGAGGTCATGGAACATTTTGATTTCACTGTGATGATAATAGCAAGAGGCATTATGATGATGGGCATGGTGCATTGTTATGACAGGGTACATGGATCATTGAGATGAAAAGTGGCATAGAGCATTTTGATTAAAGGGTTCTTGGAGCATTGTGTTGAGAAGGGTCATGGAGCTTTGTGATGACAAGGCCATGGAACCTTGTGATGGCAGTGGTCATGGAGAATTGTTATGACAGGGGTAATGGAGCATTGTGATTGCAAGGGCATGAAGCATTGTGATGAGAAGGCCATGGAGCAATCTGATGACATGGGTCATGGAGCTTTGTGAAGACAAGGGCATGGAGCAATGTGATGCCAAGGGTCATGGATCTTTGTGATGACATGTTCATGGAGCATTTGAATGGCAAGGGCATTGTGCATTGTGATGAGAAAGGCAGGGAGCATTCTGATGACAGTGTCATGGAGCAATTTGATGAAAAGTGTCATGGAACATTTTGACGACAGGTGTTATGGAACATTGTGATGTCCAGGGTCATCGAACATTGTGATGATAAGTACATGTAGCATTGTGTTGACAGGAGTCATGGAACATTGTGATGACAGGGGTGAGGGAGTATTGTGACAAATAGTGATGTAGCATTGTGATATCAGTGGTGAGAGAGCATTTTGATGAGAAGTGCATGGAGCATTGTGATGACATATTTTAAGGAGCACTGTGATGACAAGCGCATGGTGCATTGTGATGACATGTCATGGAGCATTGTACTGACAAGCGCATGGAGCATTGTGATGACAAGTGTATTGAGAATTGTGATGAAAATGGTCATGGAGCATTGTGATGAAAAGGGCATGGAGTATTGTGATGACAGGCATCATGGAGCGTTGTGATGACAAGTGTTATGGAACACTGTGATCACAAGGGTTTGGAGCATTGTGATGACAGAGGTCATGGATCATTTTGATTTCAAGGAGCATGGAGCATTGTGAAGAAAAGGGCATGAAACAATGTGATCCCAAGGTTCATGGAGGATTGTGATGACAATGGTAATGGAGTATTGTGATGACAAGCGCATAGAGCATTGTAATAAAAAACTCAAGTAGCATTTTGCTGACAAAGGCATGGAGCATTCTGATGACATGCGTCATGGAGGTTTTGATGACACGGGCATGGAGCATTGTGATTACAGGGGTCTTGGAACATTGTGATGACAAGGGCATGGAGCATTCTGAGGAGAAGACCAAGGAGAATTCTGATGGCATGCATCATTCAGCTTTGTGATGACAAGGGAATGGAGCATTGAGATTACATGGGTATTGAAGCATTGTGATGAAAAGGACATGGAACATTGTGATGAAAAAGGCATGGAGCCTTGTCATGACAGGGTTCAAGGAGCATACAGACAACAAGTGTCAGGGAGCATTTTGATGACAAGTGTATTGAGCATTGTGATGACAAAGGTCATGGAGCACTGTGATGAGAAGACCATGGATAATTGTGATGACGAGCGTCATGGGGCATTTTGATGACAAGTGATATGGAATACTGTGATCACAAGGGTTTGGAGAATTGTTATGACAGAGGTCATGGAGCATTTTGATTTCATTGTGATGACAATAGCATGAAGCATTATGATGATGGGCATGGTGCATTGTGATGACTGGGTTCATGGATCCTTGAGATGAAAAGTGGCATAGAGCATTGTGATTACAGGGTTCTTGGAGCATTGTGATGAGAAGAGTCATGGAGATTTGTGATGACAAGGCAATGGAACATCGTGATAGCAGAGGTCATGGAGCATTTTTATGACTGGAGTAATGGAGCATTGTGATGGCAAGGGCATGGAGCATTGTGATGAGAAGGCCATGGAGCATTCTGATGACATGTGTCATGGAGCTTTGTGAAGACAAGGGCAAGGAGCAATGTGATGAGATTGTTCATGGAGCATTGTGATGACAATGACATTGAGCACTGTGATGCCAAGGGTCATGGATGTTTGTGATGACAAAGGACATGGAGCATTTTGATAGCAAGCGCGTTGTGCATTGTGATGAGAAAGACAGGGAGCATTCGGATGACAGCGTCATGGAGCAATTTGATGAAAAGTGTCATGGAACATTTTGATGACAGGTGTTATGGAACATTGTGATGTCAGGGGTCATCGAACATTGTGATGATATGTGCATGTATCATTGTGATGACAGGAGTCATGGAACATTGTGATGACAGGGGTGAGGGAGTATTGTGACAA
This sequence comes from Mesoplodon mirus, assembly GCF_964341445.2. NCBI lineage: Eukaryota > Metazoa > Chordata > Mammalia > Artiodactyla > Ziphiidae > Mesoplodon > Mesoplodon mirus. Next base: position 210,671 of record NW_028295469.1, read on the forward strand.
ATAGTGATGTAGCATTGTGATATCAGTGGTGAGAGAGCATTTTGATGAGAAGTGCATGGAGCATTGTGATGACAAATTTTAAGGAGCATTGTGATGACAAGATTTTGGAGCACTGTGATGACAATCGCATGGTGCATTGTGATGACATGTGTCATGGAGCATTGTGCTGACAAGCGCATGGAGCGTTGTGATGACAAGGGTCAAAGAACATTGTGATGAAAAGTTCATGGAGCACTGTGGTTAAAAAGGTCACAGAGACTGTTGATGACGAGGGCATGGACCATTGTGATGAAAAAAGTCATGAAGAATTGTGATGACTGCAGTCACGGAGCATTGTGATAACAGGGGTCATGGAGAATTGTGATAACAAGGGCATGGAGCATTCTGATGACAAGGGCATGGAACATTGGTCTAAAAAGTTTCATGTATTATTGCGATGACAGTTGGAATGGCGCATTGTGATGAGAAGGGCATGGAGCATTGTGATGACCAGGTCATGCAGTATTGTGAAGACAGGTGTCAGGGAGCATTGTGATGACATATGTAATGGCCCATTGTGATGATGATGGCATGGAACACTGTGATGTCAAGTGTCATGGAGGATTCTGATGACAAATGTAATGGAGCATTGTGATGACAATGGCTTGGAGCATTACGATGACAAGGGTAAATGAGCCTTGTGCTGACAGGTGCATGGATTATTGTGATGGCAAGGGTCATGGAGCATTCTGCTGACAAGCTTTTGGAGTATTTTGATGACAATGGCATGGAGCATTGTGATGAAACTGCATGGGGCATTGTGATGGAAAAGGCATGGAGCAATTTCGTGACAGGGTTCAACGAGCATTCTGATGACAAGTGTCAGGGACCATTGTGATGACAAGTGTATTGAGAATTGTGATGACAAAGGTCATGGAGCATTGTGATGAAAAGGGCATGGAGTATTGTGATGACAGGTATCATGGAGCGTTGTGATGACAAGTGTTATGGAACATTGTGATCACAAGGGTTTGGAGCATTGTGATGACAGAGGTCATGGATCATTTTGATTTCAAGGAGCATGGAGCATTGTGATGACAAGGGCATGAAGCAATGTGATCCCAAGGTTCATGGAGGATTGTGATGACAATGGAAATGGAGTATTGTGGTGACAAGCGCATAGAGCATTGTAATGACATGGTCATGCAGCATTTTGCTGACAAAGGCATGGAGCATTGTGATGACATGTGTCATGGAGCACTGTGATGACAAGCGTCACGGAGCATTGTGAATACAGGGGTCATGGAGCATTGGGATGAGAATGGCATGGATCATTGTGATGACAAGTGTCATGGAGCACTGGGCTGAAAATTTTCATGGAATATTGTGATGACAGGGGTCATGGAGCATTGTGATGACTAGGGAATGGAGCATTCTTATGACAAGAGTCCCGGATCATTTTGTTTTCAGGTGTCATGGAGTGTTGTGATGACAGTGGTCATGGAGAATTTTGATGATATTTGTCATGTAGCATTGTGATGAGAAGGTCGTGGATCATTGGGCTGAAAATGTTCATGGATTATTGTGATGACAGGATCATGGAGCATTGTGATGACAAGGGAATAGAGCATGGTGATGACAAGGTCCTGGAACTTTGTGATGAGAAGGCCATGGAGACTTGTGATGACAGGGTTCATGGAGCATTGAGATGAAAAGGGGCATGGAGCATTGTGATTAAGGGGTCTTGGAGCATTGTGATGACTAGGGCATGGAGCATTGTGATGAGAAGGCCATGGGACATTCTGATGACATGCGTCATGGAGATTTGTGATGACATGTGCTTGGAGCATTGTTATTACAGGGATCTTGGAGCATTGTGATGAAAAGGTCATGGATCATTGTGATGAAAAAGGCATGGAGCCTTGTCATGACAGGGTTCAAGGAGCATACTGATGACAAGTGTCAGGGAGCATTGTTATGACAAGTGTATTGAGCATTGTGATGAAAAACATCATGGAGCATTTTGATAAGAAGACCATGGATAATTGTGATGATGAGCGTCATGGGGTGTTGTGATGATAAGTGTTATGCAACATTGTGATCACAAGTGTTTGGAACATTATGATGACAGGCGTCATGCAGAGTATTGATTTCACTCTGTTGACAATAGATTGAAGCATTATGATGATGGGCATGGTGCATTTTGATGACAGGGTTCATGGAGCATTGAGATGAAACGGGGCATGGAGCATTGTGATTACAAGGGTCTTGGAGCATTGTGATGACAAGGGCATGGAGCATTGTGATGAGAAGTCCATGGAACAATCTGATGACATGCGTCATGGAGCTTTGTGATGACAAGGGCATTGAGCATTATGATTTCAGGGGTCTTGAGCATTGTGATGAGAAGTGTCATGGAACCTTGTGATGACAAGGCAGTGTAACATTGTGATGGCAGGGGTCATGGTGCATTGTTATGACAGGGGTAATGGAGCATTGTGATGAGAAAGTTATGGAACTTTGGTCTGAAATGTTTCATGGATTATTGTGATGAGAGTAGGCATGGAGCATTGTGATGACAAGGGCTCGGAACACTGTGATACATGGGTCATTCAGGATTCTAATGACAATGGCATGGAGCATTGTGATGATAAGGGCATCGAGCATTGTGATGGCAAATGTCATGGAGCTTTGTGATGACAAGGGCATGGATTATTGTGATGACAGGCATCATGGAGCGTTGTGATGACAAGTGTTATGGAACATTTTGATCACAAGGGTTTGGAGCATTGTGATGACAGAGGTCAGGGATCAATTTGATTTCAAGGAGCATGGAGCATTGTTATGACAAGGGCATGAAGCAATGTGATCCCAAGGTTCATGGAGGATAGTGATGAAAATGGTAATGGAGTATTGTGGTGACAAGCGCATAGAGCATTTTAATGACAAGGTCATGTAGCATTTTGCTGACAAAGGCATGGAGCATTGTGATGACATGTGTCATGGAGCACTGTGATGACAAGCGTCATGGACCATTGTGAATACAGGGGTCATGGAGCATTGGGATGCCAAGGGTCATCGAGCTTTGTGATGACAAGTCATGGAGCATTTTGATGACAAGGGCATGGTGCATTGTGATGAGAAGGGCAGGGAGCATTTTGATGACCGGTGTATGCAGCAAATTGATGAAAAATGGAATGGAACATTTTGATGGCAGGGTTTATAGAACATTGTGATGTCTGGGGTCTTGGAGCTTTGGGATGAAAAGGGTCATGGAGCATTTTGATGACAGGGGTTATGGAACATTGTGATGTCAGTGGTCCTGGAACATTGTGATGATAAGGGGATGTAGCAGTGTGATGACAGGGTCATGGAACATTGTGATTACAGGGGTGAGGGAGTATTGTGATGACTAGCGATGGAACACTGTGATATCTCTGGTGAGAGAGCATTTAGATGAGAAATGCATGGAGCACTTTGATTACAAGGTTTATGGAGCATTGCAGTGACAATGTTGTGGACCGTTGTGATGAAATGCGCATGGCACATTGTGATGACAATGGCATGGAGCATTGTGAAGAGAAGGTCATGGAGTATTGTGAAGAGAGGTGTCAGGGAGCATTGTGATGACATATGTCATGTTCCATTGCGATGAAAATGGCAGGGAGTAATGTGATGCCAAATGTAATGGAGGATTGTGATGACAAATATAATGGAGCATTGTGATGACTAGGGCTTGGAGCATTATGATGACAAGGGCCATTGAGAATTTTCATGACAAGGTCGTGAAGCATTGTGATGACAAGATCCTGGAGCACTGTGATGAGAAAACCTTGGAGCTTTGAGATGACAAGTCTCATGGAGCATACTGATGAAAAGGGGCATGGAGCATTGTGATTACAGGGGTCTTGCCACATTGTGATGACAAGGTCATGGAGCATTGTGAACAGAAGGCCAAGGAGCATTCTGATGACATGTGTCATTGAGCTTTGTGGTGACAAGGGCATGGAGCATTGTGATTACAGGGCTCTTAAAGCATTGTGATGAAAGTGCATGGATCACTGTGATGAAAAAGTCATGGAGCCTTGTCATGACAGGGTTCAAGGAGCATACTGACGACAAGTGTCAGGGAGAATTTTGATGACAAGTGTATTTAGCATTGTGATGACAAAGGTCATGGAGCATTGTGAGGAAAAGGGCATGGAGTATTGTGAGGACAAGCGTCAAGGAGCATTGTGAATACAGGTGTTATGGAGTACTGGGATGACAAGGGCATGGATCATTGTGATGACAAGTGTCATGGAGCATTGTGATGACTAGGGAATGGAGCATTGTGATGACAAGAGTCCCGGATCATTGTGTTGTCAGGTGTCATGGAGTGTTGTGATGACAGTGTTAATGGAGAATTGTGATGATATTGGTCATGGAGCATTGCGATGACAAGGGAATGGAGCATGGTGATGATAATGTCCTGGAGCATTGTGATGAGAAGACCATGGAGACTTTTCATGAGAAGTCTCATGGAGCATTCTGTTGAAAAGGGGCATGGAACATTGTGATTAAAGGGGTCGTGGAGCATTGTGATGACAAGGGCATGGATCATGGTGATGAGAAGGCCATAGAGCATTCTGATGACATGCGTTATGGAGCTTTGTGATGACAAGGGCATGGAGCATTTTGATTACAGGGGTCTTGGAGCATTGTTATGAAAAGGGCATGGATCATTGTGATGAAAAAGGCATGCAGCCTTGTCATGACAGGGTTCAAGGAGCATACTGACGACAAGTGTCAGGGATCATTGTGATGACAAGTGTATTGAGCATTGTGATGACAAAGATCATGGAACATTGTGATGAGAAGACCATGGATAATTGTGATGACGAGCGTCATGGGGCATTGTGATGACAAGTGTCATGGAGCCTTGTGATGACAAGGCCGTGGATCATTGTGATGGCAGGGTTCATGAAGCACTGTTATGACAGGTGTAATGGAGCATTTTGATGAGAAGGGCATGGAACACTGGTCTGAAATATTTCATGGATTATGGTGATGAGAGTGGGCATGGAGCATTGTGATGACAGGTGTCATGGAACACTCTGATACATGGGTCATGGGTCATGAAGCTTTGTGATGGCAAGTAATGGAACACTGTGATGACAAGGGCATGGAGCATTGTGATGACAGGGGCATGGAGCATTTTTATGACAGGGGCATGGAGCATTGGTCTGACAAGTTTCATAGATTATTGTGATGACAGTGGACATGGTGCATTGTGATGACAAGGGCATGGATCATTGTGAAGAGAAGGTCATGGAGTATTTTGAAGACAGGTGTCAGGGAGCATTGTGATGACATAGGTCATGGTCCATTGCGATGACAATAGCAGGGAGTTTTGTGATGCCAAATGTAATGGAGGGTTGTGATGACAAATATAATGGAGCATTGTGATGACTAGGGCTTGGAGCATTATGGTGACAAGGGCCATTGAGAATTTTCATGACAACGTCGTGAAGCATTGTGATGACAAGGTCCTGGAGCATTGTGATGAGAAAACCATGGAGCCTTGTGATGACAAGTCTCATGGAGCATACTGATGAAAAGGGGCATGGAGCATTGTGATTACAGGGGTCTTGGCACATTGTGATGACAAGGGCATGGAGCATTGTGAGCAGAAGGCCAAGGAGCATTCTGATGACATGTGTCATTGAGCTTTGTGATGACAAGTGCATGGAGCATTGTGATTTCAGGGGTTTTGGAGCATTGTGATGAAAAGGGCATGGATCATTGTGATGAAAATGGCATGGAGCCTTGTCATGACAGGTTTCATGGAGCATACAGAAAACAAGAGTCAGGGAGAATTTGATGACAAGTGTATTGAGCATTGTGATGACAAAGGTCGTGGAACATTGTGATGAGAAGGCCATGGATAATTGTGATGACGAGCGTCATGGGGCATTGTGATGACAAGTGTTATGAATATTGTGATCACAAGGGTTTGGAGCATTGTTATGACAGAGGTCATGGAGCATTTTGATTTCATTGTGATGAAAATAGCATGAAGCATTATGATGATGGGCATGGTGCATTGTGATGACAGCGTTCATGGATCATTGAGATGAAAAGGGGCATAGAGCATTGTGATTACAGGGGTCTTGGACCATTGTGATGAGAAGGGTCATGGAGCCTTGTGATGACAAGGCCATGGAATATCGTGATGGCAGGGGTCATGGAGCATTGTTATGACAGGGCTAATGGAGCATTGTGATGACAAGGGCATGAAGCAATGTGATGAGAGCGTTCATGGAGCACTGTGATGACAATGACATGGAGCATTGTGATGCCAAGGGTCATGGAAATTTGTGATGACAGAGGTCATGGAGCATTTTGATGGCAAGGGCGTTGTGTATTGTGATGACAAGGGCATGGAGCATTGTGATGCCAAGTGTCATGGAGGATTCTGATGACAAATGTAATGGAGCATTGTGATGACAATGGCTTGGAGCATTGTGATAACAAGGGTCAGGGTGAATTGTGCTGACAAGTACATGGAGATTTGTGATGACAAGTGTCATGGAACATTCTGATGACAAGCTTGTGGATTATATTGATGACAATGGCATGTAGCATTGTGATGAAAACGACATGGGGCATTGTGATGAAAAAGGCATGGAGCCTTTTCGTGACAGGGTTCAAGGAGCATTCTGACGACAAATGTCAGGGAGCATTGTGATGACAAGTGTATTGAGAATTGTGATGACAAAGGTCATGGAGCATTGTGATGAAAACGGCATGGAATATTGTGATGACAGGAATCATGGAGCGTTGTGATGACAAGTCTTATGGAACATTGTGATCACAAGGGATTGGAGCATTGTGATGACAGAGGTCATGGATCATTTTGATTTCAAGGAGCATGGAGCATTGTGATGACAAGGGCCTGAAGCAATGTGATCCCAAGGTTCATGGAGGATTGTGATGACAACCACGTAGAGCATTGTAATGACAATGTCATATAGCAGTTTGCTGACAAATGCATGGAACATTGTGATGACAGGTGTCATGGAGCACTGTGATGACAAGCATCACGGGGCACTGTGAATACAGGGGTCATGGAGCATTGGGATGACAAGGACATGGATCATTGTGATGACAAGATTCATGGAGCATTGGTCTGAAAATGTTCATGGAGTATTGTGATGACAGGGTTCATGGAGCATTGTGATGACTAAGGAATGGAGCATTGTGATGACAAGAGTCCCGGAGCATTGTGTTGTCAGGTGTCCTGGAGTGTTGTGATGACAGGGGTCATGGATAATTGTGATGATATCGGCCATGGTGTATTATGATGATAACGTCATGGAGCATTTGGCTGAAAATGTTCATGGAGTATTGTGATGACAGGGGTCATGGGGCATTTTCATGACAAGGGAATGGAGCATGGTGATGAGAATGTCCTGGAGCACTGTGATGAGAAGACCATGGAGACTTTTGATGAAAAGTCTCATGGAGCATTCTGTTGAAAAGGAGCATGGAGCTTTGTGATTTCAGGGGTCTTGGAGCATTGTGATGACAAGGGCATGGATCATTGTGATGAGAAGGCCATGGAGCCTTCTGATGACATGCGTCATGGAGCTTTGTGATGACAAGGGCATGGAGCATTGTGATTACAGGGGTCTTGGAGCATTGTGGTGAAAAGGGAATGGATCATTGTGATGAAAAAGGCATGGAGAATTTTCATGACAGGATTCAAGGAGCATACTGACATCAAGTGTCAGGGAGCATTGTGATGACAAGTGTATTGAGCATTGTGATGACAAAAGTCATGGAGCATTGTGATGAGAAGACCATGGATAACTGTGATGACGAGTGTCATGGGGCATTGTGATGACAACTGTTATGGAATATTGTGATCACAAGGGTTTGGAGAATTGTTATGACAGAGGTCATGGAGCATTTTGATTTCATTGTGATGACAATAGCATGAAGCATTATGATGATGGGCATGGTGCCTAATGATGACAGGGTTCTTGGATCATTGAGATGAAAAGGTGCATGGAGCACTGTGATTACAGGGGTCTTGGAGCATTGTGATGAGAAGGGTCATGGAGCCTTGTGATGACAAGTCCATGGAACATCATGATGGCAGGTGTCATGGAGCATTATTATGAGAGGGGTAATGGAGCCTTGTGATGGCAAGGGCATGGAGCACTGTGATGAGAAGGCCATGGAGCATTCTGATGACATGTGTCATGGAGCTTTGTGATGACAAGATCATGGAGCAATGTGATGAGATCGTTCATGGAGCATTGTGATGACAATGACATGGAGCATTTTGATGCCAAGTGTCATGGATCTTTGTGATGACAAAGGTCATGTAGCAATTTGATGAAAAGGGTCATTGAATATTTTGATGACAGGGGTTATGGAACATTGTGATGTCAGGGGTCATTGAACATTGTGATAATATGTGCATGCAGCATTGTGATGACCGGAGTCATGGAACATTTTGATGACAGGGGTGAGCGAGTATTGTGATGAATAGTGGTGTAACATTGTGATATCAGTGGTGAGAGAGCATTTTGATGAGAAGTGCATGGAGCATTGTGATGACAAGTTTTATGGAGCATTGTGATGACAAGATTGTAGAGCACTGTGATGACAAGTGCATGGTGCATTGTGATTACATGTGTCATGGAGCATTGTGCTGACAAGTGCATGGAGCACTGTTATGACAAGGGTCATGGAGCATTGTGCTGAGAAAGGCATAGAGCATTTTGATGAGAAGGTTCAAAGAGCACTGTGATGCAAATTTCATGGAGCATTGTGGTTAAAAAGGTCACAGAGACTGTTGATGACGAGGACATGGACAATTGTGATGACAAAGTTCATGAAGCATTGTGATGACTGGAGTCACGGTGCATTGTGATGACAGGGGTCATGTAGCATTTTGATTTCATTGTTATGACAATAGTCTGAACCATTATGATGATGGGCATGTTGGATTGTGATGACAGGGTTCATGGAGCATTGAGATTAAACGGGGCATGGAGCATTTTGATTACAGGGTTCTGGGAGCATTGTGATGACAGAGGCATGGAGCATTTTGATGAGAAGGCCATGAAACATTCTGATGACATGTGTCATGGAGCTTTGTGATAACAAGGGCATGGAGCATTGTGATTAGAGGGATCTTGGATCATTGTGATGAAAAGGGCATGGATCATTTTGATGGAAAAGGCATGGAGCCTTGTCATGAAAGAGTTCCAGGTGCATACTGAGGGCAATAGTCAGGGAGCATTGTGATGACAAGTGTATTGAGCATTGTGATGACAAATGTCATGGTGCATTGTGATGAGAAGACCATGCATAATTGTGCTGACCGGCGTCATGTGGCATTGTGATGACAAGTGTTATGGAACATTGTGTTCACAAGGGTTTGCAGCATTGTGATGACAGAGGTCATGGAGCATTTTGATTTCATTGTGATGAAAAGAGCATGAAGAATTATGATGATAGGCATGGTGCATTGTGATGACAGCGTTCATGGAGCATTGCGATGAAAAGTGGCATGGAGCCTTGGTCTGACAAGTTTCATGGATTATTGTGATAAGAGTGAGCATGGCACATTGTGATTACAAGGGCATGGAGCACTGTGATGACAAGGTCATGGATTATTGTGAAGAAAGGTGTCAGGGAGCACTGTGGTGAAATATGTCATGTTCCAGTTTCATGACAATATCATGGAGCATTGTGATGCCAAGTGTCATGGAGGATTGTTGTGACAAATTAAAGGTGCATTGTGATGACAAGTGCATGGAGCATTGTGATATCAAGGACCGTTGATACTTTTAATGTCCAGGTCGTGAAACATTGTGATGAAAATCACATGGACCTTCCTATGACAGGGGTCATGGAACATTGCGATGACAATTGCATGGAGTATTGTGATGACAAGTGCATATAACATTGTGATGTGAAGTGCCCTGGAGCATTGTAATGAAAATGACGTGGAGAATTGTGAGGACAAGGGACAATGAGCTTTGAAATGACAAGGCAAGGAGCATGGTGATTGCAAAACCGTGGAGCATTGTGATGAGAAGTCCTTGGGTAATTGTGATGTCGAGAATCATGGAGCACTTTAATGACAAGGGGCATGAAGCTTTGTGATGACAGGTGTCAGGGAGCATTGTGATGACAGGGTTCATGGAGCATTGTGATGACAAGTGCATGGAGCATTGCAATGACAAGTGCACGGAGAATTGTGATGACAAGAGCATGTAATATTTTGATGAGAAGTGTCATGTAGCATTCTGATGACAAGGACGTGGAGAATTGTGATGACAAGGGACATGGAGCATTGTGATAACCAGGGCATGGAGCATTGTGATGACAGCGGTCATGGAGCATTATTATGACAAGGGCCATGGTGCATTGTGACATAAGATATCACTTATGAAGGGAATGTAAACATGGCACATATGAACTGATTTAGGGAAGAGAACAGAGTCTCAGATTTAGAAAACACTCTTATGCTTGCTTAAGGGTAAAGAGAGGTGGGGAGATGCACAAAAGTTTGATATTAGCACAGGTAACGTTCCATAATCCAAAAACAGAAGAGACAAGCCCTACTCCTTCCTCAGTGAACGGGACTCAACATCCCTATTCCCTGCAGAGAAATATACCTGACTAGTAAGAATTTTAAAACCTATGTATTGATATGTCTCTGTAAGGGAACCAAGTGTGTCTAGAACGACATAAACATGGAAGTGAGAATCAGCTCAAACACACTATAAAAATGAATTTCAAAACAAAACATAAAAACAGTAAAAGTCTTACACAATACCTTCAGGGGTTCTGATGAAACCTGGAATGACCCTATCTACAATGACAGCTGGATGTGGCATAAGGCTGGACACTTGGGACTGAGAGGATTGTTGAGATTGGGTGAAAAAATGCAGACCTTTTAAAGCAATAATGCGTGTCACCCATTCCATGGTTCCCAACTCTCCAGGTAGAAGGGAATATCACTACAGTTATAACATGTATGGGAACCTAGAGAATGGAAACCATATGATGGTGAAAGTTTTCTAAAACTCTACTACTTTTTTCTCTCCTTGAGATCCAGTTTGACATTCCAGCTGCTTTACTATCAATCTCCCAAATTGGAGAGTCAGCCCCTATAACCTCCTGTTTCGCACAGTTGGCAAATTGTGCAGAGGATATAAGGGAAGAGAGAGAATCAATGAGAGAGTAGCTGTAGGCATTTGGACGGCCATATGTCACCTAATTTCCCGTCATGAAGAGCAATTAACCAAAGTCTCAGCCTGCCCCCCAGAACAAGTATAGGTTCTGAAGCAAAATTGTGGATTTGCGGTCAGCTCACAAAAACGCAATTTGAAAAATGGAGCTCAGGGTCACAGCAATTCACTAACCAGCAGAGTTATATAGGACTATGCACTTCCAAAAATCTGTTGAGGGAAAGCCACGAGGCGGAATTGAAAATGAAGCAGAATGGCATGAACCAGATTTGAAGAGGTACATTGGAATCGCCTTTAAACACAGGAAAAGCATCACAACTTCGAAAATTATGGAAATGGCCATAAAGGGCGTATGGGTTTTCACGTGAATATATTCAGGAGAAAACGCATATGCCATTTTCGGTCAAGCAAGCAAGCCGGCAATTCAAATCTGCACTACAAAGAAGTATCATTTCGCACCTGTCAAAAGGGACATCCGCAAAATGGGTAAAAACCAGAAAGGCAAGACAGGCCCTGGAGAACAGGGAGACTTGTTATGGTGATGGGCGGGATGTAAATTGCCAACTGTCTCTCTGGAGGAGTGCATTGTGTTCCCTAAAACAAGTAAACAACAGAGCTACAGAGCCAAGGGCAATTCCAGCCTTGGGAATATACCTTGGGAAAACTGAAAATCAATAAGACAGATCCACACCAAAATTCAGGGCTGCACTGCTTACAAGAACCTCAACTTGGGTATACCTTAAATATCCCAGGAAAGACAAAAATGGTTCAAGAAATTGTGGTACTTACGTATGATGGAATATCCCTCAGCCATGAAATCAATGTCATAAGACCAGTAGCAGCATAATGAGTGGATTCAGGTACGATAATTCTAAGTGAAATAAGTCACACAGAAAAAGAAACTTATCATAAGATATCACTTATGAAAATCCTGTAAACATGGCTAAACATGAAATGAGTTAGGAAAGAGAAGAGAGTCTCACATTTAGAAAACACACTTATGCCTGCTTAAGGGGGAAGGAGAGGTGGGGTGATGCATAAAACCAGAGTTTGATATAAGCACAGGTACCGTTCCAAAAACCAAATACGGAATAGACAAGACCAACTCCTTCCTCAGTGAAAGGGATGCAACACCCCATATTCCATGCAGAGGAATATATATGACTAGTAAGAATCTTAAAACCTATGTATTGATATGTCTCCATAAGGGAATCAAGTGTGTCTAGATTGGCATAAACTTGGCTGTGAAAATCAGCTCAATCCCACTATAAAAAGGAATTACATAAACAAAACAAAAAAACAGGGAAATCCTTTACAATTCCTTCCAGGTCTCTGATGAAAGCTGGAATGACCATATCTAAAACGACAGCTAGTTGTGGCATAAGGCTGGACACTTGGAACTGAGAGGATTGGTGAGATTGGGTGAGCAAATGCAGACCCATTAAAGCAATAATGCATGGCACTCATTCCATGGGTCCCAACCTTCCAGGTTGAAGGGAATATTACTACAGCTATAACATGTACGGGAAACCTAGAGAATGGACACACTGTGAATATGAAAGGTTTCCAAAACTCAACGTTTAGTCCCACGCTTGGTGCTCTGGTTTGAATTTCCAAATTATTTACTATCAATCTCCCAACTTGTTGAGACAGCCCCTTTATCCTCCTGGTTCGCACAGGTTGCAAATTTGGCAGAGAATGAAAGGGAAGAGGGAGAACCAAGGAGAGAGTAGCTGTTAGGCATTTAGACGGGCATATGTCACTCTAATTTCCTGGCAGGAAGGAAAATTAAACAAAGTCTCAGGCATGCACTGTCAAACAGTATAGGTCGTGAAACAAAATTTTGGACTTGTGTTCAGCTCACAAAAACGAGTTGAAAAATGAAGCTCAGGGGCACAGCAATACAAAAACTGGCAGTGTAATAAAGGACAACTATCATCCAAAAATCTGTTGAGGGAAGGCAATGAGGCGGACTTGAAAGTGAGGTAGAATAGCAGGAAACAGATTTCAAGAGGTACGTTGGAATCGCCTTTAAAATACAGGAAGAGGGGCAGAACTTCGACAATGATGCACTTGGCCAAAAAGGGCGTATGCGTTTTCTCCTGAATATATTCAGGAGAAAACGCATACGCCCTTTTTGGCCAAGCAATGAAGCGGGCAATGCAAATCAGCACTACAACGAAGTACCACTTCCGGCCGGTCAAAAGGGACATCCACAAAATGTGTAAAAACCAGAAAGTCTACAGAGGCCCAGGAGAACAGGGAGCCTTGTTATGTTGATGGGTGTGATATGAATTGCCAACTGCCTCTCTGGAGGAGTGCATTGTGTTCCCTAAAACAAGTAAACAACAGAGCTACAGAGCCAAGGTCACTTCCAGTCTAGGGAATATACCTTGGGAAAACTGAAAACCTATAAGACACAGCCACCCCAAAATTCAGGCCTGCAATGCTTACAAGAAGCTCAACTTGGGTACACCTTAAATATCCCAGGAAATTCAAAAATGGTTCAAAATTGCTTGTACTTACTTATGATGGGATATCGTGCAGCCATGAAAACAATATCATAAGGCCAGTAGCAGCAAAATGAGAGGATTCAGGTACGATGATTCTATGTAAAATAAGTCACAGAGTAAAATAAACTTACCATAATATATCACTTATGAAGATCCTGTAAACATGGCTACACATGAACTGAGTTAGGAAAGAGAACAGAGTCTCACATTTAGAAAACACTCTTATGCCTGCTTAAGGGGGAAGGAGAGGTGGGGTGATGCATAAAACCAGAGTTTCATATAAGCACAGGTACCGTTCCAAAAACCAACTATGGAATAGACAAGACCTACCTATACCTTCCTCAGGTAAGGGACTCAAAACCCCATATTTCCCGCAGAGGAATATATCTGACTAGTAAGAATCTTAAAACCTATGTATTGATATGTCTCCTTGAGGGAATCTAGTGTTTCTAGACTGGCATAAACAAGGCAGGGAGAATCAGCTCAAACCCACTATAAAAAGGAATTTCAAAAACAAAAAAAGGGAAATTCTTTACAATTCCTTCAGGGTCTCTGATGAAACCTGGAATGACCCGATCTACAATGACAGCTGGATATGGCATAAGGCTGGACACATGGGACTGAGAGGATTGTTGAGATTGGGTGAGCAAATGCAGACCCTTTAAACCAATAATGCAGGGCACCCATTCCATGGGTCCGATGTCTCCAGGTTGAAGGGAATATTACTACAGCTATAACATATACGGGAAACCTAGAGAATGGACACACAGTGAATACGAAAGTTCTCTAAAACTCATCGAATTGTCCCCATCCTGGTGCTCTGGTTTGACTTTCCATTGCTTTACTATCAATCTCCCATCTTGGAGAGACAGTCCCTTTAACCTCCGGGTTCACACAGGTTGCCAATTTGGCAGAGGATGAAAACGAAGAGGGAGAACCAATGAGAGAGTAGCTGTTAGGCATTTGGACGGGCACATATCACTCTTATATCCCGGGAGGAAGAAGAATTAACCAAAGTCTCAGCCAACGACCGGGAACCAGTATAGGTCCTCCACCAAAATTTAGGACTTGCATTCAGGTCAAAATTCGAGTTAAAAAATGGAGCTCAGGGGGCCTCCCTGGTGGCGCGGTGGTTGAGAGTCCGCCTGCCGATGCAGGGGATACGGGTTCGTGCCCTGGTCTGGGAGGATCCCATATGCCGCGGAGCAGCTGGGCCCGTGAGCCATGGCCGCTGGGCCTGCGCGTCCGGAGCCTGTGCTCTGCAACGGGAGAGGCCACAACAGTGAGAGGCCCGCATACAGCAAAAAAAAAGAAAAAAAAAATGGAGCTCAGGGACACAGCAATTCACAAACTGGCAGAGTAATAAAGGACAACTATCGTCCAAAAATCTGTTGAGGGAAGGCAACGAGGCGGACTTCACAGCAAGGCAGAATAGCAGGAAACAGATTTCAACAGATACGTTGGAATCGCATTTACATCACAGGAAGAGGGGCACAACTTTGACAATGATGCACTTGGCCAAAAAGGGCCTATGCGTTTTCTCCTGAATATATTCAGGAGAAAACGCTTACGCCCTATTTGGCCAAGCAAGGAAGCGGTCAATGCAAATATTCACTACAAAGAAGTATCACTTCCCACCGGTCAAATGGGACATCCACAAAATGGGTAAAAACCAGAAAGGCAAGGCAGGCCCTGGAGACCAGGGAGTCTGGTTACGCTGAAGGGCGGCATGTAAATTGCCAACTGCCTCTCTGGAGGAGTGCATTGTGTTCCCTAAAACAAGTAAACAACAGAGCTACAGAGACAAGGGCACTTCCAGTCTAGGGAATATACCATGGGAAAACTGAAAATCAATAAGACAAAGCCACCCCAAAATATAGGCCTGCACTGCTTACAAGAACCTCAACTTGGGTACACCTTAAATATCCCAGGAAATATAAAAATGTTTCAAAAAATTGTGGTACTTATGTACGGTGGAATATCCCACAGCCATGAAATCAAAGTCATAAGACCAGTAGCAGCAAAATGAGTGGATTCACGTACGATGATTCTAAGTGCAATAAGTCACACAGAAAAAGAAGCTTATCATAAGATATCACTTATGAAGATCCTGTAAACATGGCTACACATGAACTGAGTTAGGAAAGAGAACAGAGTCTCACATTTAGAAAACACTCTTATGCCTGCTTAAGGGGGAAGGGGAGGTGGGGTGATACATAAAACCAGAGTTTGATATAAGCACAGGTACCGTTCAAAAACCAACTATGGAATAGACAAGACTTACACCTTCCTCAGTGAAAGGGATTCAAAACCCCATATTTCCCACAGAAGAATATATCGGACTACTAATAATCTTAAAACCTATGTACTGATATGTCTCCATAAGGGAATCAAGTGTGTCTGGACTGGCATAAACATGGCATCGAGAATCATCTCAAACCCACTATAAAAAGGAATTTCAAAAATAAAACAAAAAAAAGGGAAATTCTTTACAATTCCTTCAGGGTCTCTGATGAAACCTGGCATGACCCTATCTACAACGACAGCTGGATGTGGCATAAGGCAGGACACATGGGACTGAGAGGATTGGTGAGATTGGGTGAACAAATGCAGACCCTATAAACAATAATGCATGGCACCCATTCCATGGGTCCCAACTCTCCAGGTTGAAGGGAATATTACTACAGCTATAAAATGTACGGGAAACCTAGAGAATGGACACACTGTGAATATGAAAGGTCTCTAAAACTCAACGAATAGTCCCTCTTCTGGTGCTCCGGTTTGACTTTCCAACTGCTTTACTATCAATCTCCCAACTTTCAGAGACAGGCCCTTTAACCTCCTGGTTCTCACAGGTTGCCAATTTGGCAGAGGATGAAAGGGAAGTGGGAGAACCAATGAGAGAGGAGCTGTTAGGCATTTGGACTGGCACATGTCACTCTTATTTCCTGGGAGGGAGAAGAATTAACCAAAACCTCAGCCACCCACCGCGATCCAGTATAGGTCCTTAACCAAAATATTGGACTTGCGTTCAGCTCACAAAAAATGAGTTAAATTATGGACCTCAGGGGCACAGCAATTCACAAACTGGTAGAGTAATAAAGGTCAACTATCGTACAAAAATCTGTTGAGGGAAGGCAACGAGGCGGAATTGAAAGCGAGGCAGAATAGAAGGAAACACATTTCAACAGATACGTTGGAATCGCCTTTAAAGCACAGGAAGAGGGGTACAACTTCGACAATGATTCACTTGGCCAAAAAGGGTGAAAGCGTTTTCTCCTGAATATATTCAGGAGAAAACGCATACGCCCATTTTGGCCAATCAAGCAAGCGGGCAATGCAAATCTGCACTACAAAGAAGTATCACTTCCCACAGTTCAAAAGGGACCTCCACAAAATGGGTAAAAAGCAGAAATGCAAGACAGAGCCTGGAGAACAGGGAGCCTTGTTATGCTGATGGGCGGGATGTAAATTGCCAACTGCCTCTCTGGAGGAGTGCATTGTGTTCCCTAAAAGAAGGAAAAAACAGAGCTACAGAGCCAGGGGCACTTCCAGACTAGGGTATATACCTTGGGAAAACTGAAAATCAATAAGACAGAGCCACCCCAAAATTTAGGGCTGCACTGCTTACAAGAACCTCAACTTGGGTACACATTAAGTATCCCAGGAAAGACAAAAATCGTTCAAAAAATAGTGGTATTTACGTACAATGGAATATCCCTCAGCCATGCCATCAATGTCATAAGAACAGCAGCAGCAAAATGAGTTGATTCTGGTACGATTATTCTAAGTGAAATAAGTCACACAGAAAAAGAAACTTATCATAAGATATCACTTAAGAAGATCCTGTAAACATTGCTACACATGAACTGAGTTACGAAAGAGAAGAGTCTCACATTTAGAAAACATTCTTATGCCTGCTTAAGGGGGAAGGAGAGGTGGGGTGATGCATAAAACCAGAGTTTGGTATAAGCACAGGTACCGTTCAAAAGCCAACTATGGAATAGACAAGACTTACACCTTCCTCAGTGAAAGGGACTCAAAACCCCATATTTCCCACAGAGTAATATATCTGACTACTAACAGTCATAAAACCTATGTATTGATATGTCTCTTTAAGGGAATCGAGTGTGTCTAGAATTGCTTAAACATGACACCAAGAATCAGCTCAAACCCACTATCAAATGGAATTTCAAAAACAAAACACTAAAACAGGGAAATTCTTTACAATTCCTTCAGGGTCTCTGATGAATCCTGGAATGACCCTATCTACAATGACAGCTGGAGGTGGCATAAGGATGGACACATGGGACTGAGAGGATTGGTGAGATTGGGTGAGCAAATGCAGACCCTTTAGAGCAGTAATGCATGGCAGACATTCCATTGGTCACAACTCTCCAGGTTGAAGGGAATATTACTACAGCTATAAAATGTATAGGAAACCTAGAGAATGGACACACTGTGAATATGAAAGGTCTCTAAAACTCAACGAATAATCCCTCTCCATGTGCTCCAGTTTGACTTTCCAACTGCTTTACTATCAATCTCCCAACTTGGAGAGACAGCACCTTTAACATCCTGGTGTGCACATGTTGCCAATTTGGCAAAGGATGAAAGGGAAGAGGGAGAACCAATGATAGAGTAGCTGTTAGACATTTGGACGGGCATATTTCTTTCTTATTTCCCGGCAGGAAGAAGAATTAACCAAAGTCTCAGCCACCCAACGAAAACCAGTATATGTCCTGAACCAAAATATTGCACTTGCGTTCAGCTCACAAAAAACGAGTTAAAAAATGGAGCTCAGGGACACAGCAATTCACAAACTGGCAGAGTAATAAAGTGCAACTATCGTCCAAAAATCTGTTGAGGGAAGTCAACGAGGCGGACTTGAAAGCGAGGCAGAATAGCAGGAAACAGATTTCAAGAGCCACGTTGGAATCGCCTTTAAAGCACAGGAAGAGGGGCAGAACTTCGACAATGATGCACTTGGCCAAAAATGGCGTATGCGTTTTCTCCTGAATATATTCAGGAGAAAACGCATACGCCATTTTTGGCCAAGCAAGCAAGCGGGCAATGCAAATCTGCACTAAAAAGAAGAATCACTTCCCACCAGTCAAAAGGGACATCCACAAAATGGGTAAAAACCAGAAAGTCAAGGCAGGCCCTGGAGAACAGGGAGCCTTGTTATGCTGATGGGCGGCATGTAAATTGCCAACTGCCTCCCTGGAGGAGTGCATTGTGTTCCCTAAAACAAGTAAACAACAGAGCTACAGAGCCAAGGGCACTTCCAGTCTAGGGAATATACCTTGGGAAAACTGAAAATCATAAAGACAGAGCCACCCCAAAATTTAGGGCTGCACTGCTTCCAAGAACCTCAACTTGGGTAAACCTTAAATATCCCAGGAAATATAAAAATGGTTCAAAAAATTGTGGTACTTATGTACGGTGGAATATCCCACAGCCATGAAATCAAAGTCATAAGACCAGTAGCAGTTAAATGAGTGGATTCACGTACGATGATTCTAAGTGAAAGAAGTCACACAGAAAAAGAAACTTATCATAAGATATCACTTATGAAGATCCTGTAAACATGGCTACACATGAACTGATTTAGGAAAGAGAACACAGTCTCACATTTACAAAACACTCTTATGCCTGCTTAAGGGGGAAGGAGAGGTTGGGTGATACATAAAACCAAAGTTTGATATAAGCACAGGTACTGTTCAAAAACCAACTATGGAATAGACAAGACTTACACCTTCCTCAGTGAAAGGGATTCAAAACCCCATATTTCCCACAGAAGAATATATCGGACTACTAATAATCTTAAAACCTATGTACTGATATGTCTCCATAAGGGAATCAAGTGTGTCTGGACTGGCATAAACATGGCATCGAGAATCATCTCAAACCCACTATAAAAAGGAATTTCAAAAATAAAACAAAAAAAAGGGAAATTCTTTACAATTCCTTCAGGGTCTCTGATGAAACCTGGCATGACCCTATCTACAACGACAGCTGGATGTGGCATAAGGCAGGACACATGGGACTGAGAGGATTGGTGAGATTGGGTGAACAAATGCAGACCCTATAAACAATAATGCATGGCACCCATTCCATGGATCCCAACTCTCCAGGTTGAAGGGAATATTACTACAGCTATAAAATGTACGGGAAACCTAGAGAATGGACACACTGTGAATATGAAAGGTCTCTAAAACTGAACGAATAGTCCCTCTTCTGGTGCTCCGGTTTGACTTTCCAACTGCTTTACTATCAATCTCCCAACTTTCAGAGACAGCCCCTTTAACCTCCTGGTTCTCACAGGTTGCCAGTTTGGCAGAGGATGAAAGGGAAGTGGGAGAACCAATGAGAGAGTAGCTGTTAGGCATTTGGACTGGCACATGTCACTCTTATTTCCCGGGAGGGAGAAGAATTAACCAAAGTCTCAGCCACCCACCGCGATCCAGTATAGGTCCTGAACCAAAATATTGGACTTGCGTTCAGCTCACAAAAAATGAGTTAAATTATGGACCTCAGGGGCACAGCAATTCACAAACTGGTAGAGTAATAAAGGACAACTATCGTACAAAAATCTGTTGAGGGAAGGCAACGAGGCGGAATTGAAAGCGAGGCAGAATAGAAGGAAACACATTTCAACAGATACGTTGGAATCGCCTTTAAAGCACAGGAAGAGGGGTACAACTTCGACAATGATTCACTTGGCCAAAAAGGGTGAAAGCGTTTTCTCCTGAATATATTCAGGAGAAAACGCATACGCCCATTTTGGCCAATCAAGCAAGCGGGCAATGCAAATCTGCACTACAAAGAAGTATCACTTCCCACAGTTCAAAAGGGACCTCCACAAAATGGGTAAAAAGCAGAAATGCAAGACAGAGCCTGGAGAACAGGGAGCCTTGTTATGCTGATGGGCGGGATGTAAATTGCCAACTGCCTCTCTGGAGGAGTGCATTGTGTTCCCTAAAAGAAGGAAAAAACAGAGCTACAGAGCCAGGGGCACTTCCAGACTAGGGTATATACCTTGGGAAAACTGAAAATCAATAAGACAGAGCCACCCCAAAATTTAGGGCTGCACTGCTTACAAGAACCTCAACTTGGGTACACATTAAGTATCCCAGGAAAGACGAAAATCGTTCAAAAAATAGTGGTATTTACGTACGATGGAATATCCCTCAGCCATGCCATCAATGTCATAAGAACAGCAGCAGCAAAATGAGTTGATTCAGGTACGATTATTCTAAGTGAAATAAGTCACACAGAAAAAGAAACTTATCATAAGATATCACTTAAGAAGATCCTGTAAACATTGCTACACATGAACTGAGTTACGAAAGAGAAGAGTCTCACATTTAGAAAACATTCTTATGCCTGCTTAAGGGGGAAGGAGAGGTGGGGTGATGCATAAAACCAGAGTTTGGTATAAGCACAGGTACCGTTCAAAAGCCAACTATGGAATAGACAAGACTTACACCTTCCTCAGTGAAAGGGACTCAAAACCCCATATTTCCCACAGAGTAATATATCTGACTACTAACAGTCATAAAACCTATGTATTGATATGTCTCTTTAAGGGAATCGAGTGTGTCTAGACTGGCTTAAACATGACACCAAGAATCAGCTCAAACCCACTATCAAAAGGAATTTCAAAAACAAAACACTAAAACAGGGATATTCTTTACAATTCCTTCAGGGTCTCTGATGAATCCTGGAATGACCCTATCTACAATGACAGCTGGAGGTGGCATAAGGATGGACACATGGGACTGAGAGGATTGGTGAGATTGGGTGAGCAAATGCAGACCCTTTAGAGCAGTAATGCATGGCAGACATTCCATTGGTCACAACTCTCCAGGTTGAAGGGAATATTACTACAGCTATAAAATGTATAGGAAACCTAGAGAATGGACACACTGTGAATATGAAAGGTCTCTAAAACTCAACGAATAATCCCTCTCCATGTGCTCCAGTTTGACTTTCCAACTGCTTTACTATCAATCTCCCAACTTGGAGAGACAGCACCTTTAACCTCCTGGTGTGCACATGTTGCCAATTTGGCAAAGGATGAAAGGGAAGAGGGAGAACCAATGATAGAGTAGCTGTTAGACATTTGGACGGGCATATTTCTTTCTTATTTCCCGGCAGGAAGAAGAATTAACCAAAGTCTCAGCCACCCAGCCAAAACCAGTATAGGTCCTGAACCAAAATATTGCACTTGCGTTCAGCTCACAAAAAACGAGTTAAAAAATGGAGCTCAGGGACACAGCAATTCACAAACTGGCAGAGTAATAAAGGGCAACTATCGTCCAAAAATCTGTTGAGGGAAGTCAACGAGGCGGACTTGAAAGCGAGGCAGAATAGCAGGAAACAGATTTCAAGAGCCACGTTGGAATCGCCTTTAAAGCACAGGAAGAGGGGCAGAACTTCGACAATGATGCACTTGGCCAAAAATGGCGTATGCGTTTTCTCCTGAATATATTCAGGAGAAAACGCATACGCCATTTTTGGCCAAGCAAGCAAGCGGGCAATGCAAATCTGCACTAAAAAGAAGAATCACTTCCCACCAGTCAAAAGGGACATCCACAAAATGGGTAAAAACCAGAAAGTCAAGGCAGGCCCTGGAGAACAGGGAGCCTTGTTATGCTGATGGGCGGCATGTAAATTGCCAACTGCCTCCCTGGAGGAGTGCATTGTGTTCCCTAAAACAAGTAAACAACAGAGCTACAGAGCCAAGGGCACTTCCAGTCTAGGGAATATACCTTGGGAAAACTGAAAATCATAAAGACAGAGCCACCCCAAAATTTAGGGCTGCACTGCGTCCAAGAACCTCAACTTGGGTAAACCTTAAATATCCCAGGAAATATAAAAATGGTTCAAAAAATTGTGGTACTTATGTACGGTGGAATATCCCACAGCCATGAAATCAATGTCATAAGACCAGTAGCAGTTAAATGAGTGGATTCAGGTACGATGATTCTAAGTGAAATAAGTCACACAGAAAAAGAAACTTATCATAAGATATCACTTATGAAGATCCTGTAAACATGGCTACACATGAACTGAGTTAGGAAAGAGAACACAGTCTCACATTTAGAAAACACTCTTATGCCTGCTTAAGGGGGAAGGAGAGGTGGGGTGATACATAAAACCAGAGTTTGATATAAGCACAGGTACCGTTCAAAAACCAACTATGGAATAGACAAGACTTACACCTTCCTCAGTGAAAGGGATTCAAAACCCCATATTTCCCACAGAAGAATATATCGGACTACTAATAATCTTAAAACCTGTGTACCGATATGTCTCCATAAGGGAATCAAGTGTGTCTGGACTGGCATAAACATGGCATCGAGAATCATCTCAAACCCACTATAAAAAGGAATTTCAAAAATAAAACAAAAAAAACAGGGAAATTCTTTACAATTCCTTCAGGGTCTCTGATGAAACCTGGCATGACCCTATCTACAACGACAGCTGGATGTGGCATAAGGCAGGACACATGGGACTGAGAGGATTGGTGAGATTGGGTGAACAAATGCAGACCCTATAAAGCAATAATGCATGGCACCCATTCCATGGGTCCTAACTCTCCAGGTTGAAGGGAATATTACTGCAGCTATAAAATGTACGGGAAACCTAGAGAATGGACACACTGTGAATATGAAAGGTCTCTAAAACTGAACGAATAGTCCCTCTTCTGGTGCTCCGGTTTGACTTTCCAACTGCTTTACTATCAATCTCCCAACTTTCAGAGACAGCCCCTTTAACCTCCTGGTTCTCACAGGTTGCCAATTTGGCAGAGGATGAAAGGGAATTGGGAGAACCAATGAGAGAGTAGCTGTTAGGCATTTCGACTGGCACATGTCACTCTTATTTCCCGGGAGGGAGAAGAATTAACCAAAGTCTCAGCCACCCACCGCGATCCAGTATAGGTCCTGAAACAAAATATTGGACTTGCGTTCAGCTCACAAAAAATGAGTTAAATTATGGACCTCAGGGGCACAGCAATTCACAAACTGGTAGAGTAATAAAGGTCAACTATCGTACAAAAATCTGTTGAGGGAAGGCAACGAGGCGGAATTGAAAGTGAGGCAGAATAGCAGGAAACACATTCCAAGAGGTACGTTGGAATCGCCTTTAAAGCACAGGAAGAGGGGTACAACTTCGACAATATATTCAGGAGAAAACGCATACGCCCATTTTGGCCAATCAAGCAAGCGGGCAATGCAAATCTGCACTACAAAGAAGTATCACTTCCCACAGTTCAAAAGGGACCTCCACAAAATGGGTAAAAAGCAGAAATGCAAGACAGAGCCTGGAGAACAGGGAGCCTTGTTATGCTGATGGGCGGGATGTAAATTGCCAACTGCCTCTCTGGACGAGTGCATTGTGTTCCCTAAAAGAAGGAAAAAACAGAGCTACAGAGCCAGGGGCACTTCCAGACTAGGGTATATACCTTGGGAAAACTGAAAATCAATAAGACAGAGCCACCCCAAAATTTAGGGCTGCACTGCTTACAAGAACCTCAACTTGGGTACACATTAAGTATCCCAGGAAAGACGAAAATCGTTCAAAAAATAGTGGTATTTACGTACGATGGAATATCCCTCAGCCATGCCATCAATGTCATAAGAACAGCAGCAGCAAAATGAGTTGATTCAGGTACGATTATTCTAAGTGAAATAAGTCACACAGAAAAAGAAACTTATCATAAGATATCACTTAAGAAGATCCTGTAAACATTGCTACACATGAACTGAGTTACGAAAGAGAAGAGTCTCACATTTAGAAAACATTCTTATGCCTGCTTAAGGGGGAAGGAGAGGTGGGGTGATGCATAAAACCAGAGTTTGGTATAAGCACAGGTACCGTTCAAAAGCCAACTATGGAATAGACAAGACTTACACCTTCCTCAGTGAAAGGGACTCAAAACCCCATATTTCCCACAGAGTAATATATCTGACTACTAACAGTCATAAAACCTATGTATTGATATGTCTCTTTAAGGGAATCGAGTGTGTCTAGACTGGCTTAAACATGACACCAAGAATCAGCTCAAACCCACTATCAAAAGGAATTTCAAAAACAAAACACTAAAACAGGGATATTCTTTACAATTCCTTCAGGGTCTCTGATGAATCCTGGAATGACCCTATCTACAATGACAGCTGGAGGTGGCATAAGGATGGACACATGGGACTGAGAGGATTGGTGAGATTGGGTGAGCAAATGCAGACCCTTTAGAGCAGTAATGCATGGCAGACATTCCATTGGTCACAACTCTCCAGGTTGAAGGGAATATTACTACAGCTATAAAATGTATAGGAAACCTAGAGAATGGACACACTGTGAATATGAAAGGTCTCTAAAACTCAACGAATAATCCCTCTCCATGTGCTCCAGTTTGACTTTCCAACTGCTTTACTATCAATCTCCCAACTTGGAGAGACAGCACCTTTAACCTCCTGGTGTGCACATGTTGCCAATTTGGCAAAGGATGAAAGGGAAGAGGGAGAACCAATGATAGAGTAGCTGTTAGACATTTGGACGGGCATATTTCTTTCTTATTTCCCGGCAGGAAGAAGAATTAACCAAAGTCTCAGCCACCCAGCCAAAACCAGTATAGGTCCTGAATCAAAATATTGCACTTGCGTTCAGCTCACAAAAAACGAGTTAAAAAATGGAGCTCAGGGACACAGCAATTCACAAACTGGCAGAGTAATAAAGGGCAACTATCGTCCAAAAATCTGTTGAGGGAAGTCAACGAGGCGGACTTGAAAGCGAGGCAGAATAGCAGGAAACAGATTTCAAGAGCCACGTTGGAATCGCCTTTAAAGCACAGGAAGAGGGGCAGAACTTCGACAATGATGCACTTGGCCAAAAATGGCGTATGCGTTTTCTCCTGAATATATTCAGGAGAAAACGCATACGCCATTTTTGGCCAAGCAAGCAAGCGGGCAATGCAAATCTGCACTAAAAAGAAGAATCACTTCCCACCAGTCAAAAGGGACATCCACAAAATGGGTAAAAACCAGAAAGTCAAGGCAGGCCCTGGAGAACAGGGAGCCTTGTTATGCTGATGGGCGGCATGTAAATTGCCAACTGCCTCCCTGGAGGAGTGCATTGTGTTCCCTAAAACAAGTAAACAACAGAGCTACAGAGCCAAGGGCACTTCCAGTCTAGGGAATATACCTTGGGAAAACTGAAAATCATAAAGACAGAGCCACCCCAAAATTTAGGGCTGCACTGCGTCCAAGAACCTCAACTTGGGTAAACCTTAAATATCCCAGGAAATATAAAAATGGTTCAAAAAATTGTGGTACTTATGTACGGTGGAATATCCCACAGCCATGAAATCAATGTCATAAGACCAGTAGCAGTTAAATGAGTGGATTCAGGTACGATGATTCTAAGTGAAATAAGTCACACAGAAAAAGAAACTTATCATAAGATATCACTTATGAAGATCCTGTAAACATGGCTACACATGAACTGAGTTAGGAAAGAGAACACAGTCTCACATTTAGAAAACACTCTTATGCCTGCTTAAGGGGGAAGGAGAGGTGGGGTGATACATAAAACCAGAGTTTGATATAAGCACAGGTACCGTTCAAAAACCAACTATGGAATAGACAAGACTTACACCTTCCTCAGTGAAAGGGATTCAAAACCCCATATTTCCCACAGAAGAATATATCGGACTACTAATAATCTTAAAACCTGTGTACCGATATGTCTCCATAAGGGAATCAAGTGTGTCTGGACTGGCATAAACATGGCATCGAGAATCATCTCAAACCCACTATAAAAAGGAATTTCAAAAATAAAACAAAAAAAACAGGGAAATTCTTTACAATTCCTTCAGGGTCTCTGATGAAACCTGGCATGACCCTATCTACAACGACAGCTGGATGTGGCATAAGGCAGGACACATGGGACTGAGAGGATTGGTGAGATTGGGTGAACAAATGCAGACCCTATAAAGCAATAATGCATGGCACCCATTCCATGGGTCCTAACTCTCCAGGTTGAAGGGAATATTACTGCAGCTATAAAATGTACGGGAAACCTAGAGAATGGACACACTGTGAATATGAAAGGTCTCTAAAACTGAACGAATAGTCCCTCTTCTGGTGCTCCGGTTTGACTTTCCAACTGCTTTACTATCAATCTCCCAACTTTCAGAGACAGCCCCTTTAACCTCCTGGTTCTCACAGGTTGCCAATTTGGCAGAGGATGAAAGGGAATTGGGAGAACCAATGAGAGAGTAGCTGTTAGGCATTTCGACTGGCACATGTCACTCTTATTTCCCGGGAGGGAGAAGAATTAACCAAAGTCTCAGCCACCCACCGCGATCCAGTATAGGTCCTGAAACAAAATATTGGACTTGCGTTCAGCTCACAAAAAATGAGTTAAATTATGGACCTCAGGGGCACAGCAATTCACAAACTGGTAGAGTAATAAAGGTCAACTATCGTACAAAAATCTGTTGAGGGAAGGCAACGAGGCGGAATTGAAAGTGAGGCAGAATAGCAGGAAACACATTCCAAGAGGTACGTTGGAATCGCCTTTAAAGCACAGGAAGAGGGGTACAACTTCGACAATGATTCACTTGGCCAAAAAGGGTGAAAGCGTTTTCTCCTGAATATATTCAGGAGAAAACGCATACGCCCATTTTGGCCAATCAAGCAAGCGGGCAATGCAAATCTGCACTACAAAGAAGTATCACTTCCCACAGTTCAAAAGGGACCTCCACAAAATGGGTAAAAAGCAGAAATGCAAGACAGAGCCTGGAGAACAGGGAGCCTTGTTATGCTGATGGGCGGGATGTAAATTGCCAACTGCCTCTCTGGACGAGTGCATTGTGTTCCCTAAAAGAAGGAAAAAACAGAGCTACAGAGCCAGGGGCACTTCCAGACTAGGGTATGTACCTTGGGAAAACTGAAAATCAATAAGACAGAGCCACCCCAAAATTTAGGGCTGCACTGCTTACAAGAACCTCAACTTGGGTACACATTAAGTATCCCAGGAAAGACAAAAATCGTTCAAAAAATAGTGGTATTTACGTACGATGGAATATCCCTCAGCCATGCCGTCAATGTCATAAGAACAGCAGCAGCAAAATGAGTTGATTCAGGTACGATTATTCTAAGTGAAATAAGTCACACAGAAAAAGAAACTTATCATAAGATATCACTTAAGAAGATCCTGTAAACATTGCTACACATGAACTGAGTTACGAAAGAGAAGAGTCTCACATTTAGAAAACATTCTTATGCCTGCTTAAGGGGGAAGGAGAGGTGGGGTGATGCATAAAACCAGAGTTTGGTATAAGCACAGGTACCGTTCAAAAGCCAACTATGGAATAGACAAGACTTACACCTTCCTCAGTGAAAGGGACTCAAAACCCCATATTTCCCACAGAGTAATATATCTGACTAGTAAGAGTCATAAAACCTATGAATTGATATGTACCTTTAAGGGAATCGAGTGTGTCTAGACTGGCTTAAACATGACACCAATAATGAGCTCAAACCCACTATAGAAAGGAATTTCAAAAACAAAACAAAAAAACAGGGAAATTCTTTACAATTCCTTCAGGGTCTCTGATGAATCCTGGAATGACCCTATCTACAATGACAGCTGGAGGTGGCA
This sequence comes from Mesoplodon mirus, assembly GCF_964341445.2. NCBI lineage: Eukaryota > Metazoa > Chordata > Mammalia > Artiodactyla > Ziphiidae > Mesoplodon > Mesoplodon mirus. The sequence goes on from NW_028295469.1 coordinate 239,094, forward strand.
TAAGGATGGACACATGGGACTGAGAGGATTGGTGAGATTGTGTGAGCAAATGCAGACCCTTTAGAGCAGTAATGCATGGCAGCCATTCCATTGGTCACAACTCTCCAGGTTGAAGGGAATATTACTACAGCTATAAAATGTATAGGAAACCTAGAGAATGGACACACTGTGAATATGAAAGGTCTCTAAAACTCAACGAATAATCCCTCTCCATGTGCTCCAGTTTGACTTTCCAACTGCTTTACTATCAATCTCCCAACTTGGAGAGACAGCACCTTTAACATCCTGGTGTGCACATGTTGCCAATTTGGCAAAGGATGAAAGGGAAGAGGGAGAACCAATGAGAGAGTGGCTGTTAGACATTTGGACGGGCATATTTCTTTCTTATTTCCCGGCAGGAAGAAGAATTAACCAAAGTCTCAGCCACCCAGCGAAAACCAGTATAGGTCCTGAACCAAAATATTGGACTTGCGTTCAGCTCACAAAAAACGAGTTAAAAAATGGAGCTCAGGGACACAGCAATTCACAAACTGGCAGAGTAATAAAGCGCAACTATCGTCCAAAAATCTGTTGAGGGAAGTCAACGAGGCGGACTTGAAAGCGAGGCAGAATAGCAGGAAACAGATTTCAAGAGCCACGTTGGAATCGCCTTTAAAGCACAGGAAGAGGGGCAGAACTTCGACAATGATGCACTTGGCCAAAAATGGCGTATGCGTTTTCTCCTGAATATATTCAGGAGAAAACGCATACGCCATTTTTGGCCAAGCAAGCAAGCGGGCAATGCAAATCTGCACTAAAAAGAAGAATCACTTCCCACCAGTCAAAAGGGACATCCACAAAATGGGTAAAAACCAGAAAGTCAAGGCAGGCCCTGGAGAACAGGGAGCCTTGTTATGCTGATGGGCGGCATGTAAATTGCCAACTGCCTCCCTGGAGGAGTGCATTGTGTTCCCTAAAACAAGTAAACAACAGAGCTACAGAGCCAAGGGCACTTCCAGTCTAGGGAATATACCTTGGGAAAACTGAAAATCATAAAGACAGAGCCACCCCAAAATTTAGGGCTGCACTGCTTCCAAGAACCTCAACTTGGGTAAACCTTAAATATCCCAGGAAATATAAAAATGGTTCAAATAATTGTGGTACTTATGTACGGTGGAATATCCCACAGCCATGAAATCAATGTCATAAGACCAGTAGCAGTTAAATGAGTGGATTCAGGTACGATGATTCTAAGTGAAATAAGTCACACAGAAAAAGAAACTTATCATAAGATATCACTTATGAAGATCCTGTAAACATGGCTACACATGAACTGAGTTAGGAAGGAGAACACAGTCTCACATTTACAAAACACTCTTATGCCTGCTTAAGGGGGAAGGAGAGGTGGGGTGATACATAAAACCAGAGTTTGATATAAGCACAGGTACCGTTCAAAAACCAACTATGGAATAGACAAGACTTACACCTTCCTCAGTGAAAGGGATTCAAAACCCCATATTTCCCACAGAGGAATATATCGGACTACTAATAATCTTAAAACCTATGTATTGATATGTCTCTTTTAGGGAATCAAGTGTGTCTGGACTGGCATAAACATGGCATCGAGAATCATCTCAAACCGACTATAAAAAGGAATTTCAAATATAAAACAAAAAAACAGGGAAATTCTTTACAATTCCTTCAGGGTCTCTGATGAAACCTGGCATGACCCTATCTACAACGACAGCTGGATGTGGCATAAGGCAGGACACATGGGACTGAGAGGATTGGTGAGATTGGGTGAACAAATGCAGACCCTATAAAGCAATAATGCATGGCAGCCATTCCATGGGTCCCAACTCTCCAGGTTGAAGGGAATATTACTGCAGCTATAAAATGTACGGGAAACCTAGAGAATGGACACACTGTGAATACGAAAGGTCTCTAAAACTCAACGAATAGTCCCTCTTCTGGTGCTCCGGTTTGACTTTCCAACTGCTTTACTATCAATCTCCCAACTTTCAGAGACAGCCCCTTTAACCTCCTGGTTCTCACAGGTTGCCAATTTGGCAGAGGATGAAAGGGAAGTGGGAGAACCAATGAGAGAGTAGCTGTTAGGCATTTGGACTGGCACATGTCACTCTTATTTCCCGGGAGGGAGAAGAATTAACCAAAGTCTCAGCCACCCACCGCGATCCAGTATAGGTCCTGAACCAAAATATTGGACTTGCGTTCAGGTCACAAAAAATGAGTTAAATTATGGACCTCAGGGGCACAGCAATTCACAATCTGGTAGAGTAATAAAGGACAACTATCGTCCAAAAATCTGTTGAGGGAAGGCAACGAGGCGGAAGTGAAAGCGAGGCAGAATAGCAGGAAACAGATTTCAAGAGCCACCTTGGAATTGCCTTTAAAGCACAGGAAGAGGGGCACAACTTCGACAATGATGCACTTGGCCACAAAGGGCGTATGTGTTTTCTCCTGAATATATTCAGGAGAAAACGCATACTCCCTTTTTGGCCAAGTAAGCAAGTGGGCAATGCAAATCTGCACTACAAAAAAGTATCACTTCCCACCGGTCAAAAGGGACATCCACAAAATGGGTAAAAACCGGAAAGGCAAGACAGGCCCTGAAGAACAGGGAGCCTTGTTATGCTGATGGGCGGCATGTAAATTGCCAACTGCCTCCCTGGAGGAGTGCATTGTGTTCCCTAAAACAAGTAAACAACAGAGCTACAGAGCCAAGGACACTTCCAGTCTAGGGAATATACCTTGGGAAAACTGAAAATCAATAAGACAGAGCCACCCCAAAATTTAGGGCTGCACTGCTTACAAGAACCTCAACTTGGGTACACCTTAAATATCCCAGGAAAGATAAAAATCGTTCAAAATATAGTGGTATTTACGTACGATGGAATATCCCTCAGCCACGCCATCAATGTCATAAGAACAGCAGCAGCAAAATGAATTGATTCAGGTACGATTATTCTAAGTGAAATAAGTCACACAGAAAAAGAAACTTATGATAAGATATCACTTAATAAGATGCTGTAAACATTGCTACACATGAACTGATTTAGGAAAGAGAACAGAGTCTCACATTTAGAAAACACTCTTATGCCTGCTTAAGGGGGAAGGAGAGGTGGGGTGATGCATAAAACCAGACTTTGATATAAGCACAGGTACCGTTCAAAAACCAACTATGGAATAGACAAGACTTACACCTTCCTCAGTGAAAGGGACTCAAAACCCCATATTTCCCACAGAGTAATATATCTGACGAGTAAGAATCATAAAACATATGTATTGATATGTCTCTTTAAGGGAATCGAGTGTGTCTAGACTGTCTTAAACATGACACCAAGAATCAGCTCAAACCCACTATCAAAAGGAATTTCAAAAACAAAACATTAAAACAGGGAAATTCTTTACAATTCCTTCAGGGTCTCTGATGAATCCTGGAATGACCCTATCTACAATGACAGCTGGAGGTGGCATAAGGATGGACACATGGGACTGAGAGGATTGGTGAGATTGGGTGAGCAAATGCAGACCCTTTAGAGCAGTAATGCATGGCAGACATTCCATTGGTCACAACTCTCCAGGTTGAAGGGAATATTACTACAGCTATAAAATGTATAGGAAACCTAGAGAATGGACACACTGTGAATATGAAAGGTCTCTAAAACTCAACGAATAATCCCTCTCCATGTGCTCCAGTTTGACTTTCCAACTGCTTTACTATCAATCTCCCAACTTGGAGAGACAGCACCTTTAACATCCTGGTGTGCACATGTTGCCAATTTGGCAAAGGATGAAAGGGAAGAGGGAGAACCAATGAGAGAGTGGCTGTTAGACATTTGGACGGGCATATTTCTTTCTTATTTCCCGGCAGGAAGAAGAATTAACCAAAGTCTCAGCCACCCAGCGAAAACCAGTATAGGTCCTGAACCAAAATATTGGACTTGCGTTCAGCTCACAAAAAACGAGTTAAAAAATGGAGCTTAGGGACACAGCAATTCACAAACTGGCAGAGTAATAAAGCGCAACTATCGTCCAAAAATCTGTTGAGGGAAGTCAACGAGGCGGACTTGAAAGCGAGGCAGAATAGCAGGAAACAGATTTCAAGAGCCACGTTGGAATCGCCTTTAAAGCACAGGAAGAGGGGCAGAACTTCGACAATGATGCACTTGGCCAAAAATGGCGTATGCGTTTTCTCCTGAATATATTCAGGAGAAAACGCATACGCCATTTTTGGCCAAGCAAGCAAGCGGGCAATGCAAATCTGCACTAAAAAGAAGAATCACTTCCCACCAGTCAAAAGGGACATCCACAAAATGGGTAAAAACCAGAAAGTCAAGGCAGGCCCTGGAGAACAGGGAGCCTTGTTATGCTGATGGGCAGCATGTAAATTGCCAACTGCCTCCCTGGAGGAGTGCATTGTGTTCCCTAAAACAAGTAAACAACAGAGCTACAGAGCCAAGGGCACTTCCAGTCTAGGGAATATACCTTGGGAAAACTGAAAATCATAAAGACAGAGCCACCCCAAAATTTAGGGCTGCACTGCTTCCAAGAACCTCAACTTGGGTAAACCTTAAATATCCCAGGAAATATAAAAATGGTTCAAAAAATTGTGGTACTTATGTACGGTGGAATATCCCACAGCCATGAAATCAATGTCATAAGACCAGTAGCAGTTAAATGAGTGGATTCAGGTACGATGATTCTAAGTGAAAGAAGTCACACAGAAAAAGAAACTTATCATAAGATATCACTTATGAAGATCCTGTAAACATGGCTACACATGAACTGAGTTAGGAAAGAGAACAGAGTCTGACATTTAGAAAACACTCTTATGCCTGCTTAAGGGGGAAGGAGAGGTGGGGTGATACATAAAACCAGAGTTTGATATAAGCACAGGTACCGTTCAAAAACCAACTATGGAATAGACAAGACTTACACCTTCCCCAGTGAAAGGGATTCAAAACCCCATATTTCCCACAGAAGAATATATCGGACTACTAATAATCTTAAAACCTATGTATTGATATGTCTCTTTTAGGGAATCAAGTGTGCCTGGACTGGCATAAACATGGCATCGAGAATTTTCTCAAACCCACTAATAAAAGGAATTTCAAAAATAAAACAAAAAAACAGGGAAATTCTTTACAATTCCTTCAGGGTCTCTGATGAAACCTGGCATGACCCTATCTACAACGACAGCTGGATGTGGCATAAGGCAGGACACATGGGACTGAGAGGATTGGTGAGATTGGGTGAACAAATGCAGACCCTATAAAGCAATAATGCATGGCACCCATTCCATGGGTCCCAACTCTCCAGGTTGAAGGGAATATTACTGCAGCTATAAAATGTACGGGAAACCTAGAGAATGGACACACTGTGAATACGAAAGGTCTCTAAAACTGAACGAATAGTCCCTCTTCTGGTGCTCCGGTTTGACTTTCCAACTGCTTTACTATCAATCTCCCAACTTTCAGAGACAGCCCCTTTAACCTCCTGGTTCTCACAGGTTGCCAATTTGGCAGAGGATGAAAGGGAAGTGGGAGAACCAATGAGAGAGTAGCTGTTAGGCATTTGGACTGGCACATGTCACTCTTATTTCCCGGGAGGGAGAAGAATTAACCAAAGTCTCAGCCACCCACCGCGATCCAGTATAGGTCCTGAACCAAAATATTGGACTTGCGTTCAGCTCACAAAAAAATGAGTTAAATTATGGACCTCAGGGGCACAGCAATTCACAAATTGGTAGAGTAATAAAGGACAACTATCGTACAAAAATGTGTTGAGGGAAGGCAACGAGGCGGAATTGAAAGCGAGGCAGAATAGCAGGAAACAGATTTCAAGAGCCACCTTGGAATCGCCTTTAAAACACAGGAAGAGGGGCACAACTTCGACAATGATGCACTTGGCCACAAAGGGCGTATGTGTTTTCCCCTGAATATATTCAGGAGAAAACGCATACTCCCTTTGTGGCCAAGCAAGCAAGTGGGCAATGCAAATCTGCACTACAAAAAAGTATCACTTCCCACCGGTCAAAAGGGACATCCACAAAATGGGTAAAAACCGGAAAGGCAAGACAGTCCCTGAAGAACAGGGAGCCTTGTTATGCTGATGGGCGGCATGTAAATTGCCAACTGCCTCCCTGGAGGAGTGCATTGTGTTCCCTAAAACAAGTAAACAACAGAGCTACAGAGCCAAGGACACTTCCAGTCTAGGGAATATACCTTGGGAAAACTGAAAATCAATAAGACAGAGCCACCCCAATATTTAGGGCTGCACTGCTTACAAGAACCTCAACTTGGGTACACCTTAAATATCCCAGGAAAGATAAAAATCGTTCAAAATATAGTGGTATTAACGTACGATGGAATATCCCTCAGCCACGCCATCAATGTCATAAGAACAGCAGCAGCAAAATGAATTGATTCAGGTACGATTATTCTAAGTGAAATAAGTCACACAGAAAAAGAAACTTATGATAAGATATCACTTAATAAGATCCTGTAAACATTGCTACACATGAACTGATTTAGGAAAGAGAACAGAGTCTCACATTTAGAAAACACTCTTATGCCTGCTTAAGGGGGAAGGAGAGGTGGGGTGATGCATAAAACCAGACATTGATATAAGCACAGGTACCGTTCAAAAACCAACTATGGAATAGACAAGACTTACACCTTCCTCAGTGAAAGGGACTCAAAACCCCATATTTCCCACAGAGTAATATATCTGACGAGTAAGAATCATAAAACCTATGTATTGATATGTCTCTTTAAGGGAATCGAGTGTGTCTAGACTGGCTTAAACATGACACCAAGAATCAGCTCAAACCCACTATCAAATGGAATTTCAAAAACAAAACACTAAAACAGGGAAATTCTTTACAATTCCTTCAGGGTCTCTGATGAATCCTGGAATGACCCTATCTACAATGACAGCTGGAGGTGGCATAAGGATGGACACATGGGACTGAGAGGATTGGTGAGATTGGGTGAGCAAATGCAGACCCTTTAGAGCAGTAATGCATGGCAGCCATTCCATTGGTCACAACTCTCCAGGTTGAAGGCAATATTACTACAGCTATAAAATGTATAGGAAACCTAGAGAATGGACACACTGTGAATATGAAAGGTCTCTAAAACTCAACGAATAATCCCTCTCCATGTGCTCCAGCTTGACTTTCCAACTGCTTTACTATCAATCTCCCAACTTGGAGAGACAGCACCTTTAACCTCCTGGTGTGCACATGTTGCCAATTTGGCAAAGGATGAAAGGGAAGAGGGAGAACCAATGAGAGAGTAGCTGTTAGACATTTGGACGGGCATATTTCTTTCTTATTTCCCGGCAGGAAGAAGAATTAACCAAAGTCTCAGCCACCCAGCGAAAACCAGTATAGGTCCTGAACCAAAATATTGCACTTGCGTTCAGCTCACAACAAACGAGTTAAAAAATGGAGCTCAGGGACACAGCAATTCACAAACTGGCAGAGTAATAAAGCGCAACTATCGTCCAAAAATCTGTTGAGGGAAGTCAACGAGGCGGACTTGAAAGCGAGGCAGAATAGCAGGAAACAGATTTCAAGAGCCACGTTGGAATCGCCTTTAAAGCACAGGAAGAGGGGCAGAACTTCGACAATGATGCACTTGGCCAAAAATGGCGTATGCGTTTTCTCCTGAATATATTCAGGAGAAAACGCATACGCCATTTTTGGCCAAGCAAGCAAGCGGGCAATGCAAATCTGCACTAAAAAGAAGAATCACTTCCCACCAGTCAAAAGGGACATCCACAAAATGGGTAAAAACCAGAAAGTCAAGGCAGGCCCTGGAGAACAGGGAGCCTTGTTATGCTGATGGGCGGCATGTAAATTGCCAACTGCCTCCCTGGAGGAGTGCATTGTGTTCCCTAAAACAAGTAAACAACAGAGCTACAGAGCCAAAGGCACTTCCAGTCTAGGGAATATACCTTGGGAAAACTGAAAATCATAAAGACAGAGCCACCCCAAAATTTAGGGCTGCACTGCTTCCAGGAACCTCAACTTGGGTAAACCTTAAATATCCCAGGAAATATAAAAATGGTTCAAAAAATTGTGGTACTTATGTACGGTGGAATATCCCACAGCCATGAAATCAATGTCATAAGACCAGTAGCAGTTAAATGAGTGGATTCAGGTACGATGATTCTAAGTGAAAGAAGTCACACAGAAAAAGAAACTTATCATAAGATATCACTTATGAAGATCCTGTAAACATGGCTACACATGAACTGAGTTAGGAAAGAGAACAGAGTCTCACATTTAGAAAACACTCTTATGCCTGCTTAAGGGGGAAGGAGAGGTGGGGTGATACATAAAACCAGAGTTTGATATAAGCACAGGTACCGTTCAAAAACCAACTATGGAATAGACAAGACTTACACCTTCCTCAGTGAAAGGGATTCAAAACCCCATATTTCCCACAGAGGAATATATCGGACTACTAATAATCTTAAAACCTATGTATTGATATGTCTCTTTTAGGGAATCAAGTGTGTCTGGACTGGCATAAACATGGCATCGAGAATCATCTCAAACCCACTATAAAAAGGAATTTCAAAAATAAAACAAAAAAACAGGGAAATTCTTTACAATTCCTTCAGGGTCTCTGATGAAACCTGGCATGACCCTATCTACAACGACAGCTGGATGTGGCATAAGGCAGGACACATGGGACTGAGAGGATTGGTGAGATTGGGTGAACAAATGCAGACCCTATAAAGCAATAATGCATGGCACCCATTCCATGGGTCCCAACTCTCCAGGTTGAAGGGAATATTACTGCAGCTATAAAATGTACGGGAAACCTAGAGAATGGACACACTGTGAATACGAAAGGTCTCTAAAACTGAACGAATAGTCCCTCTTCTGGTGCTCCGGTTTGACTTTCCAACTGCTTTACTATCAATCTCCCAACTTTCAGAGACAGCCCCTTTAACCTCCTGGTTCTCACAGGTTGCCAATTTGGCAGAGGATGAAAGGGAAGTGGGAGAACCAATGAGAGAGTAGCTGTTAGGCATTTGGACTGGCACATGTCACTCTTATTTCCCGGGAGGGAGAAGAATTAACCAAAGTCTCAGCCACCCACCGCGATCCAGTATAGGTCCTGAACCAAAATATTGGACTTGCGTTCAGCTCACAAAAAATGAGTTAAATTATGGACCTGAGGGGCACAGCAATTCACAAACTGGTAGAGTAATAAAGGACAACTATCGTACAAAAATCTGTTGAGGGAAGGCAACGAGGCGGAATTGAAAGTGAGGCAGAATAAAAGGAAACACATTTCAACAGATACGTTGGATTCGCCTTTAAAGCACAGGAAGAGGGGTACAACTTCGACAATGATTCACTTGGCCAAAAAGGGTGAAAGCGTTTTCTCCTGAATATATTCAGGAGAAAACGCATACACCCATTTTGGCCAATCAAGAAAGCGGGCAATGCAAATCTGCACTACAAAGAAGTATCACTTCCCACAGTTCAAAAGGGACCTCCACAAAATGGGTAAAAAGCAGAAATGCAAGACAGGGCCTGGAGAACAGGGAGCCTTGTTATGCTGATGGGCGGGATGTAAATTGCCAACTGCCTCTCTGGACGAGTGCATTGTGTTCCCTAAAAGAAGGAAAAAACAGAGCTACAGAGCCAGGGGCACTTCCAGACTAGGGTATGTACCTTGGGAAAACTGAAAATCAATAAGACAGAGCCACCCCAAAATTTAGGGCTGCACTGCTTACAAGAACCTCAACTTGGGTACACATTAAGTATCCCAGGAAAGATAAAAATCGTTCAAAAAATAGTGGTATTTACGTACGATGGAATATCCCTCAGCCATGCCATCAATGTCATAAGAACAGCAGCAGCAAAATGAGTTGATTCTGGTACGATTATTCTAAGTGAAATAAGTCACACACAAAAAGAAACTTATCATAAGATATCACTTAAGAAGATCCTGTAAACATTGCTACACATGAACTGAGTTACGAAAGAGAAGAGTCTCACATTTAGAAAACATTCTTATGCCTGCTTAAGGGGGAAGGAGAGGTGGGGTGATGCATAAAACCAGAGTTTGATATAAGCACAGGTACCATTCAAAAGCCAACTATGGAATAGACAAGACTTACACCTTCCTCAGTGAAAGGGACTTAAACCCCCATATTTCCCACAGAGTAATATATCTGACTAGTAAGAGTCATAAAACCTACGTATTGATATGTTTCTTTAAGGGAATCGAGTGTGTCTAGACTGGCTTAAACATGACACCAAGAATCAGCTCAAACCCACTATAAAAAGGAATTTCAAAAACAAAACAAAAAAACAGGGAAATTCTTTACAATTCCTTCAGGGTCTCTGATGAATCCTGGAATGACCCTATCTACAATGACAGCTGGAGGTGGCATAAGGATGGACACATGGGACTGAGAGGATTGGTGAGATTGGGTGAGCAAATGCAGACCATTTAAAGCAATAATGCATGGCAGCCATTCCATTGGTCACAACTCTCCAGGTTGAAGGGAATATTACTACAGCTATAACATGTACAGGAAACCTAGAGAATGGACACACTGTGAATATGAAAGGTCTCTAAAACTCAACGAATAATCCCTCTCCTTGTGCTCCAGTTTGACTTTCCAACTGCTTTACTATCAATCTCCCAACTTGGAGAGACAGCACCTTTAACCTCCTGGTGTGCACATGTTGCCAATTTGGCAAAGGATGAAAGGGAAGAGGGAGAACCAATGAGAGTGTAGCTGTTAGACATTTGGACGGGCACATTTCTTTCTTATTTCCCGGGAGGAAGAAGAATTAACCAAAGTCTCAGCCACCCAGCCAAAACCAGTATAGGTCCTGAACCAAAATATTGGACTTGCGTTCAGCTCACAAAAAACGAGTTAAAAAATGGAGCTCAGGGACACAGCAATTCACAAACCGGCAGAGTAATAAAGGGCAGCTATCGTCCAAAAATCTGTTGAGGGAAGTCAACGAGGCGAACTTGAAAGCGAGGCAGAATAGCAGGAAACAGATTTCAAGAGCCACCTTGGAATCGCCTTTAAAGCACAGGAAGAGGGGCACAACTTCGACAATGATGCACTTGGCCACAAAGGGCGTATGTGGTTCTCCTGAATATATTCAGGAGAAAACGCATACTCCCTATTTGGCCAAGCAAGCAAGTGGGCAATGCAAATCTGCACTACAAAAAAGTATCACTTCCCACCGGTCAAAAGGGACATCCACAAAATGGGTAAAAACCGGAAAGGCAAGACAGTCCCTGAAGAACAGGGAGCCTTGTTATGCTGATGGGCGGCATGTAAATTGCCAACTGCCTCCCTGGAGGAGTGCACTGTGTTCCCTAAAACAAGTAAACAACAGAGCTACAGAGCCAAGGACACTTCCAGTCTAGGGAATATACATTGGGAAAACTGAAAATCAATAAGACAGAGCCACCCCAAAATTTAGGGCTGCACTGCTTACAAGAACCTCAACTTGGGTACACCTTAAATATCCCAGGAAAGATAAAAATCGTTCAAAATATAGTGGTATTTACATACGATGGAATATCCCTCAGCCATGCCATCAATGTCATAAGAACAGCAGCAGCAAAATGATTTGATTCAGGTACGATTATTCTAAGTGAAATAAGTCACACAGAAAAAGAAACTTATGATAAGATATCACTTAATAAGATCCTGTAAACATTGCTACACATGAACTGATTTAGGAAAGAGAACAGAGTCTCACATTTAGAAAACACTCTTATGCCTGCTTAAGGGGGAAGGAGAGGTGGGGTGATACATAAAACCAGAGTTTGATATAAGCACAGGTACCGTTCAAAAACCAACTATGGAATAGACAAGACTTACACCTTCCTCAGTGAAAGGGACTCAAAAACCCATATTTCCCACAGAGTAATATATCTGACTAGTAAGAATCATAAAACCTATGTATTGATATGTCTCTTTAAGGGAATCGAGTGTGTCTAGACTGGCTTAAACATGACACCAAGAATCAGCTCAAACCCACTATCAAATGGAATTTCAAAAACAAAACACTAAAACAGGGAAATTCTTTACAATTCCTTCAGGGTCTCTGATGAATCCTGGAATGACCCTATCTACAATGACAGCTGGAGGTGGCATAAGGATGGACACATGGGACTGAGAGGATTGGTGAGATTGGGTGAGCAAATGCAGACCCTTTAGAGCAGTAATGCATGGCAGCCATTCCATTGGTCACAACTCTCCAGGTTGAAGGGAATATTACTACAGCTATAAAATGTATAGGAAACCTAGAGAATGGACACACTGTGAATATGAAAGGTCTCTAAAACTCAACGAATAATCCCTCTCCATGTGCTCCAGCTTGACTTTCCAACTGCTTTACTATCAATCTCCCAACTTGGAGAGACAGCACCTTTAACCTCCTGGTGTGCACATGTTGCCAATTTGGCAAAGGATGAAAGGGAAGAGGGAGAACCAATGAGAGAGTAGCTGTTAGACATTTGGACGGGCATATTTCTTTCTTATTTCCCGGCAGGAAGAAGAATTAACCAAAGTCTCAGCCACCCAGCGAAAACCAGTATAGGTCCTGAACCAAAATATTGCACTTGCGTTCAGCTCACAACAAACGAGTTAAAAAATGGAGCTCAGGGACACAGCAATTCACAAACTGGCAGAGTAATAAAGCGCAACTATCGTCCAAAAATCTGTTGAGGGAAGTCAACGAGGCGGACTTGAAAGCGAGGCAGAATAGCAGGAAACAGATTTCAAGAGCCACGTTGGAATCGCCTTTAAAGCACAGGAAGAGGGGCAGAACTTCGCCAATGATGCACTTGGCCAAAAATGGCGTATGCGTTTTCTCCTGAATATATTCAGGAGAAAACACATACGCCATTTTTGGCCAAGCAAGCAAGCGGGCAATGCAAATCTGCACTAAAATGAAGAATCACTTCCCACCAGTCAAAAGGGACATCCACAAAATGGGTAAAAACCAGAAAGTCAAGGCAGGCCCTGGAGAACAGGGAGCCTTGTTATGCTGATGGGTGGCATGTAAATTGCCAACTGCCTCCCTGGAGGAGTGCATTGTGTTCCCTAAAACAAGTAAACAACAGAGCTACAGAGCCAAGGGCACTTCCAGTCTAGGGAATATACCTTGGGAAAACTGAAAATCATAAAGACAGAGCCACCCCAAAATTTAGGGCTGCACTGCTTCCAGGAACCTCAACTTGGGTAAACCTTAAATATCCCAGGAAATATAAAAATGGTTCAAAAAATTGTGGTACTTATGTACGGTGGAATATCCCACAGCCATGAAATCAATGTCATAAGACCAGTAGCAGTTAAATGAGTGGATTCAGGTACGATGATTCTAAGTGAAAGAAGTCACACAGAAAAAGAAACTTATCATAAGATATCACTTATGAAGATCCTGTAAACATGGCTACACATGAACTGAGTTAGGAAAGAGAACACAGTCTCACATTTAGAAAACACTCTTATGCCTGCTTAAGGGGGAAGGAGAGGTGGGGTGATACATAAAACCAGAGTTTGATATAAGCACAGGTACCGTTCAAAAACCAACTATGGAATAGACAAGACTTACACCTTCCTCAGTGAAAGGGATTCAAAACCCCATATTTCCCACAGAGGAATATATCGGACTACTAATAATCTTAAAACCTATGTATTGATATGTCTCTTTTAGGGAATCAAGTGTGTCTGGACTGGCATAAACATGGCATCGAGAATCATCTGAAACCCACTATAAAAAGGAATTTCAAAAATAAAACAAAAAAACAGTGAAATTCTTTACAATTCCTTCAGGGTCTCTGATGAAACCTGGCATGACCCTATCTACAACGACAGCTGGATGTGGCATAAGGCAGGACACATGGGACTGAGAGGATTGGTGAGATTGGGTGAACAAATGCAGACCCTATAAAGCAATAATGCATGGCACCCATTTCATGGGTCCCAACTCTCCAGGTTGAAGGGAATATTACTGCAGCTATAAAATGTACGGGAAACCTAGAGAATGGACACACTGTGAATATGAAAGGTCTCTAAAACTCAACGAATAGTCCCTCTTCTGGTGCTCCGGTTTGACTTTCCAACTGCTTTACTATCAATCTCCCAACTTTCAGAGACAGCCCCTTTAACCTCCTGGTTCTCACAGGTTGCCAATTTGGCAGAGGATGAAAGGGAAGTGGGAGAACCAATGAGAGAGAAGCTGTTAGGCATTTGGACTGGCACATGTCACTCTTATTTCCCGGGAGGGAGAAGAATTAACCAAAGTCTCAGCCACCCACCGCGATCCAGTATAGGTCCTGAACCGAAATATTGGACTTGCGTTCAGCTCACAAAAAATGAGTTAAATTATGGACCTCAGGGGCACAGCAATTCACAAACTGGTAGAGTAATAAAGGACAACTATCGTACAAAAATCTGTTGAGGGAAGGCAACGAGGCGGAATTGAAAGCGAGGCAGAATAGAAGGAAACACATTTCAACAGATACGTTGGAATCGCCTTCAAAGCACAGGAAGAGGGGTACAACTTCGACAATGATTCACTTGGCCAAAAAGGGTGAAAGCGTTTTCTCCTGAATATATTCAGGAGAAAACGCATACACCCATTTTGGCCAATCAAGAAAGCGGGCAATGCAAATCTGCACTACAAAGAAGTATCACTTCCCACAGTTCAAAAGGGACCTCCACAAAATGGGTAAAAAGCAGAAATGCAAGACAGGGCCTGGAGAACAGGGAGCCTTGTTATGCTGATGGGCGGGATGTAAATTGCCAACTGCCTCTCTGGACGAGTGCATTGTGTTCCCTAAAAGAAGGAAAAAACAGAGCTACAGAGCCAGGGGCACTTCCAGACTAGGGTATGTACCTTGGGAAAACTGAAAATCAATAAGACAGAGCCACCACAAAATTTAGGGCTGCACTGCTTACAAGAACCTCAACTTGGGTACACCTTAAATATCCCAGGAAAGATAAAAATCGTTCAAAAAATAGTGGTATTTACGTACGATGGAATATCCCTCAGCCATGCCATCAATGTCATAAGAACAGCAGCAGCAAAATGAGTTGATTCTGGTACGATTATTCTAAGTGAAATAAGTCACACAGAAAAAGAAACTTATCATAAGATATCACTTAAGAAGATCCTGTAAACATTGCTACACATGAACTGAGTTACGAAAGAGAAGAGTCTCACATTTAGAAAACATTCTTATGCCTGCTTAAGGGGGAAGGAGAGGTGGGGTGATGCATAAAACCAGAGTTTGATATAAGCAAAGGTACCGTTCAAAAGCCAACTATGGAATAGACAAGACTTACACCTTCCTCAGTGAAAGGGACTCAAACCCCCATATTTCCCACAGAGTAATATATCTGACTAGTAAGAGTCATAAAACCTACGTATTGATATGTTTCTTTAAGGGAATCGAGTGTGTCTAGACTGGCTTAAACATGACACCAATAATCAGCTCAAACCCACTATAAAAAGGAATTTCAAAAACAAAACAAAAAAACAGGGAAATTCTTTACAGTTCCTTCAGGGTCTCTGATGAATCCTGGAATGACCCTATCTACAATGACAGCTGGAGGTGGCATAAGGATGGACACATGGGACTGAGAGGATTGGTGAGATTGGGTGAGCAAATGCAGACCCTTTAAAGCAATAATGCATGGCAGCCATTCCATTGGTCACAACTCTCCAGGTTGAAGGGAATATTACTACAGCTATAACATGTACAGGAAACCTAGAGAATGGACACACTGTGAATATGAAAGGTCTCTAAAACTCAACGAATAATCCCTCTCCTTGTGCTCCAGTTTGACTTTCCAACTGCTTTACTATCAATCTCCCAACTTGGAGAGACAGCACCTTTAACCTCCTGGTGTGCACATGTTGCCAATTTGGCAAAGGATGAAAGGGAAAAGGGAGAACCAATGAGAGTGTAGCTGTTAGACATTTGGACGGGCACATTTCTTTCTTATTTCCCGGGAGGAAGAAGAATTAACCAAAGTCTCAGCCACCCAGCCAAAACCAGTATAGGTCCTGAACCAAAATATTGGACTTGCGTTCAGCTCACAAAAAACGAGTTAAAAAATGGAGCTCAGGGACACAGCAATTCACAAACCGGCAGAGTAATAAAGGGCAGCTATCGTCCAAAAATCTGTTGAGGGAAGTCAACGAGGCGAACTTGAAAGCGAGGCAGAATAGCAGGAAACAGATTTCAAGAGCCACCTTGGAATCGCCTTTAAAGCACAGGAAGAGGGGCACAACTTCGACAATGATGCACTTGGCCACAAAGGGCGTATGTGTTTTCTCCTGAATATATTCAGGAGAAAACGCATACTCCCTTTTTGGCCAAGCAAGCAAGCGGGCAATGCAAATCTGCACTACAAAAAAGTATCACTTCCCACCGGTCAAAAGGGACATCCACAAAATGGGTAAAAACCGGAAAGGCAAGACAGTCCCTGAAGAACAGGGAGCCTTGTTATGCTGATGGGCGGCATGTAAATTGCCAACTGCCTCCCTGGAGGAGTGCACTGTGTTCCCTAAAACAAGTAAACAACAGAGCTACAGAGCCAAGGACACTTCCAGTCTAGGGAATATACATTGGGAAAACTGAAAATCAATAAGACAGAGCCACCCCAAAATTTAGGGCTGCACTGCTTACAAGAACCTCAACTTGGGTACACCTTAAATATCCCAGGAAAGATAAAAATCGTTCAAAATATAGTGGTATTTACTTACGATGGAATATCCCTCAGCCATGCCATCAATGTCATAAGAACAGCAGCAGCAAAATGAATTGATTCAGGTACGATTATTCTAAGTGAAATAAGTCACACAGAAAAAGAAACTTATGATAAGATATCACTTAATAAGATCCTGTAAACATTGCTACACATGAACTGATTTAGGAAAGAGAACAGAGTCTCACATTTAGAAAACACTCTTATGCCTGCTTAAGGGGGAAGGAGAGGTGGGGTGATACATAAAACCAGAGTTTGATATAAGCACAGGTACCGTTCAAAAACCAACTATGGAATAGACAAGACTTACACCTTCCTCAGTGAAAGGGATTCAAAACCCCATATTTCCCACAGAGGAATATATCGGACTACTAATAATCTTAAAACCTATGTATTGATATGTCTCTTTTAGGGAATCAAGTGTGTCTGGACTGGCATAAACATGGCATCGAGAATCATCTCAAACCCACTATAAAAAGGAATTTCAAAAATAAAACAAAAAAACAGGGAAATTCTTTACAATTCCTTCAGGGTCTCTGATGAAACCTGGCATGACCCTATCTACAACGACAGCTGGATGTGGCATAAGGCAGGACACATGGGACTGAGAGGATTGGTGAGATTGGGTGAACAAATGCAGACCCTATAAAGCAATAATGCATGGCACCCATTTCATGGGTCCCAACTCTCCAGGTTGAAGGTAATATTACTGCAGCTATAAAATGTACGGGAAACCTAGAGAATGGACACACTGTGAATATGAAAGGTCTCTAAAACTCAACGAATAGTCCCTCTTCTGGTGCTCCGGTTTGACTTTCCAACTGCTTTACTATCAATCTCCCAACTTTCAGAGACAGCCCCTTTAACCTCCTGGTTCTCACAGGTTGCCAATTTGGCAGAGGATGAAAGGGAAGTGGGAGAACCAATGAGAGAGTAGCTGTTAGGCATTTGGACTGGCACATGTCACTCTTATTTCCCGGGAGGGAGAAGAAATAACCAAAGTCTCAGCCACCCACCGCGATCCAGTATAGGTCCTGAACCGAAATATTGGACTTGCGTTCAGCTCACAAAAAATGAGTTAAATTATGGACCTCAGGGGCACAGCAATTCACAAACTGGTAGAGTAATAAAGGACAACTATCGTACAAAAATCTGTTGAGGGAAGTCAACGAGGCGGAATTGAAAGCGAGGCAGAATAGAAGGAAACACATTTCAACAGATACGTTGGAATCGCCTTTAAAGCACAGGAAGAGGGGTACAACTTCGACAATGATGCACTTGGCCAAAAATGGCGTATGCGTTTTCTCCTGAATATATTCAGGAGAAAACGCATACACCCATTTTGGCCAATCAAGAAAGCGGGCAATGCAAATCTGCACTACAAAGAAGTATCACTTCCCACAGTTCAAAAGGGACCTCCACAAAATGGGTAAAAAGCAGAAATGCAAGACACGGCCTGGAGAACAGGGAGCCTTGTTATGCTGATGGGCGGGATGTAAATTGCCAACTGCCTCTCTGGACGAGTGCATTGTGTTCCCTAAAAGAAGGAAAAAACAGAGCTACAGAGCCAGGGGCACTTCCAGACTAGGGTATGTACCTTGGGAAAACTGAAAATCAATAAGACAGAGCCACCCCAAAATTTAGGGCTGCACTGCTTACAAGAACCTCAACTTGGGTACACATTAAGTATCCCAGGAAAGATAAAAATCGTTCAAAAAATAGTGGTATTTACGTACGATGGAATATCCCTCAGCCATGCCATCAATGTCATAAGAACAGCAGCAGCAAAATGAGTTGATTCTGGTACGATTATTCTAAGTGAAATAAGTCACACAGAAAAAGAAACTTATCATAAGATATCACTTAAGAAGATCCTGTAAACATTGCTACACATGAACTGAGTTACAAAAGAGAAGAGTCTCACATTTAGAAAACATTCTTATGCCTGCTTAAGGGGGAATGAGAGGTGGGGTGATGCATAAAACAAGAGTTTGATATAAGCACTGGTACCGTTCAAAAGCCAACTATGGAATAGACAAGACTTACACCTTCCTCAGTGAAAGGGACTCAAAACCCCATATTTCCCACAGAGTAATATATCTGACTACTAACAGTCATAAAACCTATGTATTGATATGTCTCTTTAAGGGAATCGAGTGTGTCTAGACTGGCTTAAACATGACACCAAGAATCAGCTCAAACCCACTATAAAAAGGAATTTCAAAAACAAAACAAAAAAACAGGGAAATTCTTTACAATTCCTTCAGGGTCTCTGATGAATCCTGGAATGACCCTATCTACAATGACAGCTGGAGGTGGCATAAGGATGGACACATGGGACTGAGAGGATTGGTGAGATTGGGTGAGCAAATGCAGACCCTTTAAAGCAATAATGCATGGCAGCCATTCCATTGGTCACAACTCTCCAGGTTGAAGGGAATATTACTACAGCTATAACATGTACAGGAAACCTAGAGAATGGACACACTGTGAATATGAAAGGTCTCTAAACCTCAACGAATAATCCCTCTCCTTGTGCTCCAGTTTGACTTTCCAACTGCTTTACTATCAATCTCCCAACTTGGAGAGACAGCACCTTTAACCTCCTGGTGTGCACATGTTGCCAATTTGGCAAAGGATGAAAGGGAAGAGGGAGAACCAATGAGAGTGTAGCTGTTAGACATTTGGACGGGCACATTTCTTTCTTATTTCCCGGGAGGAAGAAGAATTAACCAAAGTCTCAGCCACCCAGCCAAAACCAGTATAGGTCCTGAACCAAAATATTGGACTTGCGTTCAGCTCACAAAAAACGAGTTAAAAAATGGAGCTCAGGGACACAGCAATTCACAAACCGGCAGAGTAATAAAGGGCAGCTATCGTCCAAAAATCTGTTGAGGGAAGTCAACGAGGCGAACTTGAAAGCGAGGCAGAATAGCAGGAAACAGATTTCAAGAGCCACCTTGGTATCGCCTTTAAAGCACAGGAAGAGGGGCACAACTTCGACAATGATGCACTTGGCCACAAAGGGCGTATGTGTTTTCTCCTGAATATATTCAGGAGAAAACGCATACTCCCTTTTTGGCCAAGCAAGCAAGTGGGCAATGCAAATCTGCACTACAAAAAAGTATCACTTCCCACCGGTCAAAAGGGACATCCACAAAATGGGTAAAAACCAGAAAGGCAAGACAGGCCCTGAAGAACAGGGAGCCTTGTTATGCTGATGGGCGGCATGTAAATTGCCAACTGCCTCCCTGGAGGAGTGCATTGTGTTCCCTAAAACAAGTAAACAAGAGAGCTACAGAGCCAAGGACACTTCCAGTCTAGGGAATATACCTTGGGAAAACTGAAAATCAATAAGACAGAGCCACCCCAAAATTTAGGGCTGCACTGCTTACAAGAACCTCAACTTGGGTACACCTTAAATATCCCAGGAAAGATAAAAATCGTTCAAAATATAGTGGTATTTACGTACGATGGAATATCCCTCAGCCACGCCATCAATGTCATAAGAACAGCAGCAGCAAAATGAATTGATTCAGGTACGATGATTCTAAGTGAAATAAGTCACACAGAAAAAGAAACTTATGATAAGATATCACTTAATAAGATCCTGTAAACATTGCTACACATGAACTGATTTAGGAAAGAGAACAGAGTCTCACATTTAGAAAACACTCTTATGCCTGCTTAAGGCGGAAGGAGAGGTGGGGTGATACATAAAACCAGAGTTTGATATAAGCACAGGTACCGTTCAAAAACCAACTATGGAATAGACAAGACTTACACCTTCCTCAGTGAAAGGGACTCAAAACCCCATATTTCCCACAGAGTAATATATCTGACTAGTAAGAATCATAAAACCTATGTATTGATATGTCTCTTTAAGGGAATCGTGTGTGTCTAGACTGGCTTAAACATGACACCAAGAATCAGCTCAAACCCACTATCAAATGGAATTTCAAAAACAAAACAAAAAAACAGGGAAATTCTTTACAATTCCTTCAGGGTCTCTGATGAATCCTGGAATGACCCTATCTACAATGACAGCTGGAGGTGGCATAAGGATGGACACATGGGACTGAGAGGATTGGTGAGATTGGGTGAGCAAATGCAGACCCTTTAGAGCAGTAATGCATGACAGCCATTCCATTGGTCACAACTCTCCAGGTTGAAGGGAATATTACTACAGCTATAAAATGTATAGGAAACCTAGAGAATGGACACACTGTGAATATGAAAGGTCTCTAAAACTCAACGAATAATCCCTCTCTATGTGCTCCAGTTTGACTTTCCAACTGCTTTACTATCAATCTCCCAACTTGGAGAGACAGCACCTTTAACCTCCTGGTGTGCACATGTTGCCAATTTGGCAAAGGATGAAAGGGAAGAGGGAGAACCAATGAGAGAGTAGCTGTTAGACATTTGGACGGGCATATTTCTTTCTTATTTCCCGGCAGGAAGAAGAATTAACCAAAGTCTCAGCCACCCAGCGAAAACCAGTATAGGTCCTGAACCAAAATATTGCACTTGCGTTCAGCTCACAACAAACGAGTTAAAAAATGGAGCTCAGGGACACAGCAATTCACAAACTGGCAGAGTAATAAAGCGCAACTATCGTCCAAAAATCTGTTGAGGGAAGTCAACGAGGCGGACTTGAAAGCGAGGCAGAATAGCAGGAAACAGATTTCAAGAGCCACGTTGGAATCGCCTTTAAAGCACAGGAAGAGGGGCAGAACTTCGACAATGATGCACTTGGCCAAAAATGGCGTATGCGTTTTCTCCTGAATATATTCAGGAGAAAACGCATACGCCATTTTTGGCCAAGCAAGCAAGCGGGCAATGCAAATCTGCACTAAAAAGAAGAATCACTTCCCACCAGTCAAAAGGGACATCCACAAAATGGGTAAAAACCAGAAAGTCAAGGCAGGCCCTGGAGAACAGGGAGCCTTGTTATGCTGATGGGCGGCATGTAAATTGCCAACTGCCTCCCTGGAGGAGTGCATTGTGTTCCCTAAAACAAGTAAACAACAGAGCTACAGAGCCAAGGGCACTTCCAGTCTAGGGAATATACCTTGGGAAAACTGAAAATCATAAAGACAGAGCCACCCCAAAATTTAGGGCTGCACTGCTTCCAGGAACCTCAACTTGGGTAAACCTTAAATATCCCAGGAAATATAAAAATGGTTCAAAAAATTGTGGTACTTATGTACGGTGGAATATCCCACAGCCATGAAATCAATGTCATAAGACCAGTAGCAGTTAAATGAGTGGATTCAGGTACGATGATTCTAAGTGAAAGAAGTCACACAGAAAAAGAAACTTATCATAAGATATCACTTATGAAGATCCTGTAAACTTGGCTACACATGAACTGAGTTAGGAAAGAGAACAGAGTCTCACATTTAGAAAACACTCTTATGCCTGCTTAAGGGGGAAGGAGAGGTGGTGTGATACATAAAACCAGAGTTTGATATAAGCACAGGTACCGTTCAAAAACCAACTATGGAATAGACAAGACTTACACCTTCCTCAGTGAAAGGGATTCAAAACCCCATATTTCCCACAGAGGAATATATCGGACTACTAATAATCTTAAAACCTATGTATTGATATGTCTCTTTTAGGGAATCAAGTGTGTCTGGACTGGCATAAACATGGCATCGAGAATCATCTCAAACCCACTATAAAAAGGAATTTCAAAAATAAAACAAAAAAACAGGGAAATTCTTTACAATTCCTTCAGGGTCTCTGATGAAACCTGGCATGACCCTATCTACAACGACAGCTGGATGTGGCATAAGGCAGGACACATGGGACTGAGAGGATTGGTGAGATTGGGTGAACAAATGCAGACCCTATAAAGCAATAATGCATGACACCCATTCCATGGGTCCCAACTCTCCAGGTTGAAGGGAATATTACTGCAGCTATAAAATGTACGGGAAACCTAGAGAATGGACACACTGTGAATATGAAAGGTCTCTAAAACTCAACGAATAGTCCCTCTTCTGGTGCTCCGGTTTGACTTTCCAACTGCTTTACTATCAATCTCCCAACTTTCAGAGACAGCCCCTTTAACCTCCTGGTTCTCACAGGTTGCCAATTTGGCAGAGGATGAAAGGGAAGTGGGAGAACCAATGAGAGAGTAGCTGTTAGGCATTTGGACTGGCACATGTCACTCTTATTTCCCGGGAGGGAGAAGAATTAACCAAAGTCTCAGCCACCCACCGCGATCCAGTATAGGTCCTGAACCGAAATATTGGACTTGCGTTCAGCTCACAAAAAATGAGTTAAATTATGGACCTCAGGGGCACAGCAATTCACAAACTGGTAGAGTAATAAAGGACAACTATCGTACAAAAATCTGTTGAGGGAAGGCAACGAGGCGGAATTGAAAGCGAGGCAGAATAGAAGGAAACACATTTCAACAGATACGTTGGAATCGCCTTTAAAGCACAGGAAGAGGGGTACAACTTCGACAATGATTCACTTGGCCAAAAAGGGTGAAAGCGTTTTCTCCTGAATATATTCAGGAGAAAACGCATACACCCATTTTGGCCAATCAAGAAAGCGGGCAATGCAAATCTGCACTACAAAGAAGTATCACTTCCCACAGTTCAAAAGGGACCTCCACAAAATGGGTAAAAAGCAGAAATGCAAGACAGGGCCTGGAGAACAGGGAGCCTTGTTATGCTGATGGGCGGGATGTAAATTGCCAACTGCCTCTCTGGACGAGTGCATTGTGTTCCCTAAAAGAAGGAAAAAACAGAGCTACAGAGCCAGGGGCACTTCCAGACTAGGGTAGGTACCTTGGGAAAACTGAAAATCAATAAGACAGAGCCACCCCAAAATTTAGGGCTGCACTGCTTACAAGAACCTCAACTTGGGTACACATTAAGTATCCCAGGAAAGATAAAAATCGTTCAAAAAATAGTGGTATTTACGTACGATGGAATATCCCTCAGCCATGCCATCAATGTCATAAGAACAGCAGCAGCAAAATGAGTTGATTCTGGTACGATTATTCTAAGTGAAATAAGTCACACACAAAAAGAAACTTATCATAAGATATCACTTAAGAAGATCCTGTAAACATTGCTACACATGAACTGAGTTACGAAAGAGAAGAGTCTCACATTTAGAAAACATTCTTATGCCTGCTTAAGGGGGAAGGAGAGGTGGGGTGATGCATAAAACCAGAGTTTGATATAAGCACAGGTACCGTTCAAAAGCCAACTATGGAATAGACAAGACTTACACCTTCCTCAGTGAAAGGGACTCAAACCCCCATATTTCCCACAGAGTAATATATCTGACTAGTAAGAGTCATAAAACCTACGTATTGATATGTTTCTTTAAGGGAATCGAGTGTGTCTAGACTGGCTTAAACATGACACCAAGAATCAGCTCAAACCCACTATAAAAAGGAATTTCAAAAACAAAACAAAAAAACAGGGAAATTCTTTACAATTCCTTCAGGGTCTCTGATGAATCCTGGAATGACCCTATCTACAATGACAGCTGGAGGTGGCATAAGGATGGACACATGGGACTGAGAGGATTGGTGAGATTGGGTGAGCAAATGCAGACCCTTTAAAGCAATAATGCATGGCAGCCATTCCATTGGTCACAACTCTCCAGGTTGAAGGGAATATTACTACAGCTATAACATGTACAGGAAACCTAGAGAATGGACACACTGTGAATATGAAAGGTCTCTAAACCTCAACGAATAATCCCTCTCCTTGTGCTCCAGTTTGACTTTCCAACTGCTTTACTATCAATCTCCCAACTTGGAGAGACAGCACCTTTAACCTCCTGGTGTGCACATGTTGCCAATTTGGCAAAGGATGAAAGGGAAGAGGGAGAACCAATGAGAGTGTAGCTGTTAGACATTTGGACGGGCACATTTCTTTCTTATTTCCCGGGAGGAAGAAGAATTAACCAAAGTCTCAGCCACCCAGCAAAAACCAGTATAGGTCCTGAACCAAAATATTGGACTTGCGTTCAGCTCACAAAAAACGAGTTAAAAAATGGAGCTCAGGGACACAGCAATTCACAAACCGGCAGAGTAATAAAGGGCAGCTATCGTCCAAAAATCTGTTGAGGGAAGTCAACGAGGCGAACTTGAAAGCGAGGCAGAATAGCAGGAAACAGATTTCAAGAGCCACCTTGGTATCGCCTTTAAAGCACAGGAAGAGGGGCACAACTTCGACAATGATGCACTTGGCCACAAAGGGCGTATGTGTTTTCTCCTGAATATATTCAGGAGAAAACGCATACTCCCTTTTTGGCCAAGCAAGCAAGTGGGCAATGCAAATCTGCACTACAAAAAAGTATCACTTCCCACCGGTCAAAAGGGACATCCACAAAATGGGTAAAAACCAGAAAGGCAAGACAGGCCCTGAAGAACAGGGAGCCTTGTTATGCTGATGGGCGGCATGTAAATTGCCAACTGCCTCCCTGGAGGAGTGCATTGTGTTCCCTAAAACAAGTAAACAACAGAGCTACAGAGCCAAGGACACTTCCAGTCTAGGGAATATACCTTGGGAAAACTGAAAATCAATAAGACAGAGCCACCCCAAAATTTAGGGCTGCACTGCTTACAAGAACCTCAACTTGGGTACACCTTAAATATCCCAGGAAAGATAAAAATCGTTCAAAATATAGTGGTATTTACGTACGATGGAATATCCCTCAGCCACGCCATCAATGTCATAAGAACAGCAGCAGCAAAATGAATTGATTCAGGTACGATGATTCTAAGTGAAATAAGTCACACAGAAAAAGAAACTTATGATAAGATATCACTTAATAAGATCCTGTAAACATTGCTACACATGAACTGATTTAGGAAAGAGAACAGAGTCTCACATTTAGAAAACACTCTTATGCCTGCTTAAGGGGGAAGGAGAGGTGGGGTGATACATAAAACCAGAGTTTGATATAAGCACAGGTACCGTTCAAAAACCAACTATGGAATAGACAAGACTTACACCTTCCTCAGTGAAAGGGACTCAAAACCCCATATTTCCCACAGAGTAATATATCTGACTAGTAAGAATCATAAAACCTATGTATTGATATGTCTCTTTAAGGGAATCGAGTGTGTCTAGACTGGCTTAAACATGACACCAAGAATCAGCTCAAACCCACTATCAAATGGAATTTCAAAAACAAAACAAAAAAACAGGGAAATTCTTTACAATTCCTTCAGGGTCTCTGATGAATCCTGGAATGACCCTATCTACAATGACAGCTGGAGGTGGCATAAGGATGGACACATGGGACTGAGAGGATTGGTGAGATTGGGTGAGCAAATGCAGACCCTTTAGAGCAGTAATGCATGGCAGCCATTCCATTGGTCACAACTCTCCAGGTTGAAGGGAATATTACTACAGCTATAAAATGTATAGGAAACCTAGAGAATGGACACACTGTGAATATGAAAGGTCTCTAAAACTCAACGAATAATCCCTCTCCATGTGCTCCAGTTTGACTTTCCAACTGCTTTACTATCAATCTCCCAACTTGGAGAGACAGCACCTTTAACCTCCTGGTGTGCACATGTTGCCAATTTGGCAAAGGATGAAAGGGAAGAGGGAGAACCAATGAGAGTGTAGCTGTTAGACATTTGGACGGGCACATTTCTTTCTTATTTCCCGGGAGGAAGAAGAATTAACCAAAGTCTCAGCCACCCAGCGAAAACCAGTATAGGTCCTGAACCAAAATATTGCACTTGCGTTCAGCTCACAACGAACGAGTTAAAAAATGGAGCTCAGGGACACAGCAATTCACAAACTGGCAGAGTAATAAAGCGCAACTATCGTCCAAAAATCTGTTGAGGGAAGTCAACGAGGCGGACTTGAAAGTGAGGCAAAATAGCAGGAAACAGATTTCAAGAGCCATGTTGGAATCGCCTTTAAAGCACAGGAAGAGGGGCAGAACTTCGACAATGATGCACTTGGCCAAAAATGGCGTATGCGTTTTCTCCTGAATATATTCAGGAGAAAACGCATACGCCATTTTTGGCCAAGCAAGCAAGCGGGCAATGCAAATCTGCACTAAAAAGAAGAATCACTTCCCACCAGTCAAAAGGGACATCCACAAAATGGGTAAAAACCAGAAAGTCAAGGCAGGCCCTGGAGAACAGGGAGCCTTGTTATGCTGATGGGCGGCATGTAAATTGCCAACTGCCTCCCTGGAGGAGTGCATTGTGTTCCCTAAAACAAGTAAACAACAGAGCTACAGAGCCAAGGGCACTTCCAGTCTAGGGAATATACCTTGGGAAAACTGAAAATCATAAAGACAGAGCCACCCCAAAATTTAGGGCTGCACTGCTTCCAGGAACCTCAACTTGGGTAAACCTTAAATATCCCAGGAAATATAAAAATGGTTCAAAAAATTGTGGTACTTATGTACGGTGGAATATCCCACAGCCATGAAATCAATGTCATAAGACCAGTAGCAGTTAAATGAGTGGATTCAGGTACGATGATTCTAAGTGAAAGAAGTCACACAGAAAAAGAAACTTATCATAAGATATCACTTATGAAGATCCTGTAAACATGGCTACACATGAACTGAGTTAGGAAAGAGAACAGAGTCTCACATTTAGAAAACACTCTTATGCCTGCTTAAGGGGGAAGGAGAGGTGGGGTGATACATAAAACCAGAGTTTGATATAAGCACAGGTACCGTTCAAAAACCAACTATGGAATAGACAAGACTTACACCTTCCTCAGTGAAAGGGATTCAAAACCCCATATTTCCCACAGAGGAATATATCGGACTACTAATAATCTTAAAACCTATGTATTGATATGTCTCTTTTAGGGAATCAAGTGTGTCTGGACTGGCATAAACATGGCATCGAGAATCATCTCAAACCCACTATAAAAAGGAATTTCAAAAATAAAACAAAAAAACAGGGAAATTCTTTACAATTCCTTCAGGGTCTCTGATGAAACCTGGCATGACCCTATCTACAACGACAGCTGGATGTGGCATAAGGCAGGACACATGGGACTGAGAGGATTGGTGAGATTGGGTGAACAAATGCAGACCCTATAAAGCAATAATGCATGGCACCCATTCCATGGGTCCCAACTATCCAGGTTGAAGGGAATATTACTGCAGCTATAAAATGTACGGGAAACCTAGAGAATGGACACACTGTGAATACGAAAGGTCTCTAAAACTCAACGAATAGTCCCTCTTCTGGTGCTCCGGTTTGACTTTCCAACTGCTTTACTATCAATCTCCCAACTTTCAGAGACAGCCCCTTTAACCTCCTGGTTCTCACAGGTTGCCAATTTGGCAGAGGATGAAAGGGAAGTGGGAGAACCAATGAGAGAGTAGCTGTTAGGCATTTGGACTGGCACATGTCACTCTTATTTCCCGGGAGGGAGAAGAATTAACCAAAGTCTCAGCCACCCACCGCGATCCAGTATAGGTCCTGAACCAAAATATTGGACTTGCGTTCAGCTCACAAAAAATGAGTTAAATTATGGACCTCAGGGGCTCAGCAATTCACAAACTGGTAGAGTAATAAAGGACAACTATCGTACAAAAATCTGTTGAGGGAAGGCAACGAGGCGGAATTGAAAGCGAGGCAGAATAGAAGGAAACACATTTCAACAGATACGTTGGAATCGCCTTTAAAGCACAGGAAGAGGGGTACAACTTCGACAATGATTCACTTGGCCAAAAAGGGTGAAAGCGTTTTCTCCTGAATATATTCAGGAGAAAACGCATACACCCATTTTGGCCAATCAAGAAAGCGGGCAATGCAAATCTGCACTACAAAGAAGTATCACTTCCCACAGTCCAAAAGGGACCTCCACAAAATGGGTAAAAAGCAGAAATGCAAGACAGGGCCTGGAGAACAGGGAGCCTTGTTATGCTGATGGGCGGGATGTAAATTGCCAACTGCCTCTCTGGACGAGTGCATTGTGTTCTCTAAAAGAAGGAAAAAACAGAGCTACAGAGCCAGGGGCACTTCCAGACT
The DNA here is from genome assembly GCF_964341445.2 of Mesoplodon mirus. NCBI lineage: Eukaryota > Metazoa > Chordata > Mammalia > Artiodactyla > Ziphiidae > Mesoplodon > Mesoplodon mirus. Next base: position 267,895 of record NW_028295469.1, read on the forward strand.
AGGGTAGGTACCTTGGGAAAACTGAAAATCAATAAGACAGAGCCACCCCAAAATTTAGGGCTGCACTGCTTACAAGAACCTCAACTTGGGTACACATTAAGTATCCCAGGAAAGATAAAAATCGTTCAAAATATAGTGGTATTTACGTACGATGGAATATCCCTCAGCCATGCCATCAATGTCATAAGAACAGCAGCAGCAAAATGAGTTGATTCTGGTACGATTATTCTAAGTGAAATAAGTCACACAGAAAAAGAAACTTATGATAAGATATCACTTAATAAGATCCTGTAAACATTGCTACACATGAACTGAGTTACGAAAGAGAAGAGTCTCACATTTAGAAAACATTCTTATGCCTGCTTAAGGGGGAAGGAGAGGTGGGGTGATGCATAAAACCAGAGTTTGATATAAGCACAGGTACCGTTCAAAAGCCAACTATGGAATAGACAAGACTTACACCTTCCTCAGTGAAAGGGACTCAAAACCCCATATTTCCCACAGAGTAATATATCTGACTACTAACAGTCATAAAACCTATGTATTGATATGTCTCTTTAAGGGAATCGAGTGTGCCTAGACTGGCTTAAACATGACACCAAGAATCAGCTCAAACCCACTATAAAAAGGAATTTCAAAAACAAAACAAAAAAACAGGGAAATTCTTTACAATTCCTTCAGGGTCTCTGATGAATCCTGGAATGACCCTATCTACAATGACAGCTGGAGGTGGCATAAGGATGGACACATGGGACTGAGAGGATTGGTGAGATTGGGTGAGCAAATGCAGACCCTTTAAAGCAATAATGCATGGCAGCCATTCCATTGGTCACAACTCTCCAGGTTGAAGGGAATATTACTACAGCTATAACATGTACAGGAAACCTAGAGAATGGACACACTGTGAATATGAAAGGTCTCTAAACCTCAACGAATAATCCCTCTCCTTGTGCTCCAGTTTGACTTTCCAACTGCTTTACTATCAATCTCCCAACTTGGAGAGACAGCACCTTTAACCTCCTGGTGTGCACATGTTGCCAATTTGGCAAAGGATGAAAGGGAAGAGGGAGAACCAATGAGAGTGTAGCTGTTAGACATTTGGACGGGCACATTTCTTTCTTATTTCCCGGGAGGAAGAAGAATTAACCAAAGTCTCAGCCACCCAGCCAAAACCAGTATAGGTCCTGAACCAAAATATTGGACTTGCGTTCAGCTCACAAAAAACGAGTTAAAAAATGGAGCTCAGGGACACAGCAATTCACAAACCGGCAGAGTAATAAAGGGCAGCTATCGTCCAAAAATCTGTTGAGGGAAGTCAACGAGGTGAACTTGAAAGCGAGGCAGAATAGCAGGAAACAGATTTCAAGAGCCACCTTGGAATCGCCTTTAAAGCACAGGAAGAGGGGCACAACTTCGACAATGATGCACTTGGCCACAAAGGGCGTATGTGTTTTCTCCTGAATATATTCAGGAGAAAACGCATACTCCCTTTTTGGCCAAGCAAGCAAGTGGGCAATGCAAATCTGCACTACAAAAAAGTATCACTTCCCACCGGTCAAAAGGGACATCCACAAAATGGGTAAAAACCAGAAAGGCAAGACAGGCCCTGAAGAACAGGGAGCCTTGTTATGCTGATGGGCGGCATGTAAATTGCCAACTGCCTCCCTGGAGGAGTGCATTGTGTTCCCTAAAACAAGTAAACAAGAGAGCTACAGAGCCAAGGACACTTCCAGTCTAGGGAATATACCTTGGTAAAACTGAAAATCAATAAGACAGAGCCACCCCAAAATTTAGGGCTGCACTGCTTACAAGAACCTCAACTTGGGTACACCTTAAATATCCCAGGAAGGATAAAAATCGTTCAAAATATAGTGGTATTTACGTACGATGGAATATCCCTCAGCCACGCCATCAATGTCATAAGAACAGCAGCAGCAAAATGAATTGATTCAGGTACGATGATTCTAAGTGAAATAAGTCACACAGAAAAAGAAACTTATGATAAGATATCACTTAATAAGATCCTGTAAACATTGCTACACATGAACTGATTTAGGAAAGAGAACAGAGTCTCACATTTAGAAAACACTCTTATGCCTGCTTAAGGGGGAAGGAGAGGTGGGGTGATACATAAAACCAGAGTTTGATATAAGCACAGGTACCGTTCAAAAACCAACTATGGAATAGACAAGACTTACACCTTCCTCAGTGAAAGGGACTCAAAACCCCATATTTCCCACAGAGTAATATATCTGACTAGTAAGAATCATAAAACCTATGTATTGATATGTCTCTTTAAGGGAATCGAGTGTGTCTAGACTGTCTTAAACATGACACCAAGAATCAGCTCAAACCCACTATCAAATGGAATTTCAAAAACAAAACACTAAAACAGGGAAATTCTTTACAATTCCTTCAGGGTCTCTGATGAATCCTGGAATGACCCTATCTACAATGACAGCTGGAGGTGGCATAAGGATGGACACATGGGACTGAGAGGATTGGTGAGATTGGGTGAGCAAATGCAGACCCTTTAGAGCAGTAATGCATGGCAGCCATTCCATTGGTCACAACTCTCCAGGTTGAAGGGAATATTACTACAGCTATAAAATGTATAGGAAACCTAGAGAATGGACACACTGTGAATATGAAAGGTCTCTAAAACTCAACGAATAATCCCTCTCCATGTGCTCCAGTTTGACTTTCCAACTGCTTTACTATCAATCTCCCAACTTGGAGAGACAGCACCTTTAACCTCCTGGTGTGCACATGTTGCCAATTTGGCAAAGGATGAAAGGGAAGAGGGAGAACCAATGAGAGAGTAGCTGTTAGACATTTGGACGGGCATATTTCTTTCTTATTTCCCGGCAGGAAGAAGAATTAACCAAAGTCTCAGCCACCCAGCGAAAACCAGTATAGGTCCTGAACCAAAATATTGCACTTGCGTTCAGCTCACAACAAACGAGTTAAATAATGGAGCTCAGGGACACAGCAATTCACAAACTGGCAGAGTAATAAAGCGCAACTATCGTCCAAAAATCTGTTGAGGGAAGTCAACGAGGCGGACTTGAAAGCGAGGCAGAATAGCAGGAAACAGATTTCAAGAGCCACGTTGGAATCGCCTTTAAAGCACAGGAAGAGGGGCACAACTTCGACAATGATGCACTTGGCCAAAAATGGCGTATGCGTTTTCTCCTGAATATATTCAGGAGAAAACGCATACGCCATTTTTGGCCAAGCAAGCAAGCGGGCAATGCAAATCTGCACTAAAAAGAAGAATCACTTCCCACCAGTCAAAAGGGACATCCACAAAATGGGTAAAAACCAGAAAGTCAAGGCAGGCCCTGGAGAACAGGGAGCCTTGTTATGCTGATGGGCGGCATGTAAATTGCCAACTGCCTCCCTGGAGGAGTGCATTGTGTTCCCTAAAACAAGTAAACAACAGAGCTACAGAGCCAAGGGCACTTCCAGTCTAGGGAATATACCTTGGGAAAACTGAAAATCATAAAGACAGAGCCACCCCAAAATTTAGGGCTGCACTGCTTCCAGGAACCTCAACTTGGGTAAACCTTAAATATCCCAGGAAATATAAAAATGGTTCAAAAAATTGTGGTACTTATGTACGGTGGAATATCCCACAGCCATGAAATCAATGTCATAAGACCAGTAGCAGTTAAATGAGTGGATTCAGGTACGATGATTCTAAGTGAAAGAAGTCACACAGAAAAAGAAACTTATCATAAGATATCAGTTATGAAGATCCTGTAAACATGGCTACACATGAACTGAGTTAGGAAAGAGAACAGAGTCTCACATTTAGAAAACACTCTTATGCCTGCTTAAGGGGGAAGGAGAGGTGGGGTGATACATAAAACCAGAGTTTGATATAAGCACAGGTACCGTTCAAAAACCAACTATGGAATAGACAAGACTTACACCTTCCTCAGTGAAAGGGATTCAAAACCCCATATTTCCCACAGAGGAATATATCGGACTACTAATAATCTTAAAACCTATGTATTGATATGTCTCTTTTAGGGAATCAAGTGTGTCTGGACTGGCATAAACATGGCATCGAGAATCATCTCAAACCCACTATAAAAAGGAATTTCAAAAATAAAACAAAAAAACAGGGAAATTCTTTAGAATTCCTTCAGGGTCTCTGATGAAACCTGGCATGACCCTATCTACAACGACAGCTGGATGTGGCATAAGGCAGGACACATGGGACTGAGAGGATTGGTGAGATTGGGTGAACAAATGCAGACCATATAAAGCAATAATGCATGGCACCCATTTCATGGGTCCCAACTCTCCAGGTTGAAGGGAATATTACTGCAGCTATAAAATGTACGGGAAACCTAGAGAATGGACACACTGTGAATATGAAAGGTCTCTAAAACTCAACGAATAGTCCCTCTTCTGGTGCTCCGGTTTGACTTTCCAACTGCTTTACTATCAATCTCCCAACTTTCAGAGACAGCCCCTTTAACCTCCTGGTTCTCACAGGTTGCCAATTTGGCAGAGGATGAAAGGGAAGTGGGAGAACCAATGAGAGAGTAGCTGTTAGGCATTTGGACTGGCACATGTCACTCTTATTTCCCGGGAGGGAGAAGAATTAACCAAAGTCTCAGCCACCCACCGCGATCCAGTATAGGTCCTGAACCGAAATATTGGACTTGCGTTCAGCTCACAAAAAATGAGTTAAATTATGGACCTCAGGGGCACAGCAATTCACAAACTGGTAGAGTAATAAAGGACAACTATCGTACAAAAATCTGTTGAGGGAAGGCAACGAGGCGGAATTGAAAGCGAGGCAGAATAGAAGGAAACACATTTCAACAGATACGTTGGAATCGCCTTTAAAGCACAGGAAGAGGGGTACAACTTCGACAATGATTCACTTGCCCAAAAAGGGTGAAAGCGTTTTCTCCTGAATATATTCAGGAGAAAACGCATACACCCATTTTGGCCAATCAAGAAAGCGGGCAATGCAAATCTGCACTACAAAGAAGTATGACTTCCCACAGTTCAAAAGGGACCTCCACAAAATGGGTAAAAAGCAGAAATGCAAGACAGGGCCTGGAGAACAGGGAGCCTTGTTATGCTGATGGGCGGGATGTAAATTGCCAACTGCCTCTCTGGACGAGTGCATTGTGCTCCCTAAAAGAAGGAAAAAACAGAGCTACAGAGCCAGGGGCACTTCCAGACTAGGGTATGTACCTTGGGAAAACTGAAAATCAATAAGACAGAGCCACCCCAAAATTTAGGGCTGCACTGCTTACAAGAACCTCAACTTGGGTACACATTAAGTATCCCAGGAAAGATAAAAATCGTTCAAAAAATAGTGGTATTTACGTACGATGGAATATCCCTCAGCCATGCCATCAATGTCATAAGAACAGCAGCAGCAAAATGAGTTGATTCTGGTACGATTATTCTAAGTGAAATAAGTCACACAGAAAAAGAAACTTATCATAAGATATCACTTAAGAAGATCCTGTAAACATTGCTACACATGAACTGAGTTACGAAAGAGAAGAGTCTCACATTTAGAAAACATTCTTATGCCTGCTTAAGGGGGAAGGAGAGGTGGGGTGATGCATAAAACCAGAGTTTGATATAAGCACAGGTACCGTTCAAAAGCCAACTATGGAATAGACAAGACTTACACCTTCCTCAGTGAAAGGGACTCAAAACCCCATATTTCCCACAGAGTAATATATCTGACTACTAACAGTCATAAAACCTATGTATTGATATGTCTCTTTAAGGGAATCGAGTGTGTCTAGACTGGCTTAAACATGACACCAAGAATCAGCTCAAACCCACTATAAAAAGGAATTTCAAAAACAAAACAAAAAAACAGGGAAATTCTTTACAATTCCTTCAGGGTCTCTGATGAATCCTGGAATGACCCTATCTACAATGACAGCTGGAGGTGGCATAAGGATGGACACATGGGACTGAGAGGATTGGTGAGATTGGGTGAGCAAATGCAGACCCTTTAAAGCAATAATGCATAGCAGCCATTCCATTGGTCACAACTCTCCAGGTTGAAGGGAATATTACTACAGCTATAACATGTACAGGAAACCTAGAGAATGGACACACTGTGAATATGAAAGGTCTCTAAACCTCAACGAATAATCCCTCTCCTTGTGCTCCAGTTTGACTTTCCAACTGCTTTACTATCAATCTCCCAACTTGGAGAGACAGCACCTTTAACCTCCTGGTGTGCACATGTTGCCAATTTGGCAAAGGATGAAAGGGAAGAGGGAGAACCAATGAGAGTGTAGCTGTTAGACATTTGGACGGGCACATTTCTTTCTTATTTCCCGGGAGGAAGAAGAATTAACCAAAGTCTCAGCCACCCAGCAAAAACCAGTATAGGTCCTGAACCAAAATATTGGACTTGCGTTCAGCTCACAAAAAACGAGTTAAAAAATGGAGCTCAGGGACACAGCAATTCACAAACCGGCAGAGTAATAAAGGGCAGCTATCGTCCAAAAATCTGTTGAGGGAAGTCAACGAGGCGAACTTGAAAGCGAGGCAGAATAGCAGGAAACAGATTTCAAGAGCCACCTTGGAATCGCCTTTAAAGCACAGGAAGAGGGGCACAACTTCGACAATGATGCACTTGGCCACAAAGGGCGTATGTGTTTTCTCCTGAGTATATTCAGGAGAAAACGCATACTCCCTTTTTGGCCAAGCAAGCAAGTGGGCAATGCAAATCTGCACTACAAAAAAGTATCACTTCCCACCGGTCAAAAGGGACATCCACAAAATGGGTAAAAACCAGAAAGGCAAGACAGGCCCTGAAGAACAGGGAGCCTTGTTATGCTGATGGGCGGCATGTAAATTGCCAACTGCCTCCCTGGAGGAGTGCATTGTGTTCCCTAAAACAAGTAAACAACAGAGCTACAGAGCCAAGGACACTTCCAGTCTAGGGAATATACCTTGGGAAAACTGAAAATCAATAAGACAGAGCCACCCCAAAATTTAGGGCTGCACTGCTTACAAGAACCTCAACTTGGGGACACCTTAAATATCCCAGGAAGGATAAAAATCGTTCAAAATATAGTGGTATTTACGTACGATGGAATATCCCTCAGCCACGCCATCAATGTCATAAGAACAGCAGCAGCAAAATGAATTGATTCAGGTACGATGATTCTAAGTGAAATAAGTCACACAGAAAAAGAAACTTATGATAAGATATCACTTAATAAGATCCTGTAAACATTGCTACACATGAACTGATTTAGGAAAGAGAACAGAGTCTCACATTTAGAAAACACTCTTATGCCTGCTTAAGGGGGAAGGAGAGGTGGGGTGATACATAAAACCAGAGTTTGATATAAGCACAGGTACCGTTCAAAAACCAACTATGGAATAGACAAGACTTACACCTTCCTCAGTGAAAGGGACTCAAAACCCCATATTTCCCACAGAGTAATATATCTGACTAGTAAGAATCATAAAACCTATGTATTGATATGTCTCTTTAAGGGAATCGAGTGTGTCTAGACTGGCTTAAACATGACACCAAGAATCAGCTCAAACCCACTATCAAATGGAATTTCAAAAACAAAACACTAAAACAGGGAAATTCTTTACAATTCCTTCAGGGTCTCTGATGAATCCTGGAATGACCCTATCTACAATGACAGCTGGAGGTGGCATAAGGATGGACACATGGGACTGAGAGGATTGGTGAGATTGGGTGAGCAAATGCAGACCCTTTAGAGCAGTAATGCATGGCAGCCATTCCATTGGTCACAACTCTCCAGGTTGAAGGGAATATTACTACAGCTATAAAATGTATAGGAAACCTAGAGAATGGACACACTGTGAATATGAAAGGTCTCTAAAACTCAACGAATAATCCCTCTCCATGTGCTCCAGTTTGACTTTCCAACTGCTTTACTATCAATCTCCCAACTTGGAGAGACAGCACCTTTAACATCCTGGTGTGCACATGTTGCCAATTTGGCAAAGGATGAAAGGGAAGAGGGAGAACCAATGAGAGAGTGGCTGTTAGACATTTGGACGGGCATATTTCTTTCTTATTTCCCGGCAGGAAGAAGAATTAACCAAAGTCTCAGCCACCCAGCGAAAACCAGTATAGGTCCTGAACCAAAATATTGCACTTGCGTTCAGCTCACAACAAACGAGTTAAAAAATGGAGCTCAGGGACACAGCAATTCACAAACTGGCAGAGTAATAAAGCGCAACTATCGTCCAAAAATCTGTTGAGGGAAGTCAACGAGGCGGACTTGAAAGCGAGGCAGAATAGCAGGAAACAGATTTCAAGAGCCACGTTGGAATCGCCTTTAAAGCACAGGAAGAGGGGCAGAACTTCGACAATGATGCACTTGGCCAAAAATGGCGTATGCGTTTTCTCCTGAATATATTCAGGAGAAAACGCATACGCCATTTTTGGCCAAGCAAGCAAGCGGGCAATGCAAATCTGCACTAAAAAGAAGAATCACTTCCCACCAGTCAAAAGGGACATCCACAAAATGGGTAAAAACCAGAAAGTCAAGGCAGGCCCTGGAGAACAGGGAGCCTTGTTATGCTGATGGGCGGCATGTAAATTGCCAACTGCCTCCCTGGAGGAGTGCATTGTGTTCCCTAAAACAAGTAAACAACAGAGCTACAGAGCCAAGGGCACTTCCAGTCTAGGGAATATACCTTGGGAAAACTGAAAATCATAAAGACAGAGCCACCCCAAAATTTAGGGCTGCACTGCTTCCAGGAACCTCAACTTGGGTAAACCTTAAATATCCCAGGAAATATAAAAATGGTTCAAAAAATTGTGGTACTTATGTACGGTGGAATATCCCACAGCCATGAAATCAATGTCATAAGACCAGTAGCAGTTAAATGAGTGGATTCAGGTACGATGATTCTAAGTGAAAGAAGTCACACAGAAAAAGAAACTTATCATAAGATATCACTTATGAAGAACCTGTAAACATGGCTACACATGAACTGAGTTAGGAAAGAGAACAGAGTCTCACATTTAGAAAACACTCTTATGCCTGCTTAAGGGGGAAGGAGAGGTGGGGTGATACATAAAACCAGAGTTTGATATAAGCACAGGTACCGTTCAAAAACCAACTATGGAATAGACAAGACTTACACCTTCCTCAGTGAAAGGGATTCAAAACCCCATATTTCCCACAGAGGAATATATCGGACTACTAATAATCTTAAAACCTATGTATTGATATGTCTCTTTTAGGGAATCAAGTGTGTCTGGACTGGCATAAACATGGCATCGAGAATCATCTCAAACCCACTATAAAAAGGAATTTCAAAAATAAAACAAAAACACAGGGAAATTCTTTACAATTCCTTCAGGGTCTCTGATGAAACCTGGCATGACCCTATCTACAACGACAGCTGGATGTGGCATAAGGCAGGACACATGGGACTGAGAGGATTGGTGAGATTGGGTGAACAAATGCAGACCCTATAAAGCAATAATGCATGGCACCCATTCCATGGGTCCCAACTCTCCAGGTTGAAGGGAATATTACTGCAGCTATAAAATGTACGGGAAACCTAGAGAATGGACACACTGTGAATATGAAAGGTCTCTAAAACTCAACGAATAGTCCCTCTTCTGGTGCTCCGGTTTGACTTTCCAACTGCTTTACTATCAATCTCCCAACTTTCAGAGACAGCCCCTTTAACCTCCTGGTTCTCACAGGTTGCCAATTTGGCAGAGGATGAAAGGGAAGTGGGAGAACCAATGAGAGAGTAGCTGTTAGGCATTTGGACTGGCACTTGTCACTCTTATTTCCCGGGAGGGAGAAGAATTAACCAAAGTCTCAGCCACCCACCGCGATCCAGTATAGGTCCTGAACCAAAATATTGGACTTGCGTTCAGCTCACAAAAAATGAGTTAAATTATGGACCTCAGGGGCTCAGCAATTCACAAACTGGTAGAGTAATAAAGGGCAGCTATCGTCCAAAAATCTGTTGAGGGAAGTCAACGAGGCGAACTTGAAAGCGAGGCAGAATAGCAGGAAACAGATTTCAAGAGCCACCTTGGAATCGCCTTTAAAGCACAGGAAGAGGGGCACAACTTCGACAATGATGCACTTGGCCACAAAGGGCGTATGTGTTTTCTCCTGAATATATTCAGGAGAAAACGCATACTCCCTTTTTGGCCAAGCAAGAAAGCGGGCAATGCAAATCTGCACTACAAAAAAGTATCACTTCCCACCGGTCAAAAGGGACATCCACAAAATGGGTAAAAACCGGAAAGGCAAGACAGTCCCTGAAGAACAGGGAGCCTTGTTATGCTGATGGGCGGCATGTAAATTGCCAACTGCCTCCCTGGAGGAGTGCACTGTGTTCCCTAAAACAAGTAAACAACAGAGCTACAGAGCCAAGGACACTTCCAGTCTAGGGAATATACATTGGGAAAACTGAAAATCAATAAGACAGAGCCACCCCAAAATTTAGGGCTGCACTGCTTACAAGAACCTCAACTTGGGTACACCTTAAATATCCCAGGAAAGATAAAAATCGTTCAAAATATAGTGGTATTTACTTACGATGGAATATCCCTCAGCCATGCCATCAATGTCATAAGAACAGCAGCAGCAAAATGAATTGATTCAGGTACGATTATTCTAAGTGAAATAAGTCACACAGAAAAAGAAACTTATGATAAGATATCACTTAATAAGATCCTGTAAACATTGCTACACATGAACTGATTTAGGAAAGAGAACAGAGTCTCACATTTAGAAAACACTCTTATGCCTGCTTAAGGGGGAAGGAGAGGTGGGGTGATACATAAAACCAGAGTTTGATATAAGCACAGGTACCGTTCAAAAACCAACTATGGAATAGACAAGACTTACACCTTCCTCAGTGAAAGGGATTCAAAACCCCATATTTCCCACAGAGGAATATATCGGACTACTAATAATCTTAAAACCTATGTATTGATATGTCTCTTTTAGGGAATCAAGTGTGTCTGGACTGGCATAAACATGGCATCGAGAATCATCTCAAACCCACTATAAAAAGGAATTTCAAAAATAAAACAAAAAAACAGGGAAATTCTTTACAATTCCTTCAGGGTCTCTGATGAAACCTGGCATGACCCTATCTACAACGACAGCTGGATGTGGCATAAGGCAGGACACATGGGACTGAGAGGATTGGTGAGATTGGGTGAACAAATGCAGACCCTATAAAGCAATAATGCATGGCACCCATTTCATGGGTCCCAACTCTCCAGGTTGAAGGGAATATTACTGCAGCTATAAAATGTACGGGAAACCTAGAGAATGGACACACTGTGAATATGAAAGGTCTCTAAAACTCAACGAATAGTCCCTCTTCTGGTGCTCCGGTTTGACTTTCCAACTGCTTTACTATCAATCTCCCAACTTTCAGAGACAGCCCCTTTAACCTCCTGGTTCTCACAGGTTGCCAATTTGGCAGAGGATGAAAGGGAAGTGGGAGAACCAATGAGAGAGTAGCTGTTAGGCATTTGGACTGGCACATGTCACTCTTATTTCCCGGGAGGGAGAAGAAATAACCAAAGTCTCAGCCACCCACCGCGATCCAGTATAGGTCCTGAACCGAAATATTGGACTTGCGTTCAGCTCACAAAAAATGAGTTAAATTATGGACCTCAGGGGCACAGCAATTCACAAACTGGTAGAGTAATAAAGGACAACTATCGTACAAAAATCTGTTGAGGGAAGTCAACGAGGCGGAATTGAAAGCGAGGCAGAATAGAAGGAAACACATTTCAACAGATACGTTGGAATCGCCTTTAAAGCACAGGAAGAGGGGTACAACTTCGACAATGATGCACTTGGCCAAAAATGGCGTATGCGTTTTCTCCTGAATATATTCAGGAGAAAACGCATACACCCATTTTGGCCAATCAAGAAAGCGGGCAATGCAAATCTGCACTACAAAGAAGTATCACTTCCCACAGTTCAAAAGGGACCTCCACAAAATGGGTAAAAAGCAGAAATGCAAGACACGGCCTGGAGAACAGGGAGCCTTGTTATGCTGATGGGCGGGATGTAAATTGCCAACTGCCTCTCTGGACGAGTGCATTGTGTTCCCTAAAAGAAGGAAAAAACAGAGCTACAGAGCCAGGGGCACTTCCAGACTAGGGTATGTACCTTGGGAAAACTGAAAATCAATAAGACAGAGCCACCCCAAAATTTAGGGCTGCACTGCTTACAAGAACCTCAACTTGGGTACACATTAAGTATCCCAGGAAAGATAAAAATCGTTCAAAAAATAGTGGTATTTACGTACGATGGAATATCCCTCAGCCATGCCATCAATGTCATAAGAACAGCAGCAGCAAAATGAGTTGATTCTGGTACGATTATTCTAAGTGAAATAAGTCACACAGAAAAAGAAACTTATCATAAGATATCACTTAAGAAGATCCTGTAAACATTGCTACACATGAACTGAGTTACAAAAGAGAAGAGTCTCACATTTAGAAAACATTCTTATGCCTGCTTAAGGGGGAAGGAGAGGTGGGGTGATGCATAAAACAAGAGTTTGATATAAGCACTGGTACCGTTCAAAAGCCAACTATGGAATAGACAAGACTTACACCTTCCTCAGTGAAAGGGACTCAAAACCCCATATTTCCCACAGAGTAATATATCTGACTACTAACAGTCATAAAACCTATGTATTGATATGTCTCTTTAAGGGAATCGAGTGTGTCTAGACTGGCTTAAACATGACACCAAGAATCAGCTCAAACCCACTATAAAAAGGAGTTTCAAAAACAAAACAAAAAAACAGGGAAATTCTTTACAATTCCTTCAGGGTCTCTGATGAATCCTGGAATGACCCTATCTACAATGACAGCTGGAGGTGGCATAAGGATGGACACATGGGACTGAGAGGATTGGTGAGATTGGGTGAGCAAATGCAGACCCTTTAAAGCAATAATGCATGGCAGCCATTCCATTGGTCACAACTCTCCAGGTTGAAGGGAATATTACTACAGCTATAACATGTACAGGAAACCTAGAGAATGGACACACTGTGAATATGAAAGGTCTCTAAACCTCAACGAATAATCCCTCTCCTTGTGCTCCAGTTTGACTTTCCAACTGCTTTACTATCAATCTCCCAACTTGGAGAGACAGCACCTTTAACCTCCTGGTGTGCACATGTTGCCAATTTGGCAAAGGATGAAAGGGAAGAGGGAGAACCAATGAGAGTGTAGCTGTTAGACATTTGGACGGGCACATTTCTTTCTTATTTCCCGGGAGGAAGAAGAATTAACCAAAGTCTCAGCCACCCAGCCAAAACCAGTATAGGTCCTGAACCAAAATATTGGACTTGCGTTCAGCTCACAAAAAACGAGTTAAAAAATGGAGCTCAGGGACACAGCAATTCACAAACCGGCAGAGTAATAAAGGGCAGCTATCGTCCAAAAATCTGTTGAGGGAAGTCAACGAGGCGAACTTGAAAGCGAGGCAGAATAGCAGGAAACAGATTTCAAGAGCCACCTTGGAATCGCCTTTAAAGCACAGGAAGAGGGGCACAACTTCGACAATGATGCACTTGGCCACAAAGGGCGTATGTGTTTTCTCGTGAATATATTCAGGAGAAAACGCATACTCCCTTTTTGGCCAAGCAAGCAAGTGGGCAATGCAAATCTGCACTACAAAAAAGTATCACTTCCCACCGGTCAAAAGGGACATCCACAAAATGGGTAAAAACCAGAAAGGCAAGACAGGCCCTGAAGAACAGGGAGCCTTGTTATGCTGATGGGCGGCATGTAAATTGCCAACTGCCTCCCTGGAGGAGTGCATTGTGTTCCCTAAAACAAGTAAACAAGAGAGCTACAGAGCCAAGGACACTTCCAGTCTAGGGAATATACCTTGGGAAAACTGAAAATCAATAAGACAGAGCCACCCCAAAATTTAGGGCTGCACTGCTTACAAGAACCTCAACTTGGGTACACCTTAAATATCCCAGGAAAGATAAAAATCGTTCAAAATATAGTGGTATTTACGTACGATGGAATATCCCTCATCCACGCCATCAATGTCATAAGAACAGCAGCAGCAAAATGAATTGATTCAGGTACGATGATTCTAAGTGAAATAAGTCACACAGAAAAAGAAACTTATGATAAGATATCACTTAATAAGATCCTGTAAACATTGCTACACATGAACTGATTTAGGAAAGAGAACAGAGTCTCACATTTAGAAAACACTCTTATGCCTGCTTAAGGCGGAAGGAGAGGTGGGGTGATACATAAAACCAGAGTTTGATATAAGCACAGGTACCGTTCAAAAACCAACTATGGAATAGACAAGACTTACACCTTCCTCAGTGAAAGGGACTCAAAACCCCATATTTCCCACAGAGTAATATATCTGACTAGTAAGAATCATAAAACCTATGTATTGATATGTCTCTTTAAGGGAATCGTGTGTGTCTAGACTGGCTTAAACATGACACCAAGAATCAGCTCAAACCCACTATCAAATGGAATTTCAAAAACAAAACAAAAAAACAGGGAAATTCTTTACAATTCCTTCAGGGTCTCTGATGAATCCTGGAATGACCCTATCTACAATGACAGCTGGAGGTGGCATAAGGATGGACACATGGGACTGAGAGGATTGGTGAGATTGGGTGAGCAAATGCAGACCCTTTAGAGCAGTAATGCATGACAGCCATTCCATTGGTCACAACTCTCCAGGTTGAAGGGAATATTACTACAGCTATAAAATGTATAGGAAACCTAGAGAATGGACACACTGTGAATATGAAAGGTCTCTAAAACTCAACGAATAATCCCTCTCTATGTGCTCCAGTTTGACTTTCCAACTGCTTTACTATCAATCTCCCAACTTGGAGAGACAGCACCTTTAACCTCCTGGTGTGCACATGTTGCCAATTTGGCAAAGGATGAAAGGGAAGAGGGAGAACCAATGAGAGAGTAGCTGTTAGACATTTGGACGGGCATATTTCTTTCTTATTTCCCGGCAGGAAGAAGAATTAACCAAAGTCTCAGCCACCCAGCGAAAACCAGTATAGGTCCTGAACCAAAATATTGCACTTGCGTTCAGCTCACAACAAACGAGTTAAAAAATGGAGCTCAGGGACACAGCAATTCACAAACTGGCAGAGTAATAAAGCGCAACTATCGTCCAAAAATCTGTTGAGGGAAGTCAACGAGGCGGACTTGAAAGCGAGGCAGAATAGCAGGAAACAGATTTCAAGAGCCACGTTGGAATCGCCTTTAAAGCACAGGAAGAGGGGCAGAACTTCGACAATGATGCACTTGGCCAAAAATGGCGTATGCGTTTTCTCCTGAATATATTCAGGAGAAAACGCATACGCCATTTTTGGCCAAGCAAGCAAGCGGGCAATGCAAATCTGCACTAAAAAGAAGAATCACTTCCCACCAGTCAAAAGGGACATCCACAAAATGGGTAAAAACCAGAAAGTCAAGGCAGGCCCTGGAGAACAGGGAGCCTTGTTATGCTGATGGGCGGCATGTAAATTGCCAACTGCCTCCCTGGAGGAGTGCATTGTGTTCCCTAAAACAAGTAAACAACAGAGCTACAGAGCCAAGGGCACTTCCAGTCTAGGGAATATACCTTGGGAAAACTGAAAATCATAAAGACAGAGCCACCCCAAAATTTAGGGCTGCACTGCTTCCAGGAACCTCAACTTGGGTAAACCTTAAATATCCCAGGAAATATAAAAATGGTTCAAAAAATTGTGGTACTTATGTACGGTGGAATATCCCACAGCCATGAAATCAATGTCATAAGACCAGTAGCAGTTAAATGAGTGGATTCAGGTACGATGATTCTAAGTGAAAGAAGTCACACAGAAAAAGAAACTTATCATAAGATATCACTTATGAAGAACCTGTAAACATGGCTACACATGAACTGAGTTAGGAAAGAGAACAGAGTCTCACATTTAGAAAACACTCTTATGCCTGCTTAAGGGGGAAGGAGAGGTGGGGTGATACATAAAACCAGAGTTTGATATAAGCACAGGTACCGTTCAAAAACCAACTATGGAATAGACAAGACTTACACCTTCCTCAGTGAAAGGGATTCAAAACCCCATATTTCCCACAGAGGAATATATCGGACTACTAATAATCTTAAAACCTATGTATTGATATGTCTCTTTTAGGGAATCAAGTGTGTCTGGACTGGCATAAACATGGCATCGAGAATCATCTCAAACCCACTATAAAAAGGAATTTCAAAAATAAAACAAAAACACAGGGAAATTCTTTACAATTCCTTCAGGGTCTCTGATGAAACCTGGCATGACCCTATCTACAACGACAGCTGGATGTGGCATAAGGCAGGACACATGGGACTGAGAGGATTGGTGAGATTGGGTGAACAAATGCAGACCCTATAAAGCAATAATGCATGGCACCCATTCCATGGGTCCCAACTCTCCAGGTTGAAGGGAATATTACTGCAGCTATAAAATGTACGGGAAACCTAGAGAATGGACACACTGTGAATATGAAAGGTCTCTAAAACTCAACGAATAGTCCCTCTTCTGGTGCTCCGGTTTGACTTTCCAACTGCTTTACTATCAATCTCCCAACTTTCAGAGACAGCCCCTTTAACCTCCTGGTTCTCACAGGTTGCCAATTTGGCAGAGGATGAAAGGGAAGTGGGAGAACCAATGAGAGAGTAGCTGTTAGGCATTTGGACTGGCACTTGTCACTCTTATTTCCCGGGAGGGAGAAGAATTAACCAAAGTCTCAGCCACCCACCGCGATCCAGTATAGGTCCTGAACCAAAATATTGGACTTGCGTTCAGCTCACAAAAAATGAGTTAAATTATGGACCTCAGGGGCTCAGCAATTCACAAACTGGTAGAGTAATAAAGGGCAGCTATCGTCCAAAAATCTGTTGAGGGAAGTCAACGAGGCGAACTTGAAAGCGAGGCAGAATAGCAGGAAACAGATTTCAAGAGCCACCTTGGAATCGCCTTTAAAGCACAGGAAGAGGGGCACAACTTCGACAATGATGCACTTGGCCACAAAGGGCGTATGTGTTTTCTCCTGAATATATTCAGGAGAAAACGCATACTCCCTTTTTGGCCAAGCAAGAAAGCGGGCAATGCAAATCTGCACTACAAAAAAGTATCACTTCCCACCGGTCAAAAGGGACATCCACAAAATGGGTAAAAACCGGAAAGGCAAGACAGTCCCTGAAGAACAGGGAGCCTTGTTATGCTGATGGGCGGCATGTAAATTGCCAACTGCCTCCCTGGAGGAGTGCACTGTGTTCCCTAAAACAAGTAAACAACAGAGCTACAGAGCCAAGGACACTTCCAGTCTAGGGAATATACATTGGGAAAACTGAAAATCAATAAGACAGAGCCACCCCAAAATTTAGGGCTGCACTGCTTACAAGAACCTCAACTTGGGTACACCTTAAATATCCCAGGAAAGATAAAAATCGTTCAAAATATAGTGGTATTTACTTACGATGGAATATCCCTCAGCCATGCCATCAATGTCATAAGAACAGCAGCAGCAAAATGAATTGATTCAGGTACGATTATTCTAAGTGAAATAAGTCACACAGAAAAAGAAACTTATGATAAGATATCACTTAATAAGATCCTGTAAACATTGCTACACATGAACTGATTTAGGAAAGAGAACAGAGTCTCACATTTAGAAAACACTCTTATGCCTGCTTAAGGGGGAAGGAGAGGTGGGGTGATACATAAAACCAGAGTTTGATATAAGCACAGGTACCGTTCAAAAACCAACTATGGAATAGACAAGACTTACACCTTCCTCAGTGAAAGGGATTCAAAACCCCATATTTCCCACAGAGGAATATATCGGACTACTAATAATCTTAAAACCTATGTATTGATATGTCTCTTTTAGGGAATCAAGTGTGTCTGGACTGGCATAAACATGGCATCGAGAATCATCTCAAACCCACTATAAAAAGGAATTTCAAAAATAAAACAAAAAAACAGGGAAATTCTTTACAATTCCTTCAGGGTCTCTGATGAAACCTGGCATGACCCTATCTACAACGACAGCTGGATGTGGCATAAGGCAGGACACATGGGACTGAGAGGATTGGTGAGATTGGGTGAACAAATGCAGACCCTATAAAGCAATAATGCATGGCACCCATTTCATGGGTCCCAACTCTCCAGGTTGAAGGGAATATTACTGCAGCTATAAAATGTACGGGAAACCTAGAGAATGGACACACTGTGAATATGAAAGGTCTCTAAAACTCAACGAATAGTCCCTCTTCTGGTGCTCCGGTTTGACTTTCCAACTGCTTTACTATCAATCTCCCAACTTTCAGAGACAGCCCCTTTAACCTCCTGGTTCTCACAGGTTGCCAATTTGGCAGAGGATGAAAGGGAAGTGGGAGAACCAATGAGAGAGTAGCTGTTAGGCATTTGGACTGGCACATGTCACTCTTATTTCCCGGGAGGGAGAAGAAATAACCAAAGTCTCAGCCACCCACCGCGATCCAGTATAGGTCCTGAACCGAAATATTGGACTTGCGTTCAGCTCACAAAAAATGAGTTAAATTATGGACCTCAGGGGCACAGCAATTCACAAACTGGTAGAGTAATAAAGGACAACTATCGTACAAAAATCTGTTGAGGGAAGTCAACGAGGCGGAATTGAAAGCGAGGCAGAATAGAAGGAAACACATTTCAACAGATACGTTGGAATCGCCTTTAAAGCACAGGAAGAGGGGTACAACTTCGACAATGATGCACTTGGCCAAAAATGGCGTATGCGTTTTCTCCTGAATATATTCAGGAGAAAACGCATACACCCATTTTGGCCAATCAAGAAAGCGGGCAATGCAAATCTGCACTACAAAGAAGTATCACTTCCCACAGTTCAAAAGGGACCTCCACAAAATGGGTAAAAAGCAGAAATGCAAGACACGGCCTGGAGAACAGGGAGCCTTGTTATGCTGATGGGCGGGATGTAAATTGCCAACTGCCTCTCTGGACGAGTGCATTGTGTTCCCTAAAAGAAGGAAAAAACAGAGCTACAGAGCCAGGGGCACTTCCAGACTAGGGTATGTACCTTGGGAAAACTGAAAATCAATAAGACAGAGCCACCCCAAAATTTAGGGCTGCACTGCTTACAAGAACCTCAACTTGGGTACACATTAAGTATCCCAGGAAAGATAAAAATCGTTCAAAAAATAGTGGTATTTACGTACGATGGAATATCCCTCAGCCATGCCATCAATGTCATAAGAACAGCAGCAGCAAAATGAGTTGATTCTGGTACGATTATTCTAAGTGAAATAAGTCACACAGAAAAAGAAACTTATCATAAGATATCACTTAAGAAGATCCTGTAAACATTGCTACACATGAACTGAGTTACAAAAGAGAAGAGTCTCACATTTAGAAAACATTCTTATGCCTGCTTAAGGGGGAAGGAGAGGTGGGGTGATGCATAAAACAAGAGTTTGATATAAGCACTGGTACCGTTCAAAAGCCAACTATGGAATAGACAAGACTTACACCTTCCTCAGTGAAAGGGACTCAAAACCCCATATTTCCCACAGAGTAATATATCTGACTACTAACAGTCATAAAACCTATGTATTGATATGTCTCTTTAAGGGAATCGAGTGTGTCTAGACTGGCTTAAACATGACACCAAGAATCAGCTCAAACCCACTATAAAAAGGAGTTTCAAAAACAAAACAAAAAAACAGGGAAATTCTTTACAATTCCTTCAGGGTCTCTGATGAATCCTGGAATGACCCTATCTACAATGACAGCTGGAGGTGGCATAAGGATGGACACATGGGACTGAGAGGATTGGTGAGATTGGGTGAGCAAATGCAGACCCTTTAAAGCAATAATGCATGGCAGCCATTCCATTGGTCACAACTCTCCAGGTTGAAGGGAATATTACTACAGCTATAACATGTACAGGAAACCTAGAGAATGGACACACTGTGAATATGAAAGGTCTCTAAACCTCAACGAATAATCCCTCTCCTTGTGCTCCAGTTTGACTTTCCAACTGCTTTACTATCAATCTCCCAACTTGGAGAGACAGCACCTTTAACCTCCTGGTGTGCACATGTTGCCAATTTGGCAAAGGATGAAAGGGAAGAGGGAGAACCAATGAGAGTGTAGCTGTTAGACATTTGGACGGGCACATTTCTTTCTTATTTCCCGGGAGGAAGAAGAATTAACCAAAGTCTCAGCCACCCAGCCAAAACCAGTATAGGTCCTGAACCAAAATATTGGACTTGCGTTCAGCTCACAAAAAACGAGTTAAAAAATGGAGCTCAGGGACACAGCAATTCACAAACCGGCAGAGTAATAAAGGGCAGCTATCGTCCAAAAATCTGTTGAGGGAAGTCAACGAGGCGAACTTGAAAGCGAGGCAGAATAGCAGGAAACAGATTTCAAGAGCCACCTTGGAATCGCCTTTAAAGCACAGGAAGAGGGGCACAACTTCGACAATGATGCACTTGGCCACAAAGGGCGTATGTGTTTTCTCGTGAATATATTCAGGAGAAAACGCATACTCCCTTTTTGGCCAAGCAAGCAAGTGGGCAATGCAAATCTGCACTACAAAAAAGTATCACTTCCCACCGGTCAAAAGGGACATCCACAAAATGGGTAAAAACCAGAAAGGCAAGACAGGCCCTGAAGAACAGGGAGCCTTGTTATGCTGATGGGCGGCATGTAAATTGCCAACTGCCTCCCTGGAGGAGTGCATTGTGTTCCCTAAAACAAGTAAACAAGAGAGCTACAGAGCCAAGGACACTTCCAGTCTAGGGAATATACCTTGGGAAAACTGAAAATCAATAAGACAGAGCCACCCCAAAATTTAGGGCTGCACTGCTTACAAGAACCTCAACTTGGGTACACCTTAAATATCCCAGGAAAGATAAAAATCGTTCAAAATATAGTGGTATTTACGTACGATGGAATATCCCTCATCCACGCCATCAATGTCATAAGAACAGCAGCAGCAAAATGAATTGATTCAGGTACGATGATTCTAAGTGAAATAAGTCACACAGAAAAAGAAACTTATGATAAGATATCACTTAATAAGATCCTGTAAACATTGCTACACATGAACTGATTTAGGAAAGAGAACAGAGTCTCACATTTAGAAAACACTCTTATGCCTGCTTAAGGCGGAAGGAGAGGTGGGGTGATACATAAAACCAGAGTTTGATATAAGCACAGGTACCGTTCAAAAACCAACTATGGAATAGACAAGACTTACACCTTCCTCAGTGAAAGGGACTCAAAACCCCATATTTCCCACAGAGTAATATATCTGACTAGTAAGAATCATAAAACCTATGTATTGATATGTCTCTTTAAGGGAATCGTGTGTGTCTAGACTGGCTTAAACATGACACCAAGAATCAGCTCAAACCCACTATCAAATGGAATTTCAAAAACAAAACAAAAAAACAGGGAAATTCTTTACAATTCCTTCAGGGTCTCTGATGAATCCTGGAATGACCCTATCTACAATGACAGCTGGAGGTGGCATAAGGATGGACACATGGGACTGAGAGGATTGGTGAGATTGGGTGAGCAAATGCAGACCCTTTAGAGCAGTAATGCATGACAGCCATTCCATTGGTCACAACTCTCCAGGTTGAAGGGAATATTACTACAGCTATAAAATGTATAGGAAACCTAGAGAATGGACACACTGTGAATATGAAAGGTCTCTAAAACTCAACGAATAATCCCTCTCTATGTGCTCCAGTTTGACTTTCCAACTGCTTTACTATCAATCTCCCAACTTGGAGAGACAGCACCTTTAACCTCCTGGTGTGCACATGTTGCCAATTTGGCAAAGGATGAAAGGGAAGAGGGAGAACCAATGAGAGAGTAGCTGTTAGACATTTGGACGGGCATATTTCTTTCTTATTTCCCGGCAGGAAGAAGAATTAACCAAAGTCTCAGCCACCCAGCGAAAACCAGTATAGGTCCTGAACCAAAATATTGCACTTGCGTTCAGCTCACAACAAACGAGTTAAAAATGGAGCTCAGGGACACAGCAATTCACAAACTGGCAGAGTAATAAAGCGCAACTATCGTCCAAAAATCTGTTGAGGGAAGTCAACGAGGCGGACTTGAAAGCGAGGCAGAATAGCAGGAAACAGATTTCAAGAGCCACGTTGGAATCGCCTTTAAAGCACAGGAAGAGGGGCAGAACTTCGACAATGATGCACTTGGCCAAAAATGGCGTATGCGTTTTCTCCTGAATATATTCAGGAGAAAACGCATACGCCATTTTTGGCCAAGCAAGCAAGCGGGCAATGCAAATCTGCACTAAAAAGAAGAATCACTTCCCACCAGTCAAAAGGGACATCCACAAAATGGGTAAAAACCAGAAAGTCAAGGCAGGCCCTGGAGAACAGGGAGCCTTGTTATGCTGATGGGCGGCATGTAAATTGCCAACTGCCTCCCTGGAGGAGTGCATTGTGTTCCCTAAAACAAGTAAACAACAGAGCTACAGAGCCAAGGGCACTTCCAGTCTAGGGAATATACCTTGGGAAAACTGAAAATCATAAAGACAGAGCCACCCCAAAATTTAGGGCTGCACTGCTTCCAGGAACCTCAACTTGGGTAAACCTTAAATATCCCAGGAAATATAAAAATGGTTCAAAAAATTGTGGTACTTATGTACGGTGGAATATCCCACAGCCATGAAATCAATGTCATAAGACCAGTAGCAGTTAAATGAGTGGATTCAGGTACGATGATTCTAAGTGAAAGAAGTCACACAGAAAAAGAAACTTATCATAAGATATCACTTATGAAGATCCTGTAAACTTGGCTACACATGAACTGAGTTAGGAAAGAGAACAGAGTCTCACATTTAGAAAACACTCTTATGCCTGCTTAAGGGGGAAGGAGAGGTGGTGTGATACATAAAACCAGAGTTTGATATAAGCACAGGTACCGTTCAAAAACCAACTATGGAATAGACAAGACTTACACCTTCCTCAGTGAAAGGGATTCAAAACCCCATATTTCCCACAGAGGAATATATCGGACTACTAATAATCTTAAAACCTATGTATTGATATGTCTCTTTTAGGTAATCAAGTGTGTCTGGACTGGCATAAACATGGCATCGAGAATCATCTCAAACCCACTATAAAAAGGAATTTCAAAAATAAAACAAAAAAACAGTGAAATTCTTTACAATTCCTTCAGGGTCTCTGATGAAACCTGGCATGACCCTATCTACAATGACAGCTGGATGTGGCATAAGGCAGGACACATGGGACTGAGAGGATTGGTGAGATTGGGTGAACAAATGCAGACCCTATAAAGCAATAATGCATGGCACCCATTCCATGGGTCCCAACTCTCCAGGTTGAAGGGAATATTACTGCAGCTATAAAATGTACGGGAAACCTAGAGAATGGACACACTGTGAATACGAAAGGTCTCTAAAACTCAACGAATAGTCCCTCTTCTGGTGCTCCGGTTTGACTTTCCAACTGCTTTACTATCAATCTCCCAACTTTCAGAGACAGCCCCTTTAACCTCCTGGTTCTCACAGGTTGCCAATTTGGCAGAGGATGAAAGGGAAGTGGGAGAACCAATGAGAGAGTAGCTGTTAGGCATTTGGACTGGCACATGTCACTCTTATTTCCCGGGAGGGAGAAGAATTAACCAAAGTCTCAGCCACCCACCGCGATCCAGTATAGGTCCTGAACCGAAATATTGGACTTGCGTTCAGCTCAAAAAAATGAGTTAAATTATGGACCTCAGGGGCACAGCAATTCACAAACTGGTAGAGTAATAAAGGACAACTATCGTACAAAAATCTGTTGAGGGAAGGCAACGAGGCGGAATTGAAAGCGAGGCAGAATAGAAGGAAACACATTTCAACAGATACGTTGGAATCGCCTTTAAAGCACAGGAAGAGGGGTACAACTTCGACAATGATTCACTTGGCCAAAAAGGGTGAAAGCGTTTTCTCCTGAATATATTCAGGAGAAAACGCATACACCCATTTTGGCCAATCAAGAAAGCGGGCAATGCAAATCTGCACTACAAAGAAGTATCACTTCCCACAGTTCAAAAGGGACCTCCACAAAATGGGTAAAAAGCAGAAATGCAAGACAGGGCCTGGAGAACAGGGAGCCTTGTTATGCTGATGGGCGGGATGTAAATTGCCAACTGCCTCTCTGGACGAGTGCATTGTGTTCCCTAAAAGAAGGAAAAAACAGAGCTACAGAGCCAGGGGCACTTCCAGACTAGGGTATGTACCTTGGGAAAACTGAAAATCAATAAGACAGAGCCACCCCAAAATTTAGGGCTGCACTGCTTACAAGAACCTCAACTTGGGTACACATTAAGTATCCCAGGAAAGATAAAAATCGTTCAAAAAATAGTGGTATTTACGTACGATGGAATATCCCTCAGCCATGCCATCAATGTCATAAGAACAGCAGCAGCAAAATGAGTTGATTCTGGTACGATTATTCTAAGTGAAATAAGTCACACAGAAAAAGAAACTTATCATAAGATATCACTTAAGAAGATCCTGTAAACATTGCTACACATGAACTGAGTTACGAAAGAGAAGAGTCTCACATTTAGAAAACATTCTTATGCCTGCTTAAGGGGGAAGGAGAGGTGGGGTGATGCATAAAACCAGAGTTTGATATAAGCACAGGTACCGTTCAAAAGCCAACTATGGAATAGACAAGACTTACACCTTCCTCAGTGAAAGGGACTCAAACCCCCATATTTCCCACAGAGTAATATATCTGACTAGTAAGAGTCATAAAACCTACGTATTGATATGTTTCTTTAAGGGAATCGAGTGTGTCTAGACTGGCTTAAACATGACACCAAGAATCAGCTCAAACCCACTATAAAAAGGAATTTCAAAAACAAAACAAAAAAACAGGGAAATTCTTTACAATTCCTTCAGGGTCTCTGATGAATCCTGGAATGACCCTATCTACAATGACAGCTGGAGGTGGCATAAGGATGGACACATGGGACTGAGAGGATTGGTGAGATTGGGTGAGCAAATGCAGACCCTTTAAAGCAATAATGCATGGCAGCCATTCCATTGGTCACAACTCTCCAGGTTGAAGGGAATATTACTACAGCTATAACATGTACAGGAAACCTAGAGAATGGACACACTGTGAATATGAAAGGTCTCTAAACCTCAACGAATAATCCCTCTCCTTGTGCTCCAGTTTGACTTTCCAACTGCTTTACTATCAATCTCCCAACTTGGAGAGACAGCACCTTTAACCTCCTGGTGTGCACATGTTGCCAATTTGGCAAAGGATGAAAGGGAAGAGGGAGAACCAATGAGAGTGTAGCTGTTAGACATTTGGACGGGCACATTTCTTTCTTATTTCCCGGGAGGAAGAAGAATTAACCAAAGTCTCAGCCACCCAGCAAAAACCAGTATAGGTCCTGAACCAAAATATTGGACTTGCGTTCAGCTCACAAAAAACGAGTTAAAAAATGGAGCTCAGGGACACAGCAATTCACAAACCGGCAGAGTAATAAAGGGCAGCTATCGTCCAAAAATCTGTTGAGGGAAGTCAACGAGGCGAACTTGAAAGCGAGGCAGAATAGCAGGAAACAGATTTCAAGAGCCACCTTGGTATCGCCTTTAAAGCACAGGAAGAGGGGCACAACTTCGACAATGATGCACTTGGCCACAAAGGGCGTATGTGTTTTCTCCTGAATATATTCAGGAGAAAACGCATACTCCCTTTTTGGCCAAGCAAGCAAGTGGGCAATGCAAATCTGCACTACAAAAAAGTATCACTTCCCACCGGTCAAAAGGGACATCCACAAAATGGGTAAAAACCAGAAAGGCAAGACAGGCCCTGAAGAACAGGGAGCCTTGTTATGCTGATGGGCGGCATGTAAATTGCCAACTGCCTCCCTGGAGGAGTGCATTGTGTTCCCTAAAACAAGTAAACAACAGAGCTACAGAGCCAAGGACACTTCCAGTCTAGGGAATATACCTTGGGAAAACTGAAAATCAATAAGACAGAGCCACCCCAAAATTTAGGGCTGCACTGCTTACAAGAACCTCAACTTGGGTACACCTTAAATATCCCAGGAAAGATAAAAATCGTTCAAAATATAGTGGTATTTACGTACGATGGAATATCCCTCAGCCACGCCATCAATGTCATAAGAACAGCAGCAGCAAAATGAATTGATTCAGGTACGATGATTCTAAGTGAAATAAGTCACACAGAAAAAGAAACTTATGATAAGATATCACTTAATAAGATCCTGTAAACATTGCTACACATGAACTGATTTAGGAAAGAGAACAGAGTCTCACATTTAGAAAACACTCTTATGCCTGCTTAAGGGGGAAGGAGAGGTGGGGTGATACATAAAACCAGAGTTTGATATAAGCACAGGTACCGTTCAAAAACCAACTATGGAATAGACAAGACTTACACCTTCCTCAGTGAAAGGGACTCAAAACCCCATATTTCCCACAGAGTAATATATCTGACTAGTAAGAATCATAAAACCTATGTATTGATATGTCTCTTTAAGGGAATCGAGTGTGTCTAGACTGGCTTAAACATGACACCAAGAATCAGCTCAAACCCACTATCAAATGGAATTTCAAAAACAAAACAAAAAAACAGGGAAATTCTTTACAATTCCTTCAGGGTCTCTGATGAATCCTGGAATGACCCTATCTACAATGACAGCTGGAGGTGGCATAAGGATGGACACATGGGACTGAGAGGATTGGTGAGATTGGGTGAGCAAATGCAGACCCTTTAGAGCAGTAATGCGTGGCAGCCATTCCATTGGTCACAACTCTCCAGGTTGAAGGGAATATTACTACAGCTATAAAATGTATAGGAAACCTAGAGAATGGACACACTGTGAATATGAAAGGTCTCTAAAACTCAACGAATAATCCCTCTCCATGTGCTCCAGTTTGACTTTCCAACTGCTTTACTATCAATCTCCCAACTTGGAGAGACAGCACCTTTAACCTCCTGGTGTGCACATGTTGCCAATTTGGCAAAGGATGAAAGGGAAGAGGGAGAACCAATGAGAGTGTAGCTGTTAGACATTTGGACGGGCATATTTCTTTCTTATTTCCCGGCAGGAAGAAGAATTAACCAAAGTCTCAGCCACCCAGCGAAAACCAGTATAGGTCCTGAACCAAAATATTGCACTTGCGTTCAGCTCACAACGAACGAGTTAAAAAATGGAGCTCAGGGACACAGCAATTCACAAACTGGCAGAGTAATAAAGCGCAACTATCGTCCAAAAATCTGTTGAGGGAAGTCAACGAGGCGGACTTGAAAGCGAGGCAGAATAGCAGGAAACAGATTTCAAGAGCCACGTTGGAATCGCCTTTAAAGCACAGGAAGAGGGGCACAACTTCGACAATGATGCACTTGGCCAAAAATGGCGTATGCGTTTTCTCCTGAATATATTCAGGAGAAAACGCATACGCCATTTTTGGCCAAGCAAGCAAGCGGGCAATGCAAATCTGCACTAAAAAGAAGAATCACTTCCCACCAGTCAAAAGGGACATCCACAAAATGGGTAAAAACCAGAAAGTCAAGGCAGGCCCTGGAGAACAGGGAGCCTTGTTATGCTGATGGGCGGCATGTAAATTGCCAACTGCCTCCCTGGAGGAGTTCATTGTGTTCCCTAAAACAAGTAAACAACAGAGCTACAGAGCCAAGGGCACTTCCAGTCTAGGGAATATACCTTGGGAAAACTGAAAATCATAAAGACAGAGCCACCCCAAAATTTAGGGCTGCACTGCTTCCAGGAACCTCAACTTGGGTAAACCTTAAATATCCCAGGAAATATAAAAATGGTTCAAAAAATTGTGGTACTTATGTACGGTGGAATATCCCACAGCCATGAAATCAATGTCATAAGACCAGTAGCAGTTAAATGAGTGGATTCAGGTACGATGATTCTAAGTGAAAGAAGTCACACAGAAAAAGAAACTTATCATAAGATATCACTTATGAAGATCCTGTAAACATGGCTACACATGAACTGAGTTAGGAAAGAGAACAGAGTCTCACATTTAGAAAACACTCTTATGCCTGCTTAAGGGGGAAGGAGAGGTGGGGTGATACATAAAACCAGAGTTTGATATAAGCACAGGTACCGTTCAAAAACCAACTATGGAATAGACAAGACTTACACCTTCCTCAGTGAAAGGGATTCAAAACCCCATATTTCCCACAGAGGAATATATCGGACTACTAATAATCTTAAAACCTATGTATTGATATGTCTCTTTTAGGGAATCAAGTGTGTCTGGACTGGCATAAACATGGCATCGAGAATCATCTCAAACCCACTATAAAAAGGAATTTCAAAAATAAAACAAAAACACAGGGAAATTCTTTACAATTCCTTCAGGGTCTCTGATGAAACCTGGCATGACCCTATCTACAACGACAGCTGGATGTGGCATAAGGCAGGACACATGGGACTGAGAGGATTGGTGAGATTGGGTGAACAAATGCAGACCCTATAAAGCAATAATGCATGGCACCCATTCCATGGGTCCCAACTCTCCAGGTTGAAGGGAATATTACTGCAGCTATAAAATGTACGGGAAACCTAGAGAATGGACACACTGTGAATACGAAAGGTCTCTAAAACTCAACGAATAGTCCCTCTTCTGGTGCTCCGGTTTGACTTTCCAACTGCTTTACTATCAATCTCCCAACTTTCAGAGACAGCCCCTTTAACCTCCTGGTTCTCACAGGTTGCCAATTTGGCAGAGGATGAAAGGGAAGTGGGAGAACCAATGAGAGAGTAGCTGTTAGGCATTTGGACTGGCACATGTCACTCTTATTTCCCGGGAGGGAGAAGAATTAACCAAAGTCTCAGCCACCCACCGCGATCCAGTATAGGTCCTGAACCAAAATATTGGACTTGCGTTCAGCTCACAAAAAATGAGTTAAATTATGGACCTCAGGGGCTCAGCAATTCACAAACTGGTAGAGTAATAAAGGACAACTATCGTACAAAAATCTGTTGAGGGAAGGCAACGAGGCGGAATTGAAAGTGAGGCAGAATAAAAGGAAACACATTTCAACAGATACGTTGGATTCGCCTTTAAAGCACAGGAAGAGGGGTACAACTTCGACAATGATTCACTTGGCCAAAAAGGGTGAAAGCGTTTTCTCCTGAATATATTCAGGAGAAAACGCATACACCCATTTTGGCCAATCAAGAAAGCGGGCAATGCAAATCTGCACTACAAAGAAGTATCACTTCCCACAGTTCAAAAGGGACCTCCACAAAATGGGTAAAAAGCAGAAATGCAAGACAGGGCCTGGAGAACAGGGAGCCTTGTTATGCTGATGGGCGGGATGTAAATTGCCAACTGCCTCTCTGGACGAGTGCATTGTGTTCCCTAAAAGAAGGAAAAAACAGAGCTACAGAGCCAGGGGCACTTCCAGACTAGGGTAGGTACCTTGGGAAAACTGAAAATCAATAAGACAGAGCCACCCCAAAATTTAGGGCTGCACTGCTTACAAGAACCTCAACTTGGGTACACATTAAGTATCCCAGGAAAGATAAAAATCGTTCAAAAAATAGTGGTATTTACGTACGATGGAATATCCCTCAGCCATGCCATCAATGTCATAAGAACAGCAGCAGCAAAATGAGTTGATTCTGGTACGATTATTCTAAGTGAAATAAGTCACACACAAAAAGAAACTTATCATAAGATATCACTTAAGAAGATCCTGTAAACATTGCTACACATGAACTGAGTTACGAAAGAGAAGAGTCTCACATTTAGAAAACATTCTTATGCCTGCTTAAGGGGGAAGGAGAGGTGGGGTGATGCATAAAACCAGAGTTTGATATAAGCACAGGTACCATTCAAAAGCCAACTATGGAATAGACAAGACTTACACCTTCCTCAGTGAAAGGGACTCAAACCCCCATATTTCCCACAGAGTAATATATCTGACTAGTAAGAGTCATAAAACCTACGTATTGATATGTTTCTTTAAGGGAATCGAGTGTGTCTAGACTGGCTTAAACATGACACCAAGAATCAGCTCAAACCCACTATAAAAAGGAATTTCAAAAACAAAACAAAAAAACAGGGAAATTCTTTACAATTCCTTCAGGGTCTCTGATGAATCCTGGAATGACCCTATCTACAATGACAGCTGGAGGTGGCATAAGGATGGACACATGGGACTGAGAGGATTGGTGAGATTGGGTGAGCAAATGCAGACCATTTAAAGCAATAATGCATGGCAGCCATTCCATTGGTCACAACTCTCCAGGTTGAAGGGAATATTACTACAGCTATAACATGTACAGGAAACCTAGAGAATGGACACACTGTGAATATGAAAGGTCTCTAAAACTCAACGAATAATCCCTCTCCTTGTGCTCCAGTTTGACTTTCCAACTGCTTTACTATCAATCTCCCAACTTGGAGAGACAGCACCTTTAACCTCCTGGTGTGCACATGTTGCCAATTTGGCAAAGGATGAAAGGGAAGAGGGAGAACCAATGAGAGTGTAGCTGTTAGACATTTGGACGGGCACATTTCTTTCTTATTTCCCGGGAGGAAGAAGAATTAACCAAAGTCTCAGCCACCCAGCCAAAACCAGTATAGGTCCTGAACCAAAATATTGGACTTGCGTTCAGCTCACAAAAAACGAGTTAAAAAATGGAGCTCAGGGACACAGCAATTCACAAACCGGCAGAGTAATAAAGGGCAGCTATCGTCCAAAAATCTGTTGAGGGAAGTCAACGAGGCGAACTTGAAAGCGAGGCAGAATAGCAGGAAACAGATTTCAAGAGCCACCTTGGAATCGCCTTTAAAGCACAGGAAGAGGGGCACAACTTCGACAATGATGCACTTGGCCACAAAGGGCGTATGTGGTTCTCCTGAATATATTCAGGAGAAAACGCATACTCCCTATTTGGCCAAGCAAGCAAGTGGGCAATGCAAATCTGCACTACAAAAAAGTATCACTTCCCACCGGTCAAAAGGGACATCCACAAAATGGGTAAAAACCGGAAAGGCAAGACAGTCCCTGAAGAACAGGGAGCCTTGTTATGCTGATGGGCGGCATGTAAATTGCCAACTGCCTCCCTGGAGGAGTGCACTGTGTTCCCTAAAACAAGTAAACAACAGAGCTACAGAGCCAAGGACACTTCCAGTCTAGGGAATATACATTGGGAAAACTGAAAATCAATAAGACAGAGCCACCCCAAAATTTAGGGCTGCACTGCTTACAAGAACCTCAACTTGGGTACACCTTAAATATCCCAGGAAAGATAAAAATCGTTCAAAATATAGTGGTATTTACATACGATGGAATATCCCTCAGCCATGCCATCAATGTCATAAGAACAGCAGCAGCAAAATGATTTGATTCAGGTACGATTATTCTAAGTGAAATAAGTCACACAGAAAAAGAAACTTATGATAAGATATCACTTAATAAGATCCTGTAAACATTGCTACACATGAACTGATTTAGGAAAGAGAACAGAGTCTCACATTTAGAAAACACTCTTATGCCTGCTTAAGGGGGAAGGAGAGGTGGGGTGATACATAAAACCAGAGTTTGATATAAGCACAGGTACCGTTCAAAAACCAACTATGGAATAGACAAGACTTACACCTTCCTCAGTGAAAGGGACTCAAAAACCCATATTTCCCACAGAGTAATATATCTGACTAGTAAGAATCATAAAACCTATGTATTGATATGTCTCTTTAAGGGAATCGAGTGTGTCTAGACTGGCTTAAACATGACACCAAGAATCAGCTCAAACCCACTATCAAATGGAATTTCAAAAACAAAACACTAAAACAGGGAAATTCTTTACAATTCCTTCAGGGTCTCTGATGAATCCTGGAATGACCCTATCTACAATGACAGCTGGAGGTGGCATAAGGATGGACACATGGGACTGAGAGGATTGGTGAGATTGGGTGAGCAAATGCAGACCCTTTAGAGCAGTAATGCATGGCAGCCATTCCATTGGTCACAACTCTCCAGGTTGAAGGGAATATTACTACAGCTATAAAATGTATAGGAAACCTAGAGAATGGACACACTGTGAATATGAAAGGTCTCTAAAACTCAACGAATAATCCCTCTCCATGTGCTCCAGCTTGACTTTCCAACTGCTTTACTATCAATCTCCCAACTTGGAGAGACAGCACCTTTAACCTCCTGGTGTGCACATGTTGCCAATTTGGCAAAGGATGAAAGGGAAGAGGGAGAACCAATGAGAGAGTAGCTGTTAGACATTTGGACGGGCATATTTCTTTCTTATTTCCCGGCAGGAAGAAGAATTAACCAAAGTCTCAGCCACCCAGCGAAAACCAGTATAGGTCCTGAACCAAAATATTGCACTTGCGTTCAGCTCACAACAAACGAGTTAAAAAATGGAGCTCAGGGACACAGCAATTCACAAACTGGCAGAGTAATAAAGCGCAACTATCGTCCAAAAATCTGTTGAGGGAAGTCAACGAGGCGGACTTGAAAGCGAGGCAGAATAGCAGGAAACAGATTTCAAGAGCCACGTTGGAATCGCCTTTAAAGCACAGGAAGAGGGGCAGAACTTCGCCAATGATGCACTTGGCCAAAAATGGCGTATGCGTTTTCTCCTGAATATATTCAGGAGAAAACGCATACGCCATTTTTGGCCAAGCAAGCAAGCGGGCAATGCAAATCTGCACTAAAATGAAGAATCACTTCCCACCAGTCAAAAGGGACATCCACAAAATGGGTAAAAACCAGAAAGTCAAGGCAGGCCCTGGAGAACAGGGAGCCTTGTTATGCTGATGGGTGGCATGTAAATTGCCAACTGCCTCCCTGGAGGAGTGCATTGTGTTCCCTAAAACAAGTAAACAACAGAGCTACAGAGCCAAGGGCACTTCCAGTCTAGGGAATATACCTTGGGAAAACTGAAAATCATAAAGACAGAGCCACCCCAAAATTTAGGGCTGCACTGCTTCCAGGAACCTCAACTTGGGTAAACCTTAAATATCCCAGGAAATATAAAAATGGTTCAAAAAATTGTGGTACTTATGTACGGTGGAATATCCCACAGCCATGAAATCAATGTCATAAGACCAGTAGCAGTTAAATGAGTGGATTCAGGTACGATGATTCTAAGTGAAAGAAGTCACACAGAAAAAGAAACTTATCATAAGATATCACTTATGAAGATCCTGTAAACATGGCTACACATGAACTGAGTTAGGAAAGAGAACACAGTCTCACATTTAGAAAACACTCTTATGCCTGCTTAAGGGGGAAGGAGAGGTGGGGTGATACATAAAACCAGAGTTTGATATAAGCACAGGTACCGTTCAAAAACCAACTATGGAATAGACAAGACTTACACCTTCCTCAGTGAAAGGGATTCAAAACCCCATATTTCCCACAGAGGAATATATCGGACTACTAATAATCTTAAAACCTATGTATTGATATGTCTCTTTTAGGGAATCAAGTGTGTCTGGACTGGCATAAACATGGCATCGAGAATCATCTGAAACCCACTATAAAAAGGAATTTCAAAAATAAAACAAAAAAACAGTGAAATTCTTTACAATTCCTTCAGGGTCTCTGATGAAACCTGGCATGACCCTATCTACAACGACAGCTGGATGTGGCATAAGGCAGGACACATGGGACTGAGAGGATTGGTGAGATTGGGTGAACAAATGCAGACCCTATAAAGCAATAATGCATGGCACCCATTTCATGGGTCCCAACTCTCCAGGTTGAAGGGAATATTACTGCAGCTATAAAATGTACGGGAAACCTAGAGAATGGACACACTGTGAATATGAAAGGTCTCTAAAACTCAACGAATAGTCCCTCTTCTGGTGCTCCGGTTTGACTTTCCAACTGCTTTACTATCAATCTCCCAACTTTCAGAGACAGCCCCTTTAACCTCCTGGTTCTCACAGGTTGCCAATTTGGCAGAGGATGAAAGGGAAGTGGGAGAACCAATGAGAGAGAAGCTGTTAGGCATTTGGACTGGCACATGTCACTCTTATTTCCCGGGAGGGAGAAGAATTAACCAAAGTCTCAGCCACCCACCGCGATCCAGTATAGGTCCTGAACCGAAATATTGGACTTGCGTTCAGCTCACAAAAAATGAGTTAAATTATGGACCTCAGGGGCACAGCAATTCACAAACTGGTAGAGTAATAAAGGACAACTATCTTACAAAAATCTGTTGAGGGAAGGCAACGAGGCGGAATTGAAAGCGAGGCAGAATAGAAGGAAACACATTTCAACAGATACGTTGGAATCGCCTTCAAAGCACAGGAAGAGGGGTACAACTTCGACAATGATTCACTTGGCCAAAAAGGGTGAAAGCGTTTTCTCCTGAATATATTCAGGAGAAAACGCATACACCCATTTTGGCCAATCAAGAAAGCGGGCAATGCAAATCTGCACTACAAAGAAGTATCACTTCCCACAGTTCAAAAGGGACCTCCACAAAATGGGTAAAAAGCAGAAATGCAAGACAGGGCCTGGAGAACAGGGAGCCTTGTTATGCTGATGGGCGGGATGTAAATTGCCAACTGCCTCTCTGGACGAGTGCATTGTGTTCCCTAAAAGAAGGAAAAAACAGAGCTACAGAGCCAGGGGCACTTCCAGACTAGGGTATGTACCTTGGGAAAACTGAAAATCAATAAGACAGAGCCACCCCAAAATTTAGGGCTGCACTGCTTACAAGAACCTCAACTTGGGTACACCTTAAATATCCCAGGAAAGATAAAAATCGTTCAAAAAATAGTGGTATTTACGTACGATGGAATATCCCTCAGCCATGCCATCAATGTCATAAGAACAGCAGCAGCAAAATGAGTTGATTCTGGTACGATTATTCTAAGTGAAATAAGTCACACAGAAAAAGAAACTTATCATAAGATATCACTTAAGAAGATCCTGTAAACATTGCTACACATGAACTGAGTTACGAAAGAGAAGAGTCTCACATTTAGAAAACATTCTTATGCCTGCTTAAGGGGGAAGGAGAGGTGGGGTGATGCATAAAACCAGAGTTTGATATAAGCAAAGGTACCGTTCAAAAGCCAACTATGGAATAGACAAGACTTACACCTTCCTCAGTGAAAGGGACTCAAACCCCCATATTTCCCACAGAGTAATATATCTGACTAGTAAGAGTCATAAAACCTACGTATTGATATGTTTCTTTAAGGGAATCGAGTGTGTCTAGACTGGCTTAAACATGACACCAATAATCAGCTCAAACCCACTATAAAAAGGAATTTCAAAAACAAAACAAAAAAACAGGGAAATTCTTTACAGTTCCTTCAGGGTCTCTGATGAATCCTGGAATGACCCTATCTACAATGACAGCTGGAGGTGGCATAAGGATGGACACATGGGACTGAGAGGATTGGTGAGATTGGGTGAGCAAATGCAGACCCTTTAAAGCAATAATGCATGGCAGCCATTCCATTGGTCACAACTCTCCAGGTTGAAGGGAATATTACTACAGCTATAACATGTACAGGAAACCTAGAGAATGGACACACTGTGAATATGAAAGGTCTCTAAAACTCAACGAATAATCCCTCTCCTTGTGCTCCAGTTTGACTTTCCAACTGCTTTACTATCAATCTCCCAACTTGGACAGACAGCACCTTTAACCTCCTGGTGTGCACATGTTGCCAATTTGGCAAAGGATGAAAGGGAAAAGGGAGAACCAATGAGAGTGTAGCTGTTAGACATTTGGACGGGCACATTTCTTTCTTATTTCCCGGGAGGAAGAAGAATTAACCAAAGTCTCAGCCACCCAGCCAAAACCAGTATAGGTCCTGAACCAAAATATTGGACTTGCGTTCAGCTCACAAAAAACGAGTTAAAAAATGGAGCTCAGGGACACAGCAATTCACAAACCGGCAGAGTAATAAAGGGCAGCTATCGTCCAAAAATCTGTTGAGGGAAGTCAACGAGGCGAACTTGAAAGCGAGGCAGAATAGCAGGAAACAGATTTCAAGAGCCACCTTGGAATCGCCTTTAAAGCACAGGAAGAGGGGCACAACTTCGACAATGATGCACTTGGCCACAAAGGGCGTATGTGTTTTCTCCTGAATATATTCAGGAGAAAACGCATACTCCCTTTTTGGCCAAGCAAGCAAGCGGGCAATGCAAATCTGCACTACAAAAAAGTATCACTTCCCACCGGTCAAAAGGGACATCCACAAAATGGATAAAAACCGGAAAGGCAAGACAGTCCCTGAAGAACAGGGAGCCTTGTTATGCTGATGGGCGGCATGTAAATTGCCAACTGCCTCCCTGGAGGAGTGCACTGTGTTCCCTAAAACAAGTAAACAACAGAGCTACAGAGCCAAGGACACTTCCAGTCTAGGGAATATACATTGGGAAAACTGAAAATCAATAAGACAGAGCCACCCCAAAATTTAGGGCTGCACTGCTTACAAGAACCTCAACTTGGGTACACCTTAAATATCCCAGGAAAGATAAAAATCGTTCAAAATATAGTGGTATTTACTTACGATGGAATATCCCTCAGCCATGCCATCAATGTCATAAGAACAGCAGCAGCAAAATGAATTGATTCAGGTACGATTATTCTAAGTGAAATAAGTCACACAGAAAAAGAAACTTATGATAAGATATCACTTAATAAGATCCTGTAAACATTGCTACACATGAACTGATTTAGGAAAGAGAACAGAGTCTCACATTTAGAAAACACTCTTATGCCTGCTTAAGGGGGAAGGAGAGGTGGGGTGATACATAAAACCAGAGTTTGATATAAGCACAGGTACCGTTCAAAAACCAACTATGGAATAGACAAGACTTACACCTTCCTCAGTGAAAGGGATTCAAAACCCCATATTTCCCACAGAGGAATATATCGGACTACTAATAATCTTAAAACCTATGTATTGATATGTCTCTTTTAGGGAATCAAGTGTGTCTGGACTGGCATAAACATGGCATCGAGAATCATCTCAAACCCACTATAAAAAGGAATTTCAAAAATAAAACAAAAAAACAGGGAAATTCTTTACAATTCCTTCAGGGTCTCTGATGAAACCTGGCATGACCCTATCTACAACGACAGCTGGATGTGGCATAAGGCAGGACACATGGGACTGAGAGGATTGGTGAGATTGGGTGAACAAATGCAGACCCTATAAAGCAATAATGCATGGCACCCATTTCATGGGTCCCAACTCTCCAGGTTGAAGGTAATATTACTGCAGCTATAAAATGTACGGGAAACCTAGAGAATGGACACACTGTGAATATGAAAGGTCTCTAAAACTCAACGAATAGTCCCTCTTCTGGTGCTCCGGTTTGACTTTCCAACTGCTTTACTATCAATCTCCCAACTTTCAGAGACAGCCCCTTTAACCTCCTGGTTCTCACAGGTTGCCAATTTGGCAGAGGATGAAAGGGAAGTGGGAGAACCAATGAGAGAGTAGCTGTTAGGCATTTGGACTGGCACATGTCACTCTTATTTCCCGGGAGGGAGAAGAAATAACCAAAGTCTCAGCCACCCACCGCGATCCAGTATAGGTCCTGAACCGAAATATTGGACTTGCGTTCAGCTCACAAAAAATGAGTTAAATTATGGACCTCAGGGGCACAGCAATTCACAAACTGGTAGAGTAATAAAGGACAACTATCGTACAAAAATCTGTTGAGGGAAGTCAACGAGGCGGAATTGAAAGCGAGGCAGAATAGAAGGAAACACATTTCAACAGATACGTTGGAATCGCCTTTAAAGCACAGGAAGAGGGGTACAACTTCGACAATGATGCACTTGGCCAAAAATGGCGTATGCGTTTTCTCCTGAATATATTCAGGAGAAAACGCATACACCCATTTTGGCCAATCAAGAAAGCGGGCAATGCAAATCTGCACTACAAAGAAGTATCACTTCCCACAGTTCAAAAGGGACCTCCACAAAATGGGTAAAAAGCAGAAATGCAAGACACGGCCTGGAGAACAGGGAGCCTTGTTATGCTGATGGGCGGGATGTAAATTGCCAACTGCCTCTCTGGACGAGTGCATTGTGTTCCCTAAAAGAAGGAAAAAACAGAGCTACAGAGCCAGGGGCACTTCCAGACTAGGGTATGTACCTTGGGAAAACTGAAAATCAATAAGACAGAGCCACCCCAAAATTTAGGGCTGCACTGCTTACAAGAACCTCAACTTGGGTACACATTAAGTATCCCAGGAAAGATAAAAATCGTTCAAAAAATAGTGGTATTTACGTACGATGGAATATCCCTCAGCCATGCCATCAATGTCATAAGAACAGCAGCAGCAAAATGAGTTGATTCTGGTACGATTATTCTAAGTGAAATAAGTCACACAGAAAAAGAAACTTATCATAAGATATCACTTAAGAAGATCCTGTAAACATTGCTACACATGAACTGAGTTACAAAAGAGAAGAGTCTCACATTTAGAAAACATTCTTATGCCTGCTTAAGGGGGAATGAGAGGTGGGGTGATGCATAAAACAAGAGTTTGATATAAGCACTGGTACCGTTCAAAAGCCAACTATGGAATAGACAAGACTTACACCTTCCTCAGTGAAAGGGACTCAAAACCCCATATTTCCCACAGAGTAATATATCTGACTACTAACAGTCATAAAACCTATGTATTGATATGTCTCTTTAAGGGAATCGAGTGTGTCTAGACTGGCTTAAACATGACACCAAGAATCAGCTCAAACCCACTATAAAAAGGAATTTCAAAAACAAAACAAAAAAACAGGGAAATTCTTTACAATTCCTTCAGGGTCTCTGATGAATCCTGGAATGACCCTATCTACAATGACAGCTGGAGGTGGCATAAGGATGGACACATGGGACTGAGAGGATTGGTGAGATTGGGTGAGCAAATGCAGACCCTTTAAAGCAATAATGCATGGCAGCCATTCCATTGGTCACAACTCTCCAGGTTGAAGGGAATATTACTACAGCTATAACATGTACAGGAAACCTAGAGAATGGACACACTGTGAATATGAAAGGTCTCTAAACCTCAACGAATAATCCCTCTCCTTGTGCTCCAGTTTGACTTTCCAACTGCTTTACTATCAATCTCCCAACTTGGAGAGACAGCACCTTTAACCTCCTGGTGTGCACATGTTGCCAATTTGGCAAAGGATGAAAGGGAAGAGGGAGAACCAATGAGAGTGTAGCTGTTAGACATTTGGACGGGCACATTTCTTTCTTATTTCCCGGGAGGAAGAAGAATTAACCAAAGTCTCAGCCACCCAGCCAAAACCAGTATAGGTCCTGAACCAAAATATTGGACTTGCGTTCAGCTCACAAAAAACGAGTTAAAAAATGGAGCTCAGGGACACAGCAATTCACAAACCGGCAGAGTAATAAAGGGCAGCTATCGTCCAAAAATCTGTTGAGGGAAGTCAACGAGGCGAACTTGAAAGCGAGGCAGAATAGCAGGAAACAGATTTCAAGAGCCACCTTGGAATCGCCTTTAAAGCACAGGAAGAGGGGCACAACTTCGACAATGATGCACTTGGCCACAAAGGGCGTATGTGTTTTCTCCTGAATATATTCAGGAGAAAACGCATACTCCCTTTTTGGCCAAGCAAGCAAGTGGGCAATGCAAATCTGCACTACAAAAAAGTATCACTTCCCACCGGTCAAAAGGGACATCCACAAAATGGGTAAAAACCAGAAAGGCAAGACAGGCCCTGAAGAACAGGGAGCCTTGTTATGCTGATGGGCGGCATGTAAATTGCCAACTGCCTCCCTGGAGGAGTGCATTGTGTTCCCTAAAACAAGTAAACAAGAGAGCTACAGAGCCAAGGACACTTCCAGTCTAGGGAATATACCTTGGGAAAACTGAAAATCAATAAGACAGAGCCACCCCAAAATTTAGGGCTGCACTGCTTACAAGAACCTCAACTTGGGTACACCTTAAATATCCCAGGAAAGATAAAAATCGTTCAAAATATAGTGGTATTTACGTACGATGGAATATCCCTCAGCCACGCCATCAATGTCATAAGAACAGCAGCAGCAAAATGAATTGATTCAGGTACGATGATTCTAAGTGAAATAAGTCACACAGAAAAAGAAACTTATGATAAGATATCACTTAATAAGATCCTGTAAACATTGCTACACATGAACTGATTTAGGAAAGAGAACAGAGTCTCACATTTAGAAAACACTCTTATGCCTGCTTAAGGCGGAAGGAGAGGTGGGGTGATACATAAAACCAGAGTTTGATATAAGCACAGGTACCGTTCAAAAACCAACTATGGAATAGACAAGACTTACACCTTCCTCAGTGAAAGGGACTCAAAACCCCATATTTCCCACAGAGTAATATATCTGACTAGTAAGAATCATAAAACCTATGTATTGATATGTCTCTTTAAGGGAATCGTGTGTGTCTAGACTGGCTTAAACATGACACCAAGAATCAGCTCAAACCCACTATCAAATGGAATTTCAAAAACAAAAC
The DNA here is from genome assembly GCF_964341445.2 of Mesoplodon mirus. Taxonomy (NCBI): domain Eukaryota; kingdom Metazoa; phylum Chordata; class Mammalia; order Artiodactyla; family Ziphiidae; genus Mesoplodon; species Mesoplodon mirus. The sequence goes on from NW_028295469.1 coordinate 308,499, forward strand.
AAAAAAACAGGGAAATTCTTTACAATTCCTTCAGGGTCTCTGATGAATCCTGGAATGACCCTATCTACAATGACAGCTGGAGGTGGCATAAGGATGGACACATGGGACTGAGAGGATTGGTGAGATTGGGTGAGCAAATGCAGACCCTTTAGAGCAGTAATGCATGACAGCCATTCCATTGGTCACAACTCTCCAGGTTGAAGGGAATATTACTACAGCTATAAAATGTATAGGAAACCTAGAGAATGGACACACTGTGAATATGAAAGGTCTCTAAAACTCAACGAATAATCCCTCTCTATGTGCTCCAGTTTGACTTTCCAACTGCTTTACTATCAATCTCCCAACTTGGAGAGACAGCACCTTTAACCTCCTGGTGTGCACATGTTGCCAATTTGGCAAAGGATGAAAGGGAAGAGGGAGAACCAATGAGAGAGTAGCTGTTAGACATTTGGACGGGCATATTTCTTTCTTATTTCCCGGCAGGAAGAAGAATTAACCAAAGTCTCAGCCACCCAGCGAAAACCAGTATAGGTCCTGAACCAAAATATTGCACTTGCGTTCAGCTCACAACAAACGAGTTAAAAAATGGAGCTCAGGGACACAGCAATTCACAAACTGGCAGAGTAATAAAGCGCAACTATCGTCCAAAAATCTGTTGAGGGAAGTCAACGAGGCGGACTTGAAAGCGAGGCAGAATAGCAGGAAACAGATTTCAAGAGCCACGTTGGAATCGCCTTTAAAGCACAGGAAGAGGGGCAGAACTTCGACAATGATGCACTTGGCCAAAAATGGCGTATGCGTTTTCTCCTGAATATATTCAGGAGAAAACGCATACGCCATTTTTGGCCAAGCAAGCAAGCGGGCAATGCAAATCTGCACTAAAAAGAAGAATCACTTCCCACCAGTCAAAAGGGACATCCACAAAATGGGTAAAAACCAGAAAGTCAAGGCAGGCCCTGGAGAACAGGGAGCCTTGTTATGCTGATGGGCGGCATGTAAATTGCCAACTGCCTCCCTGGAGGAGTGCATTGTGTTCCCTAAAACAAGTAAACAACAGAGCTACAGAGCCAAGGGCACTTCCAGTCTAGGGAATATACCTTGGGAAAACTGAAAATCATAAAGACAGAGCCACCCCAAAATTTAGGGCTGCACTGCTTCCAGGAACCTCAACTTGGGTAAACCTTAAATATCCCAGGAAATATAAAAATGGTTCAAAAAATTGTGGTACTTATGTACGGTGGAATATCCCACAGCCATGAAATCAATGTCATAAGACCAGTAGCAGTTAAATGAGTGGATTCAGGTACGATGATTCTAAGTGAAAGAAGTCACACAGAAAAAGAAACTTATCATAAGATATCACTTATGAAGAACCTGTAAACATGGCTACACATGAACTGAGTTAGGAAAGAGAACAGAGTCTCACATTTAGAAAACACTCTTATGCCTGCTTAAGGGGGAAGGAGAGGTGGGGTGATACATAAAACCAGAGTTTGATATAAGCACAGGTACCGTTCAAAAACCAACTATGGAATAGACAAGACTTACACCTTCCTCAGTGAAAGGGATTCAAAACCCCATATTTCCCACAGAGGAATATATCGGACTACTAATAATCTTAAAACCTATGTATTGATATGTCTCTTTTAGGGAATCAAGTGTGTCTGGACTGGCATAAACATGGCATCGAGAATCATCTCAAACCCACTATAAAAAGGAATTTCAAAAATAAAACAAAAACACAGGGAAATTCTTTACAATTCCTTCAGGGTCTCTGATGAAACCTGGCATGACCCTATCTACAACGACAGCTGGATGTGGCATAAGGCAGGACACATGGGACTGAGAGGATTGGTGAGATTGGGTGAACAAATGCAGACCCTATAAAGCAATAATGCATGGCACCCATTCCATGGGTCCCAACTCTCCAGGTTGAAGGGAATATTACTGCAGCTATAAAATGTACGGGAAACCTAGAGAATGGACACACTGTGAATATGAAAGGTCTCTAAAACTCAACGAATAGTCCCTCTTCTGGTGCTCCGGTTTGACTTTCCAACTGCTTTACTATCAATCTCCCAACTTTCAGAGACAGCCCCTTTAACCTCCTGGTTCTCACAGGTTGCCAATTTGGCAGAGGATGAAAGGGAAGTGGGAGAACCAATGAGAGAGTAGCTGTTAGGCATTTGGACTGGCACTTGTCACTCTTATTTCCCGGGAGGGAGAAGAATTAACCAAAGTCTCAGCCACCCACCGCGATCCAGTATAGGTCCTGAACCAAAATATTGGACTTGCGTTCAGCTCACAAAAAATGAGTTAAATTATGGACCTCAGGGGCTCAGCAATTCACAAACTGGTAGAGTAATAAAGGGCAGCTATCGTCCAAAAATCTGTTGAGGGAAGTCAACGAGGCGAACTTGAAAGCGAGGCAGAATAGCAGGAAACAGATTTCAAGAGCCACCTTGGAATCGCCTTTAAAGCACAGGAAGAGGGGCACAACTTCGACAATGATGCACTTGGCCACAAAGGGCGTATGTGTTTTCTCCTGAATATATTCAGGAGAAAACGCATACTCCCTTTTTGGCCAAGCAAGAAAGCGGGCAATGCAAATCTGCACTACAAAAAAGTATCACTTCCCACCGGTCAAAAGGGACATCCACAAAATGGGTAAAAACCGGAAAGGCAAGACAGTCCCTGAAGAACAGGGAGCCTTGTTATGCTGATGGGCGGCATGTAAATTGCCAACTGCCTCCCTGGAGGAGTGCACTGTGTTCCCTAAAACAAGTAAACAACAGAGCTACAGAGCCAAGGACACTTCCAGTCTAGGGAATATACATTGGGAAAACTGAAAATCAATAAGACAGAGCCACCCCAAAATTTAGGGCTGCACTGCTTACAAGAACCTCAACTTGGGTACACCTTAAATATCCCAGGAAAGATAAAAATCGTTCAAAATATAGTGGTATTTACTTACGATGGAATATCCCTCAGCCATGCCATCAATGTCATAAGAACAGCAGCAGCAAAATGAATTGATTCAGGTACGATTATTCTAAGTGAAATAAGTCACACAGAAAAAGAAACTTATGATAAGATATCACTTAATAAGATCCTGTAAACATTGCTACACATGAACTGATTTAGGAAAGAGAACAGAGTCTCACATTTAGAAAACACTCTTATGCCTGCTTAAGGGGGAAGGAGAGGTGGGGTGATACATAAAACCAGAGTTTGATATAAGCACAGGTACCGTTCAAAAACCAACTATGGAATAGACAAGACTTACACCTTCCTCAGTGAAAGGGATTCAAAACCCCATATTTCCCACAGAGGAATATATCGGACTACTAATAATCTTAAAACCTATGTATTGATATGTCTCTTTTAGGGAATCAAGTGTGTCTGGACTGGCATAAACATGGCATCGAGAATCATCTCAAACCCACTATAAAAAGGAATTTCAAAAATAAAACAAAAAAACAGGGAAATTCTTTACAATTCCTTCAGGGTCTCTGATGAAACCTGGCATGACCCTATCTACAACGACAGCTGGATGTGGCATAAGGCAGGACACATGGGACTGAGAGGATTGGTGAGATTGGGTGAACAAATGCAGACCCTATAAAGCAATAATGCATGGCACCCATTTCATGGGTCCCAACTCTCCAGGTTGAAGGGAATATTACTGCAGCTATAAAATGTACGGGAAACCTAGAGAATGGACACACTGTGAATATGAAAGGTCTCTAAAACTCAACGAATAGTCCCTCTTCTGGTGCTCCGGTTTGACTTTCCAACTGCTTTACTATCAATCTCCCAACTTTCAGAGACAGCCCCTTTAACCTCCTGGTTCTCACAGGTTGCCAATTTGGCAGAGGATGAAAGGGAAGTGGGAGAACCAATGAGAGAGTAGCTGTTAGGCATTTGGACTGGCACATGTCACTCTTATTTCCCGGGAGGGAGAAGAAATAACCAAAGTCTCAGCCACCCACCGCGATCCAGTATAGGTCCTGAACCGAAATATTGGACTTGCGTTCAGCTCACAAAAAATGAGTTAAATTATGGACCTCAGGGGCACAGCAATTCACAAACTGGTAGAGTAATAAAGGACAACTATCGTACAAAAATCTGTTGAGGGAAGTCAACGAGGCGGAATTGAAAGCGAGGCAGAATAGAAGGAAACACATTTCAACAGATACGTTGGAATCGCCTTTAAAGCACAGGAAGAGGGGTACAACTTCGACAATGATGCACTTGGCCAAAAATGGCGTATGCGTTTTCTCCTGAATATATTCAGGAGAAAACGCATACACCCATTTTGGCCAATCAAGAAAGCGGGCAATGCAAATCTGCACTACAAAGAAGTATCACTTCCCACAGTTCAAAAGGGACCTCCACAAAATGGGTAAAAAGCAGAAATGCAAGACACGGCCTGGAGAACAGGGAGCCTTGTTATGCTGATGGGCGGGATGTAAATTGCCAACTGCCTCTCTGGACGAGTGCATTGTGTTCCCTAAAAGAAGGAAAAAACAGAGCTACAGAGCCAGGGGCACTTCCAGACTAGGGTATGTACCTTGGGAAAACTGAAAATCAATAAGACAGAGCCACCCCAAAATTTAGGGCTGCACTGCTTACAAGAACCTCAACTTGGGTACACATTAAGTATCCCAGGAAAGATAAAAATCGTTCAAAAAATAGTGGTATTTACGTACGATGGAATATCCCTCAGCCATGCCATCAATGTCATAAGAACAGCAGCAGCAAAATGAGTTGATTCTGGTACGATTATTCTAAGTGAAATAAGTCACACAGAAAAAGAAACTTATCATAAGATATCACTTAAGAAGATCCTGTAAACATTGCTACACATGAACTGAGTTACAAAAGAGAAGAGTCTCACATTTAGAAAACATTCTTATGCCTGCTTAAGGGGGAAGGAGAGGTGGGGTGATGCATAAAACAAGAGTTTGATATAAGCACTGGTACCGTTCAAAAGCCAACTATGGAATAGACAAGACTTACACCTTCCTCAGTGAAAGGGACTCAAAACCCCATATTTCCCACAGAGTAATATATCTGACTACTAACAGTCATAAAACCTATGTATTGATATGTCTCTTTAAGGGAATCGAGTGTGTCTAGACTGGCTTAAACATGACACCAAGAATCAGCTCAAACCCACTATAAAAAGGAGTTTCAAAAACAAAACAAAAAAACAGGGAAATTCTTTACAATTCCTTCAGGGTCTCTGATGAATCCTGGAATGACCCTATCTACAATGACAGCTGGAGGTGGCATAAGGATGGACACATGGGACTGAGAGGATTGGTGAGATTGGGTGAGCAAATGCAGACCCTTTAAAGCAATAATGCATGGCAGCCATTCCATTGGTCACAACTCTCCAGGTTGAAGGGAATATTACTACAGCTATAACATGTACAGGAAACCTAGAGAATGGACACACTGTGAATATGAAAGGTCTCTAAACCTCAACGAATAATCCCTCTCCTTGTGCTCCAGTTTGACTTTCCAACTGCTTTACTATCAATCTCCCAACTTGGAGAGACAGCACCTTTAACCTCCTGGTGTGCACATGTTGCCAATTTGGCAAAGGATGAAAGGGAAGAGGGAGAACCAATGAGAGTGTAGCTGTTAGACATTTGGACGGGCACATTTCTTTCTTATTTCCCGGGAGGAAGAAGAATTAACCAAAGTCTCAGCCACCCAGCCAAAACCAGTATAGGTCCTGAACCAAAATATTGGACTTGCGTTCAGCTCACAAAAAACGAGTTAAAAAATGGAGCTCAGGGACACAGCAATTCACAAACCGGCAGAGTAATAAAGGGCAGCTATCGTCCAAAAATCTGTTGAGGGAAGTCAACGAGGCGAACTTGAAAGCGAGGCAGAATAGCAGGAAACAGATTTCAAGAGCCACCTTGGAATCGCCTTTAAAGCACAGGAAGAGGGGCACAACTTCGACAATGATGCACTTGGCCACAAAGGGCGTATGTGTTTTCTCGTGAATATATTCAGGAGAAAACGCATACTCCCTTTTTGGCCAAGCAAGCAAGTGGGCAATGCAAATCTGCACTACAAAAAAGTATCACTTCCCACCGGTCAAAAGGGACATCCACAAAATGGGTAAAAACCAGAAAGGCAAGACAGGCCCTGAAGAACAGGGAGCCTTGTTATGCTGATGGGCGGCATGTAAATTGCCAACTGCCTCCCTGGAGGAGTGCATTGTGTTCCCTAAAACAAGTAAACAAGAGAGCTACAGAGCCAAGGACACTTCCAGTCTAGGGAATATACCTTGGGAAAACTGAAAATCAATAAGACAGAGCCACCCCAAAATTTAGGGCTGCACTGCTTACAAGAACCTCAACTTGGGTACACCTTAAATATCCCAGGAAAGATAAAAATCGTTCAAAATATAGTGGTATTTACGTACGATGGAATATCCCTCAGCCACGCCATCAATGTCATAAGAACAGCAGCAGCAAAATGAATTGATTCAGGTACGATGATTCTAAGTGAAATAAGTCACACAGAAAAAGAAACTTATGATAAGATATCACTTAATAAGATCCTGTAAACATTGCTACACATGAACTGATTTAGGAAAGAGAACAGAGTCTCACATTTAGAAAACACTCTTATGCCTGCTTAAGGCGGAAGGAGAGGTGGGGTGATACATAAAACCAGAGTTTGATATAAGCACAGGTACCGTTCAAAAACCAACTATGGAATAGACAAGACTTACACCTTCCTCAGTGAAAGGGACTCAAAACCCCATATTTCCCACAGAGTAATATATCTGACTAGTAAGAATCATAAAACCTATGTATTGATATGTCTCTTTAAGGGAATCGTGTGTGTCTAGACTGGCTTAAACATGACACCAAGAATCAGCTCAAACCCACTATCAAATGGAATTTCAAAAACAAAACAAAAAAACAGGGAAATTCTTTACAATTCCTTCAGGGTCTCTGATGAATCCTGGAATGACCCTATCTACAATGACAGCTGGAGGTGGCATAAGGATGGACACATGGGACTGAGAGGATTGGTGAGATTGGGTGAGCAAATGCAGACCCTTTAGAGCAGTAATGCATGACAGCCATTCCATTGGTCACAACTCTCCAGGTTGAAGGGAATATTACTACAGCTATAAAATGTATAGGAAACCTAGAGAATGGACACACTGTGAATATGAAAGGTCTCTAAAACTCAACGAATAATCCCTCTCTATGTGCTCCAGTTTGACTTTCCAACTGCTTTACTATCAATCTCCCAACTTGGAGAGACAGCACCTTTAACCTCCTGGTGTGCACATGTTGCCAATTTGGCAAAGGATGAAAGGGAAGAGGGAGAACCAATGAGAGAGTAGCTGTTAGACATTTGGACGGGCATATTTCTTTCTTATTTCCCGGCAGGAAGAAGAATTAACCAAAGTCTCAGCCACCCAGCGAAAACCAGTATAGGTCCTGAACCAAAATATTGCACTTGCGTTCAGCTCACAACAAACGAGTTAAAAATGGAGCTCAGGGACACAGCAATTCACAAACTGGCAGAGTAATAAAGCGCAACTATCGTCCAAAAATCTGTTGAGGGAAGTCAACGAGGCGGACTTGAAAGCGAGGCAGAATAGCAGGAAACAGATTTCAAGAGCCACGTTGGAATCGCCTTTAAAGCACAGGAAGAGGGGCAGAACTTCGACAATGATGCACTTGGCCAAAAATGGCGTATGCGTTTTCTCCTGAATATATTCAGGAGAAAACGCATACGCCATTTTTGGCCAAGCAAGCAAGCGGGCAATGCAAATCTGCACTAAAAAGAAGAATCACTTCCCACCAGTCAAAAGGGACATCCACAAAATGGGTAAAAACCAGAAAGTCAAGGCAGGCCCTGGAGAACAGGGAGCCTTGTTATGCTGATGGGCGGCATGTAAATTGCCAACTGCCTCCCTGGAGGAGTGCATTGTGTTCCCTAAAACAAGTAAACAACAGAGCTACAGAGCCAAGGGCACTTCCAGTCTAGGGAATATACCTTGGGAAAACTGAAAATCATAAAGACAGAGCCACCCCAAAATTTAGGGCTGCACTGCTTCCAGGAACCTCAACTTGGGTAAACCTTAAATATCCCAGGAAATATAAAAATGGTTCAAAAAATTGTGGTACTTATGTACGGTGGAATATCCCACAGCCATGAAATCAATGTCATAAGACCAGTAGCAGTTAAATGAGTGGATTCAGGTACGATGATTCTAAGTGAAAGAAGTCACACAGAAAAAGAAACTTATCATAAGATATCACTTATGAAGATCCTGTAAACTTGGCTACACATGAACTGAGTTAGGAAAGAGAACAGAGTCTCACATTTAGAAAACACTCTTATGCCTGCTTAAGGGGGAAGGAGAGGTGGTGTGATACATAAAACCAGAGTTTGATATAAGCACAGGTACCGTTCAAAAACCAACTATGGAATAGACAAGACTTACACCTTCCTCAGTGAAAGGGATTCAAAACCCCATATTTCCCACAGAGGAATATATCGGACTACTAATAATCTTAAAACCTATGTATTGATATGTCTCTTTTAGGTAATCAAGTGTGTCTGGACTGGCATAAACATGGCATCGAGAATCATCTCAAACCCACTATAAAAAGGAATTTCAAAAATAAAACAAAAAAACAGTGAAATTCTTTACAATTCCTTCAGGGTCTCTGATGAAACCTGGCATGACCCTATCTACAACGACAGCTGGATGTGGCATAAGGCAGGACACATGGGACTGAGAGGATTGGTGAGATTGGGTGAACAAATGCAGACCCTATAAAGCAATAATGCATGGCACCCATTCCATGGGTCCCAACTCTCCAGGTTGAAGGGAATATTACTGCAGCTATAAAATGTACGGGAAACCTAGAGAATGGACACACTGTGAATACGAAAGGTCTCTAAAACTCAACGAATAGTCCCTCTTCTGGTGCTCCGGTTTGACTTTCCAACTGCTTTACTATCAATCTCCCAACTTTCAGAGACAGCCCCTTTAACCTCCTGGTTCTCACAGGTTGCCAATTTGGCAGAGGATGAAAGGGAAGTGGGAGAACCAATGAGAGAGTAGCTGTTAGGCATTTGGACTGGCACATGTCACTCTTATTTCCCGGGAGGGAGAAGAATTAACCAAAGTCTCAGCCACCCACCGCGATCCAGTATAGGTCCTGAACCGAAATATTGGACTTGCGTTCAGCTCAAAAAAATGAGTTAAATTATGGACCTCAGGGGCACAGCAATTCACAAACTGGTAGAGTAATAAAGGACAACTATCGTACAAAAATCTGTTGAGGGAAGGCAACGAGGCGGAATTGAAAGCGAGGCAGAATAGAAGGAAACACATTTCAACAGATACGTTGGAATCGCCTTTAAAGCACAGGAAGAGGGGTACAACTTCGACAATGATTCACTTGGCCAAAAAGGGTGAAAGCGTTTTCTCCTGAATATATTCAGGAGAAAACGCATACACCCATTTTGGCCAATCAAGAAAGCGGGCAATGCAAATCTGCACTACAAAGAAGTATCACTTCCCACAGTTCAAAAGGGACCTCCACAAAATGGGTAAAAAGCAGAAATGCAAGACAGGGCCTGGAGAACAGGGAGCCTTGTTATGCTGATGGGCGGGATGTAAATTGCCAACTGCCTCTCTGGACGAGTGCATTGTGTTCCCTAAAAGAAGGAAAAAACAGAGCTACAGAGCCAGGGGCACTTCCAGACTAGGGTATGTACCTTGGGAAAACTGAAAATCAATAAGACAGAGCCACCCCAAAATTTAGGGCTGCACTGCTTACAAGAACCTCAACTTGGGTACACATTAAGTATCCCAGGAAAGATAAAAATCGTTCAAAAAATAGTGGTATTTACGTACGATGGAATATCCCTCAGCCATGCCATCAATGTCATAAGAACAGCAGCAGCAAAATGAGTTGATTCTGGTACGATTATTCTAAGTGAAATAAGTCACACAGAAAAAGAAACTTATCATAAGATATCACTTAAGAAGATCCTGTAAACATTGCTACACATGAACTGAGTTACGAAAGAGAAGAGTCTCACATTTAGAAAACATTCTTATGCCTGCTTAAGGGGGAAGGAGAGGTGGGGTGATGCATAAAACCAGAGTTTGATATAAGCACAGGTACCGTTCAAAAGCCAACTATGGAATAGACAAGACTTACACCTTCCTCAGTGAAAGGGACTCAAACCCCCATATTTCCCACAGAGTAATATATCTGACTAGTAAGAGTCATAAAACCTACGTATTGATATGTTTCTTTAAGGGAATCGAGTGTGTCTAGACTGGCTTAAACATGACACCAAGAATCAGCTCAAACCCACTATAAAAAGGAATTTCAAAAACAAAACAAAAAAACAGGGAAATTCTTTACAATTCCTTCAGGGTCTCTGATGAATCCTGGAATGACCCTATCTACAATGACAGCTGGAGGTGGCATAAGGATGGACACATGGGACTGAGAGGATTGGTGAGATTGGGTGAGCAAATGCAGACCCTTTAAAGCAATAATGCATGGCAGCCATTCCATTGGTCACAACTCTCCAGGTTGAAGGGAATATTACTACAGCTATAACATGTACAGGAAACCTAGAGAATGGACACACTGTGAATATGAAAGGTCTCTAAACCTCAACGAATAATCCCTCTCCTTGTGCTCCAGTTTGACTTTCCAACTGCTTTACTATCAATCTCCCAACTTGGAGAGACAGCACCTTTAACCTCCTGGTGTGCACATGTTGCCAATTTGGCAAAGGATGAAAGGGAAGAGGGAGAACCAATGAGAGTGTAGCTGTTAGACATTTGGACGGGCACATTTCTTTCTTATTTCCCGGGAGGAAGAAGAATTAACCAAAGTCTCAGCCACCCAGCAAAAACCAGTATAGGTCCTGAACCAAAATATTGGACTTGCGTTCAGCTCACAAAAAACGAGTTAAAAAATGGAGCTCAGGGACACAGCAATTCACAAACCGGCAGAGTAATAAAGGGCAGCTATCGTCCAAAAATCTGTTGAGGGAAGTCAACGAGGCGAACTTGAAAGCGAGGCAGAATAGCAGGAAACAGATTTCAAGAGCCACCTTGGTATCGCCTTTAAAGCACAGGAAGAGGGGCACAACTTCGACAATGATGCACTTGGCCACAAAGGGCGTATGTGTTTTCTCCTGAATATATTCAGGAGAAAACGCATACTCCCTTTTTGGCCAAGCAAGCAAGTGGGCAATGCAAATCTGCACTACAAAAAAGTATCACTTCCCACCGGTCAAAAGGGACATCCACAAAATGGGTAAAAACCAGAAAGGCAAGACAGGCCCTGAAGAACAGGGAGCCTTGTTATGCTGATGGGCGGCATGTAAATTGCCAACTGCCTCCCTGGAGGAGTGCATTGTGTTCCCTAAAACAAGTAAACAACAGAGCTACAGAGCCAAGGACACTTCCAGTCTAGGGAATATACCTTGGGAAAACTGAAAATCAATAAGACAGAGCCACCCCAAAATTTAGGGCTGCACTGCTTACAAGAACCTCAACTTGGGTACACCTTAAATATCCCAGGAAAGATAAAAATCGTTCAAAATATAGTGGTATTTACGTACGATGGAATATCCCTCAGCCACGCCATCAATGTCATAAGAACAGCAGCAGCAAAATGAATTGATTCAGGTACGATGATTCTAAGTGAAATAAGTCACACAGAAAAAGAAACTTATGATAAGATATCACTTAATAAGATCCTGTAAACATTGCTACACATGAACTGATTTAGGAAAGAGAACAGAGTCTCACATTTAGAAAACACTCTTATGCCTGCTTAAGGGGGAAGGAGAGGTGGGGTGATACATAAAACCAGAGTTTGATATAAGCACAGGTACCGTTCAAAAACCAACTATGGAATAGACAAGACTTACACCTTCCTCAGTGAAAGGGACTCAAAACCCCATATTTCCCACAGAGTAATATATCTGACTAGTAAGAATCATAAAACCTATGTATTGATATGTCTCTTTAAGGGAATCGAGTGTGTCTAGACTGGCTTAAACATGACACCAAGAATCAGCTCAAACCCACTATCAAATGGAATTTCAAAAACAAAACAAAAAAACAGGGAAATTCTTTACAATTCCTTCAGGGTCTCTGATGAATCCTGGAATGACCCTATCTACAATGACAGCTGGAGGTGGCATAAGGATGGACACATGGGACTGAGAGGATTGGTGAGATTGGGTGAGCAAATGCAGACCCTTTAGAGCAGTAATGCGTGGCAGCCATTCCATTGGTCACAACTCTCCAGGTTGAAGGGAATATTACTACAGCTATAAAATGTATAGGAAACCTAGAGAATGGACACACTGTGAATATGAAAGGTCTCTAAAACTCAACGAATAATCCCTCTCCATGTGCTCCAGTTTGACTTTCCAACTGCTTTACTATCAATCTCCCAACTTGGAGAGACAGCACCTTTAACCTCCTGGTGTGCACATGTTGCCAATTTGGCAAAGGATGAAAGGGAAGAGGGAGAACCAATGAGAGTGTAGCTGTTAGACATTTGGACGGGCATATTTCTTTCTTATTTCCCGGCAGGAAGAAGAATTAACCAAAGTCTCAGCCACCCAGCGAAAACCAGTATAGGTCCTGAACCAAAATATTGCACTTGCGTTCAGCTCACAACGAACGAGTTAAAAAATGGAGCTCAGGGACACAGCAATTCACAAACTGGCAGAGTAATAAAGCGCAACTATCGTCCAAAAATCTGTTGAGGGAAGTCAACGAGGCGGACTTGAAAGCGAGGCAGAATAGCAGGAAACAGATTTCAAGAGCCACGTTGGAATCGCCTTTAAAGCACAGGAAGAGGGGCACAACTTCGACAATGATGCACTTGGCCAAAAATGGCGTATGCGTTTTCTCCTGAATATATTCAGGAGAAAACGCATACGCCATTTTTGGCCAAGCAAGCAAGCGGGCAATGCAAATCTGCACTAAAAAGAAGAATCACTTCCCACCAGTCAAAAGGGACATCCACAAAATGGGTAAAAACCAGAAAGTCAAGGCAGGCCCTGGAGAACAGGGAGCCTTGTTATGCTGATGGGCGGCATGTAAATTGCCAACTGCCTCCCTGGAGGAGTTCATTGTGTTCCCTAAAACAAGTAAACAACAGAGCTACAGAGCCAAGGGCACTTCCAGTCTAGGGAATATACCTTGGGAAAACTGAAAATCATAAAGACAGAGCCACCCCAAAATTTAGGGCTGCACTGCTTCCAGGAACCTCAACTTGGGTAAACCTTAAATATCCCAGGAAATATAAAAATGGTTCAAAAAATTGTGGTACTTATGTACGGTGGAATATCCCACAGCCATGAAATCAATGTCATAAGACCAGTAGCAGTTAAATGAGTGGATTCAGGTACGATGATTCTAAGTGAAAGAAGTCACACAGAAAAAGAAACTTATCATAAGATATCACTTATGAAGATCCTGTAAACATGGCTACACATGAACTGAGTTAGGAAAGAGAACAGAGTCTCACATTTAGAAAACACTCTTATGCCTGCTTAAGGGGGAAGGAGAGGTGGGGTGATACATAAAACCAGAGTTTGATATAAGCACAGGTACCGTTCAAAAACCAACTATGGAATAGACAAGACTTACACCTTCCTCAGTGAAAGGGATTCAAAACCCCATATTTCCCACAGAGGAATATATCGGACTACTAATAATCTTAAAACCTATGTATTGATATGTCTCTTTTAGGGAATCAAGTGTGTCTGGACTGGCATAAACATGGCATCGAGAATCATCTCAAACCCACTATAAAAAGGAATTTCAAAAATAAAACAAAAACACAGGGAAATTCTTTACAATTCCTTCAGGGTCTCTGATGAAACCTGGCATGACCCTATCTACAACGACAGCTGGATGTGGCATAAGGCAGGACACATGGGACTGAGAGGATTGGTGAGATTGGGTGAACAAATGCAGACCCTATAAAGCAATAATGCATGGCACCCATTCCATGGGTCCCAACTCTCCAGGTTGAAGGGAATATTACTGCAGCTATAAAATGTACGGGAAACCTAGAGAATGGACACACTGTGAATACGAAAGGTCTCTAAAACTCAACGAATAGTCCCTCTTCTGGTGCTCCGGTTTGACTTTCCAACTGCTTTACTATCAATCTCCCAACTTTCAGAGACAGCCCCTTTAACCTCCTGGTTCTCACAGGTTGCCAATTTGGCAGAGGATGAAAGGGAAGTGGGAGAACCAATGAGAGAGTAGCTGTTAGGCATTTGGACTGGCACATGTCACTCTTATTTCCCGGGAGGGAGAAGAATTAACCAAAGTCTCAGCCACCCACCGCGATCCAGTATAGGTCCTGAACCAAAATATTGGACTTGCGTTCAGCTCACAAAAAATGAGTTAAATTATGGACCTCAGGGGCTCAGCAATTCACAAACTGGTAGAGTAATAAAGGACAACTATCGTACAAAAATCTGTTGAGGGAAGGCAACGAGGCGGAATTGAAAGTGAGGCAGAATAAAAGGAAACACATTTCAACAGATACGTTGGATTCGCCTTTAAAGCACAGGAAGAGGGGTACAACTTCGACAATGATTCACTTGGCCAAAAAGGGTGAAAGCGTTTTCTCCTGAATATATTCAGGAGAAAACGCATACACCCATTTTGGCCAATCAAGAAAGCGGGCAATGCAAATCTGCACTACAAAGAAGTATCACTTCCCACAGTTCAAAAGGGACCTCCACAAAATGGGTAAAAAGCAGAAATGCAAGACAGGGCCTGGAGAACAGGGAGCCTTGTTATGCTGATGGGCGGGATGTAAATTGCCAACTGCCTCTCTGGACGAGTGCATTGTGTTCCCTAAAAGAAGGAAAAAACAGAGCTACAGAGCCAGGGGCACTTCCAGACTAGGGTAGGTACCTTGGGAAAACTGAAAATCAATAAGACAGAGCCACCCCAAAATTTAGGGCTGCACTGCTTACAAGAACCTCAACTTGGGTACACATTAAGTATCCCAGGAAAGATAAAAATCGTTCAAAAAATAGTGGTATTTACGTACGATGGAATATCCCTCAGCCATGCCATCAATGTCATAAGAACAGCAGCAGCAAAATGAGTTGATTCTGGTACGATTATTCTAAGTGAAATAAGTCACACACAAAAAGAAACTTATCATAAGATATCACTTAAGAAGATCCTGTAAACATTGCTACACATGAACTGAGTTACGAAAGAGAAGAGTCTCACATTTAGAAAACATTCTTATGCCTGCTTAAGGGGGAAGGAGAGGTGGGGTGATGCATAAAACCAGAGTTTGATATAAGCACAGGTACCATTCAAAAGCCAACTATGGAATAGACAAGACTTACACCTTCCTCAGTGAAAGGGACTCAAACCCCCATATTTCCCACAGAGTAATATATCTGACTAGTAAGAGTCATAAAACCTACGTATTGATATGTTTCTTTAAGGGAATCGAGTGTGTCTAGACTGGCTTAAACATGACACCAAGAATCAGCTCAAACCCACTATAAAAAGGAATTTCAAAAACAAAACAAAAAAACAGGGAAATTCTTTACAATTCCTTCAGGGTCTCTGATGAATCCTGGAATGACCCTATCTACAATGACAGCTGGAGGTGGCATAAGGATGGACACATGGGACTGAGAGGATTGGTGAGATTGGGTGAGCAAATGCAGACCATTTAAAGCAATAATGCATGGCAGCCATTCCATTGGTCACAACTCTCCAGGTTGAAGGGAATATTACTACAGCTATAACATGTACAGGAAACCTAGAGAATGGACACACTGTGAATATGAAAGGTCTCTAAAACTCAACGAATAATCCCTCTCCTTGTGCTCCAGTTTGACTTTCCAACTGCTTTACTATCAATCTCCCAACTTGGAGAGACAGCACCTTTAACCTCCTGGTGTGCACATGTTGCCAATTTGGCAAAGGATGAAAGGGAAGAGGGAGAACCAATGAGAGTGTAGCTGTTAGACATTTGGACGGGCACATTTCTTTCTTATTTCCCGGGAGGAAGAAGAATTAACCAAAGTCTCAGCCACCCAGCCAAAACCAGTATAGGTCCTGAACCAAAATATTGGACTTGCGTTCAGCTCACAAAAAACGAGTTAAAAAATGGAGCTCAGGGACACAGCAATTCACAAACCGGCAGAGTAATAAAGGGCAGCTATCGTCCAAAAATCTGTTGAGGGAAGTCAACGAGGCGAACTTGAAAGCGAGGCAGAATAGCAGGAAACAGATTTCAAGAGCCACCTTGGAATCGCCTTTAAAGCACAGGAAGAGGGGCACAACTTCGACAATGATGCACTTGGCCACAAAGGGCGTATGTGGTTCTCCTGAATATATTCAGGAGAAAACGCATACTCCCTATTTGGACAAGCAAGCAAGTGGGCAATGCAAATCTGCACTACAAAAAAGTATCACTTCCCACCGGTCAAAAGGGACATCCACAAAATGGGTAAAAACCGGAAAGGCAAGACAGTCCCTGAAGAACAGGGAGCCTTGTTATGCTGATGGGCGGCATGTAAATTGCCAACTGCCTCCCTGGAGGAGTGCACTGTGTTCCCTAAAACAAGTAAACAACAGAGCTACAGAGCCAAGGACACTTCCAGTCTAGGGAATATACATTGGGAAAACTGAAAATCAATAAGACAGAGCCACCCCAAAATTTAGGGCTGCACTGCTTACAAGAACCTCAACTTGGGTACACCTTAAATATCCCAGGAAAGATAAAAATCGTTCAAAATATAGTGGTATTTACATACGATGGAATATCCCTCAGCCATGCCATCAATGTCATAAGAACAGCAGCAGCAAAATGATTTGATTCAGGTACGATTATTCTAAGTGAAATAAGTCACACAGAAAAAGAAACTTATGATAAGATATCACTTAATAAGATCCTGTAAACATTGCTACACATGAACTGATTTAGGAAAGAGAACAGAGTCTCACATTTAGAAAACACTCTTATGCCTGCTTAAGGGGGAAGGAGAGGTGGGGTGATACATAAAACCAGAGTTTGATATAAGCACAGGTACCGTTCAAAAACCAACTATGGAATAGACAAGACTTACACCTTCCTCAGTGAAAGGGACTCAAAAACCCATATTTCCCACAGAGTAATATATCTGACTAGTAAGAATCATAAAACCTATGTATTGATATGTCTCTTTAAGGGAATCGAGTGTGTCTAGACTGGCTTAAACATGACACCAAGAATCAGCTCAAACCCACTATCAAATGGAATTTCAAAAACAAAACACTAAAACAGGGAAATTCTTTACAATTCCTTCAGGGTCTCTGATGAATCCTGGAATGACCCTATCTACAATGACAGCTGGAGGTGGCATAAGGATGGACACATGGGACTGAGAGGATTGGTGAGATTGGGTGAGCAAATGCAGACCCTTTAGAGCAGTAATGCATGGCAGCCATTCCATTGGTCACAACTCTCCAGGTTGAAGGGAATATTACTACAGCTATAAAATGTATAGGAAACCTAGAGAATGGACACACTGTGAATATGAAAGGTCTCTAAAACTCAACGAATAATCCCTCTCCATGTGCTCCAGCTTGACTTTCCAACTGCTTTACTATCAATCTCCCAACTTGGAGAGACAGCACCTTTAACCTCCTGGTGTGCACATGTTGCCAATTTGGCAAAGGATGAAAGGGAAGAGGGAGAACCAATGAGAGAGTAGCTGTTAGACATTTGGACGGGCATATTTCTTTCTTATTTCCCGGCAGGAAGAAGAATTAACCAAAGTCTCAGCCACCCAGCGAAAACCAGTATAGGTCCTGAACCAAAATATTGCACTTGCGTTCAGCTCACAACAAACGAGTTAAAAAATGGAGCTCAGGGACACAGCAATTCACAAACTGGCAGAGTAATAAAGCGCAACTATCGTCCAAAAATCTGTTGAGGGAAGTCAACGAGGCGGACTTGAAAGCGAGGCAGAATAGCAGGAAACAGATTTCAAGAGCCACGTTGGAATCGCCTTTAAAGCACAGGAAGAGGGGCAGAACTTCGCCAATGATGCACTTGGCCAAAAATGGCGTATGCGTTTTCTCCTGAATATATTCAGGAGAAAACGCATACGCCATTTTTGGCCAAGCAAGCAAGCGGGCAATGCAAATCTGCACTAAAATGAAGAATCACTTCCCACCAGTCAAAAGGGACATCCACAAAATGGGTAAAAACCAGAAAGTCAAGGCAGGCCCTGGAGAACAGGGAGCCTTGTTATGCTGATGGGTGGCATGTAAATTGCCAACTGCCTCCCTGGAGGAGTGCATTGTGTTCCCTAAAACAAGTAAACAACAGAGCTACAGAGCCAAGGGCACTTCCAGTCTAGGGAATATACCTTGGGAAAACTGAAAATCATAAAGACAGAGCCACCCCAAAATTTAGGGCTGCACTGCTTCCAGGAACCTCAACTTGGGTAAACCTTAAATATCCCAGGAAATATAAAAATGGTTCAAAAAATTGTGGTACTTATGTACGGTGGAATATCCCACAGCCATGAAATCAATGTCATAAGACCAGTAGCAGTTAAATGAGTGGATTCAGGTACGATGATTCTAAGTGAAAGAAGTCACACAGAAAAAGAAACTTATCATAAGATATCACTTATGAAGATCCTGTAAACATGGCTACACATGAACTGAGTTAGGAAAGAGAACACAGTCTCACATTTAGAAAACACTCTTATGCCTGCTTAAGGGGGAAGGAGAGGTGGGGTGATACATAAAACCAGAGTTTGATATAAGCACAGGTACCGTTCAAAAACCAACTATGGAATAGACAAGACTTACACCTTCCTCAGTGAAAGGGATTCAAAACCCCATATTTCCCACAGAGGAATATATCGGACTACTAATAATCTTAAAACCTATGTATTGATATGTCTCTTTTAGGGAATCAAGTGTGTCTGGACTGGCATAAACATGGCATCGAGAATCATCTGAAACCCACTATAAAAAGGAATTTCAAAAATAAAACAAAAAAACAGTGAAATTCTTTACAATTCCTTCAGGGTCTCTGATGAAACCTGGCATGACCCTATCTACAACGACAGCTGGATGTGGCATAAGGCAGGACACATGGGACTGAGAGGATTGGTGAGATTGGGTGAACAAATGCAGACCCTATAAAGCAATAATGCATGGCACCCATTTCATGGGTCCCAACTCTCCAGGTTGAAGGGAATATTACTGCAGCTATAAAATGTACGGGAAACCTAGAGAATGGACACACTGTGAATATGAAAGGTCTCTAAAACTCAACGAATAGTCCCTCTTCTGGTGCTCCGGTTTGACTTTCCAACTGCTTTACTATCAATCTCCCAACTTTCAGAGACAGCCCCTTTAACCTCCTGGTTCTCACAGGTTGCCAATTTGGCAGAGGATGAAAGGGAAGTGGGAGAACCAATGAGAGAGAAGCTGTTAGGCATTTGGACTGGCACATGTCACTCTTATTTCCCGGGAGGGAGAAGAATTAACCAAAGTCTCAGCCACCCACCGCGATCCAGTATAGGTCCTGAACCGAAATATTGGACTTGCGTTCAGCTCACAAAAAATGAGTTAAATTATGGACCTCAGGGGCACAGCAATTCACAAACTGGTAGAGTAATAAAGGACAACTATCTTACAAAAATCTGTTGAGGGAAGGCAACGAGGCGGAATTGAAAGCGAGGCAGAATAGAAGGAAACACATTTCAACAGATACGTTGGAATCGCCTTCAAAGCACAGGAAGAGGGGTACAACTTCGACAATGATTCACTTGGCCAAAAAGGGTGAAAGCGTTTTCTCCTGAATATATTCAGGAGAAAACGCATACACCCATTTTGGCCAATCAAGAAAGCGGGCAATGCAAATCTGCACTACAAAGAAGTATCACTTCCCACAGTTCAAAAGGGACCTCCACAAAATGGGTAAAAAGCAGAAATGCAAGACAGGGCCTGGAGAACAGGGAGCCTTGTTATGCTGATGGGCGGGATGTAAATTGCCAACTGCCTCTCTGGACGAGTGCATTGTGTTCCCTAAAAGAAGGAAAAAACAGAGCTACAGAGCCAGGGGCACTTCCAGACTAGGGTATGTACCTTGGGAAAACTGAAAATCAATAAGACAGAGCCACCCCAAAATTTAGGGCTGCACTGCTTACAAGAACCTCAACTTGGGTACACCTTAAATATCCCAGGAAAGATAAAAATCGTTCAAAAAATAGTGGTATTTACGTACGATGGAATATCCCTCAGCCATGCCATCAATGTCATAAGAACAGCAGCAGCAAAATGAGTTGATTCTGGTACGATTATTCTAAGTGAAATAAGTCACACAGAAAAAGAAACTTATCATAAGATATCACTTAAGAAGATCCTGTAAACATTGCTACACATGAACTGAGTTACGAAAGAGAAGAGTCTCACATTTAGAAAACATTCTTATGCCTGCTTAAGGGGGAAGGAGAGGTGGGGTGATGCATAAAACCAGAGTTTGATATAAGCAAAGGTACCGTTCAAAAGCCAACTATGGAATAGACAAGACTTACACCTTCCTCAGTGAAAGGGACTCAAACCCCCATATTTCCCACAGAGTAATATATCTGACTAGTAAGAGTCATAAAACCTACGTATTGATATGTTTCTTTAAGGGAATCGAGTGTGTCTAGACTGGCTTAAACATGACACCAATAATCAGCTCAAACCCACTATAAAAAGGAATTTCAAAAACAAAACAAAAAAACAGGGAAATTCTTTACAGTTCCTTCAGGGTCTCTGATGAATCCTGGAATGACCCTATCTACAATGACAGCTGGAGGTGGCATAAGGATGGACACATGGGACTGAGAGGATTGGTGAGATTGGGTGAGCAAATGCAGACCCTTTAAAGCAATAATGCATGGCAGCCATTCCATTGGTCACAACTCTCCAGGTTGAAGGGAATATTACTACAGCTATAACATGTACAGGAAACCTAGAGAATGGACACACTGTGAATATGAAAGGTCTCTAAAACTCAACGAATAATCCCTCTCCTTGTGCTCCAGTTTGACTTTCCAACTGCTTTACTATCAATCTCCCAACTTGGACAGACAGCACCTTTAACCTCCTGGTGTGCACATGTTGCCAATTTGGCAAAGGATGAAAGGGAAAAGGGAGAACCAATGAGAGTGTAGCTGTTAGACATTTGGACGGGCACATTTCTTTCTTATTTCCCGGGAGGAAGAAGAATTAACCAAAGTCTCAGCCACCCAGCCAAAACCAGTATAGGTCCTGAACCAAAATATTGGACTTGCGTTCAGCTCACAAAAAACGAGTTAAAAAATGGAGCTCAGGGACACAGCAATTCACAAACCGGCAGAGTAATAAAGGGCAGCTATCGTCCAAAAATCTGTTGAGGGAAGTCAACGAGGCGAACTTGAAAGCGAGGCAGAATAGCAGGAAACAGATTTCAAGAGCCACCTTGGAATCGCCTTTAAAGCACAGGAAGAGGGGCACAACTTCGACAATGATGCACTTGGCCACAAAGGGCGTATGTGTTTTCTCCTGAATATATTCAGGAGAAAACGCATACTCCCTTTTTGGCCAAGCAAGCAAGCGGGCAATGCAAATCTGCACTACAAAAAAGTATCACTTCCCACCGGTCAAAAGGGACATCCACAAAATGGGTAAAAACCGGAAAGGCAAGACAGTCCCTGAAGAACAGGGAGCCTTGTTATGCTGATGGGCGGCATGTAAATTGCCAACTGCCTCCCTGGAGGAGTGCACTGTGTTCCCTAAAACAAGTAAACAACAGAGCTACAGAGCCAAGGACACTTCCAGTCTAGGGAATATACATTGGGAAAACTGAAAATCAATAAGACAGAGCCACCCCAAAATTTAGGGCTGCACTGCTTACAAGAACCTCAACTTGGGTACACCTTAAATATCCCAGGAAAGATAAAAATCGTTCAAAATATAGTGGTATTTACTTACGATGGAATATCCCTCAGCCATGCCATCAATGTCATAAGAACAGCAGCAGCAAAATGAATTGATTCAGGTACGATTATTCTAAGTGAAATAAGTCACACAGAAAAAGAAACTTATGATAAGATATCACTTAATAAGATCCTGTAAACATTGCTACACATGAACTGATTTAGGAAAGAGAACAGAGTCTCACATTTAGAAAACACTCTTATGCCTGCTTAAGGGGGAAGGAGAGGTGGGGTGATACATAAAACCAGAGTTTGATATAAGCACAGGTACCGTTCAAAAACCAACTATGGAATAGACAAGACTTACACCTTCCTCAGTGAAAGGGATTCAAAACCCCATATTTCCCACAGAGGAATATATCGGACTACTAATAATCTTAAAACCTATGTATTGATATGTCTCTTTTAGGGAATCAAGTGTGTCTGGACTGGCATAAACATGGCATCGAGAATCATCTCAAACCCACTATAAAAAGGAATTTCAAAAATAAAACAAAAAAACAGGGAAATTCTTTACAATTCCTTCAGGGTCTCTGATGAAACCTGGCATGACCCTATCTACAACGACAGCTGGATGTGGCATAAGGCAGGACACATGGGACTGAGAGGATTGGTGAGATTGGGTGAACAAATGCAGACCCTATAAAGCAATAATGCAT
Organism: Mesoplodon mirus; assembly: GCF_964341445.2. Taxonomy (NCBI): domain Eukaryota; kingdom Metazoa; phylum Chordata; class Mammalia; order Artiodactyla; family Ziphiidae; genus Mesoplodon; species Mesoplodon mirus. Next base: position 331,247 of record NW_028295469.1, read on the forward strand.
GGCACCCATTTCATGGGTCCCAACTCTCCAGGTTGAAGGTAATATTACTGCAGCTATAAAATGTACGGGAAACCTAGAGAATGGACACACTGTGAATATGAAAGGTCTCTAAAACTCAACGAATAGTCCCTCTTCTGGTGCTCCGGTTTGACTTTCCAACTGCTTTACTATCAATCTCCCAACTTTCAGAGACAGCCCCTTTAACCTCCTGGTTCTCACAGGTTGCCAATTTGGCAGAGGATGAAAGGGAAGTGGGAGAACCAATGAGAGAGTAGCTGTTAGGCATTTGGACTGGCACATGTCACTCTTATTTCCCGGGAGGGAGAAGAAATAACCAAAGTCTCAGCCACCCACCGTGATCCAGTATAGGTCCTGAACCGAAATATTGGACTTGCGTTCAGCTCACAAAAAATGAGTTAAATTATGGACCTCAGGGGCACAGCAATTCACAAACTGGTAGAGTAATAAAGGACAACTATCGTACAAAAATCTGTTGAGGGAAGTCAACGAGGCGGAATTGAAAGCGAGGCAGAATAGAAGGAAACACATTTCAACAGATACGTTGGAATCGCCTTTAAAGCACAGGAAGAGGGGTACAACTTCGACAATGATGCACTTGGCCAAAAATGGCGTATGCGTTTTCTCCTGAATATATTCAGGAGAAAACGCATACACCCATTTTGGCCAATCAAGAAAGCGGGCAATGCAAATCTGCACTACAAAGAAGTATCACTTCCCACAGTTCAAAAGGGACCTCCACAAAATGGGTAAAAAGCAGAAATGCAAGACACGGCCTGGAGAACAGGGAGCCTTGTTATGCTGATGGGCGGGATGTAAATTGCCAACTGCCTCTCTGGACGAGTGCATTGTGTTCCCTAAAAGAAGGAAAAAACAGAGCTACAGAGCCAGGGGCACTTCCAGACTAGGGTATGTACCTTGGGAAAACTGAAAATCAATAAGACAGAGCCACCCCAAAATTTAGGGCTGCACTGCTTACAAGAACCTCAACTTGGGTACACATTAAGTATCCCAGGAAAGATAAAAATCGTTCAAAAAATAGTGGTATTTACGTACGATGGAATATCCCTCAGCCATGCCATCAATGTCATAAGAACAGCAGCAGCAAAATGAGTTGATTCTGGTACGATTATTCTAAGTGAAATAAGTCACACAGAAAAAGAAACTTATCATAAGATATCACTTAAGAAGATCCTGTAAACATTGCTACACATGAACTGAGTTACAAAAGAGAAGAGTCTCACATTTAGAAAACATTCTTATGCCTGCTTAAGGGGGAATGAGAGGTGGGGTGATGCATAAAACAAGAGTTTGATATAAGCACTGGTACCGTTCAAAAGCCAACTATGGAATAGACAAGACTTACACCTTCCTCAGTGAAAGGGACTCAAAACCCCATATTTCCCACAGAGTAATATATCTGACTACTAACAGTCATAAAACCTATGTATTGATATGTCTCTTTAAGGGAATCGAGTGTGTCTAGACTGGCTTAAACATGACACCAAGAATCAGCTCAAACCCACTATAAAAAGGAATTTCAAAAACAAAACAAAAAAACAGGGAAATTCTTTACAATTCCTTCAGGGTCTCTGATGAATCCTGGAATGACCCTATCTACAATGACAGCTGGAGGTGGCATAAGGATGGACACATGGGACTGAGAGGATTGGTGAGATTGGGTGAGCAAATGCAGACCCTTTAAAGCAATAATGCATGGCAGCCATTCCATTGGTCACAACTCTCCAGGTTGAAGGGAATATTACTACAGCTATAACATGTACAGGAAACCTAGAGAATGGACACACTGTGAATATGAAAGGTCTCTAAACCTCAACGAATAATCCCTCTCCTTGTGCTCCAGTTTGACTTTCCAACTGCTTTACTATCAATCTCCCAACTTGGAGAGACAGCACCTTTAACCTCCTGGTGTGCACATGTTGCCAATTTGGCAAAGGATGAAAGGGAAGAGGGAGAACCAATGAGAGTGTAGCTGTTAGACATTTGGACGGGCACATTTCTTTCTTATTTCCCGGGAGGAAGAAGAATTAACCAAAGTCTCAGCCACCCAGCCAAAACCAGTATAGGTCCTGAACCAAAATATTGGACTTGCGTTCAGCTCACAAAAAACGAGTTAAAAAATGGAGCTCAGGGACACAGCAATTCACAAACCGGCAGAGTAATAAAGGGCAGCTATCGTCCAAAAATCTGTTGAGGGAAGTCAACGAGGCGAACTTGAAAGCGAGGCAGAATAGCAGGAAACAGATTTCAAGAGCCACCTTGGAATCGCCTTTAAAGCACAGGAAGAGGGGCACAACTTCGACAATGATGCACTTGGCCACAAAGGGCGTATGTGTTTTCTCCTGAATATATTCAGGAGAAAACGCATACTCCCTTTTTGGCCAAGCAAGCAAGTGGGCAATGCAAATCTGCACTACAAAAAAGTATCACTTCCCACCGGTCAAAAGGGACATCCACAAAATGGGTAAAAACCAGAAAGGCAAGACAGGCCCTGAAGAACAGGGAGCCTTGTTATGCTGATGGGCGGCATGTAAATTGCCAACTGCCTCCCTGGAGGAGTGCATTGTGTTCCCTAAAACAAGTAAACAAGAGAGCTACAGAGCCAAGGACACTTCCAGTCTAGGGAATATACCTTGGGAAAACTGAAAATCAATAAGACAGAGCCACCCCAAAATTTAGGGCTGCACTGCTTACAAGAACCTCAACTTGGGTACACCTTAAATATCCCAGGAAAGATAAAAATCGTTCAAAATATAGTGGTATTTACGTACGATGGAATATCCCTCAGCCACGCCATCAATGTCATAAGAACAGCAGCAGCAAAATGAATTGATTCAGGTACGATGATTCTAAGTGAAATAAGTCACACAGAAAAAGAAACTTATGATAAGATATCACTTAATAAGATCCTGTAAACATTGCTACACATGAACTGATTTAGGAAAGAGAACAGAGTCTCACATTTAGAAAACACTCTTATGCCTGCTTAAGGCGGAAGGAGAGGTGGGGTGATACATAAAACCAGAGTTTGATATAAGCACAGGTACCGTTCAAAAACCAACTATGGAATAGACAAGACTTACACCTTCCTCAGTGAAAGGGACTCAAAACCCCATATTTCCCACAGAGTAATATATCTGACTAGTAAGAATCATAAAACCTATGTATTGATATGTCTCTTTAAGGGAATCGTGTGTGTCTAGACTGGCTTAAACATGACACCAAGAATCAGCTCAAACCCACTATCAAATGGAATTTCAAAAACAAAACAAAAAAACAGGGAAATTCTTTACAATTCCTTCAGGGTCTCTGATGAATCCTGGAATGACCCTATCTACAATGACAGCTGGAGGTGGCATAAGGATGGACACATGGGACTGAGAGGATTGGTGAGATTGGGTGAGCAAATGCAGACCCTTTAGAGCAGTAATGCATGACAGCCATTCCATTGGTCACAACTCTCCAGGTTGAAGGGAATATTACTACAGCTATAAAATGTATAGGAAACCTAGAGAATGGACACACTGTGAATATGAAAGGTCTCTAAAACTCAACGAATAATCCCTCTCTATGTGCTCCAGTTTGACTTTCCAACTGCTTTACTATCAATCTCCCAACTTGGAGAGACAGCACCTTTAACCTCCTGGTGTGCACATGTTGCCAATTTGGCAAAGGATGAAAGGGAAGAGGGAGAACCAATGAGAGAGTAGCTGTTAGACATTTGGACGGGCATATTTCTTTCTTATTTCCCGGCAGGAAGAAGAATTAACCAAAGTCTCAGCCACCCAGCGAAAACCAGTATAGGTCCTGAACCAAAATATTGCACTTGCGTTCAGCTCACAACAAACGAGTTAAAAAATGGAGCTCAGGGACACAGCAATTCACAAACTGGCAGAGTAATAAAGCGCAACTATCGTCCAAAAATCTGTTGAGGGAAGTCAACGAGGCGGACTTGAAAGCGAGGCAGAATAGCAGGAAACAGATTTCAAGAGCCACGTTGGAATCGCCTTTAAAGCACAGGAAGAGGGGCAGAACTTCGACAATGATGCACTTGGCCAAAAATGGCGTATGCGTTTTCTCCTGAATATATTCAGGAGAAAACGCATACGCCATTTTTGGCCAAGCAAGCAAGCGGGCAATGCAAATCTGCACTAAAAAGAAGAATCACTTCCCACCAGTCAAAAGGGACATCCACAAAATGGGTAAAAACCAGAAAGTCAAGGCAGGCCCTGGAGAACAGGGAGCCTTGTTATGCTGATGGGCGGCATGTAAATTGCCAACTGCCTCCCTGGAGGAGTGCATTGTGTTCCCTAAAACAAGTAAACAACAGAGCTACAGAGCCAAGGGCACTTCCAGTCTAGGGAATATACCTTGGGAAAACTGAAAATCATAAAGACAGAGCCACCCCAAAATTTAGGGCTGCACTGCTTCCAGGAACCTCAACTTGGGTAAACCTTAAATATCCCAGGAAATATAAAAATGGTTCAAAAAATTGTGGTACTTATGTACGGTGGAATATCCCACAGCCATGAAATCAATGTCATAAGACCAGTAGCAGTTAAATGAGTGGATTCAGGTACGATGATTCTAAGTGAAAGAAGTCACACAGAAAAAGAAACTTATCATAAGATATCACTTATGAAGATCCTGTAAACTTGGCTACACATGAACTGAGTTAGGAAAGAGAACAGAGTCTCACATTTAGAAAACATTCTTATGCCTGCTTAAGGGGGAAGGAGAGGTGGGGTGATGCATAAAACCAGAGTTTGATATAAGCAAAGGTACCGTTCAAAAGCCAACTATGGAATAGACAAGACTTACACCTTCCTCAGTGAAAGGGACTCAAACCCCCATATTTCCCACAGAGTAATATATCTGACTAGTAAGAGTCATAAAACCTACGTATTGATATGTTTCTTTAAGGGAATCGAGTGTGTCTAGACTGGCTTAAACATGACACCAATAATCAGCTCAAACCCACTATAAAAAGGAATTTCAAAAACAAAACAAAAAAACAGGGAAATTCTTTACAGTTCCTTCAGGGTCTCTGATGAATCCTGGAATGACCCTATCTACAATGACAGCTGGAGGTGGCATAAGGATGGACACATGGGACTGAGAGGATTGGTGAGATTGGGTGAGCAAATGCAGACCCTTTAAAGCAATAATGCATGGCAGCCATTCCATTGGTCACAACTCTCCAGGTTGAAGGGAATATTACTACAGCTATAACATGTACAGGAAACCTAGAGAATGGACACACTGTGAATATGAAAGGTCTCTAAAACTCAACGAATAATCCCTCTCCTTGTGCTCCAGTTTGACTTTCCAACTGCTTTACTATCAATCTCCCAACTTGGACAGACAGCACCTTTAACCTCCTGGTGTGCACATGTTGCCAATTTGGCAAAGGATGAAAGGGAAAAGGGAGAACCAATGAGAGTGTAGCTGTTAGACATTTGGACGGGCACATTTCTTTCTTATTTCCCGGGAGGAAGAAGAATTAACCAAAGTCTCAGCCACCCAGCCAAAACCAGTATAGGTCCTGAACCAAAATATTGGACTTGCGTTCAGCTCACAAAAAACGAGTTAAAAAATGGAGCTCAGGGACACAGCAATTCACAAACCGGCAGAGTAATAAAGGGCAGCTATCGTCCAAAAATCTGTTGAGGGAAGTCAACGAGGCGAACTTGAAAGCGAGGCAGAATAGCAGGAAACAGATTTCAAGAGCCACCTTGGAATCGCCTTTAAAGCACAGGAAGAGGGGCACAACTTCGACAATGATGCACTTGGCCACAAAGGGCGTATGTGTTTTCTCCTGAATATATTCAGGAGAAAACGCATACTCCCTTTTTGGCCAAGCAAGCAAGCGGGCAATGCAAATCTGCACTACAAAAAAGTATCACTTCCCACCGGTCAAAAGGGACATCCACAAAATGGGTAAAAACCGGAAAGGCAAGACAGTCCCTGAAGAACAGGGAGCCTTGTTATGCTGATGGGCGGCATGTAAATTGCCAACTGCCTCCCTGGAGGAGTGCACTGTGTTCCCTAAAACAAGTAAACAACAGAGCTACAGAGCCAAGGACACTTCCAGTCTAGGGAATATACATTGGGAAAACTGAAAATCAATAAGACAGAGCCACCCCAAAATTTAGGGCTGCACTGCTTACAAGAACCTCAACTTGGGTACACCTTAAATATCCCAGGAAAGATAAAAATCGTTCAAAATATAGTGGTATTTACTTACGATGGAATATCCCTCAGCCATGCCATCAATGTCATAAGAACAGCAGCAGCAAAATGAATTGATTCAGGTACGATTATTCTAAGTGAAATAAGTCACACAGAAAAAGAAACTTATGATAAGATATCACTTAATAAGATCCTGTAAACATTGCTACACATGAACTGATTTAGGAAAGAGAACAGAGTCTCACATTTAGAAAACACTCTTATGCCTGCTTAAGGGGGAAGGAGAGGTGGGGTGATACATAAAACCAGAGTTTGATATAAGCACAGGTACCGTTCAAAAACCAACTATGGAATAGACAAGACTTACACCTTCCTCAGTGAAAGGGATTCAAAACCCCATATTTCCCACAGAGGAATATATCGGACTACTAATAATCTTAAAACCTATGTATTGATATGTCTCTTTTAGGGAATCAAGTGTGTCTGGACTGGCATAAACATGGCATCGAGAATCATCTCAAACCCACTATAAAAAGGAATTTCAAAAATAAAACAAAAAAACAGGGAAATTCTTTACAATTCCTTCAGGGTCTCTGATGAAACCTGGCATGACCCTATCTACAACGACAGCTGGATGTGGCATAAGGCAGGACACATGGGACTGAGAGGATTGGTGAGATTGGGTGAACAAATGCAGACCCTATAAAGCAATAATGCATGGCACCCATTTCATGGGTCCCAACTCTCCAGGTTGAAGGTAATATTACTGCAGCTATAAAATGTACGGGAAACCTAGAGAATGGACACACTGTGAATATGAAAGGTCTCTAAAACTCAACGAATAGTCCCTCTTCTGGTGCTCCGGTTTGACTTTCCAACTGCTTTACTATCAATCTCCCAACTTTCAGAGACAGCCCCTTTAACCTCCTGGTTCTCACAGGTTGCCAATTTGGCAGAGGATGAAAGGGAAGTGGGAGAACCAATGAGAGAGTAGCTGTTAGGCATTTGGACTGGCACATGTCACTCTTATTTCCCGGGAGGGAGAAGAAATAACCAAAGTCTCAGCCACCCACCGCGATCCAGTATAGGTCCTGAACCGAAATATTGGACTTGCGTTCAGCTCACAAAAAATGAGTTAAATTATGGACCTCAGGGGCACAGCAATTCACAAACTGGTAGAGTAATAAAGGACAACTATCGTACAAAAATCTGTTGAGGGAAGTCAACGAGGCGGAATTGAAAGCGAGGCAGAATAGAAGGAAACACATTTCAACAGATACGTTGGAATCGCCTTTAAAGCACAGGAAGAGGGGTACAACTTCGACAATGATGCACTTGGCCAAAAATGGCGTATGCGTTTTCTCCTGAATATATTCAGGAGAAAACGCATACACCCATTTTGGCCAATCAAGAAAGCGGGCAATGCAAATCTGCACTACAAAGAAGTATCACTTCCCACAGTTCAAAAGGGACCTCCACAAAATGGGTAAAAAGCAGAAATGCAAGACACGGCCTGGAGAACAGGGAGCCTTGTTATGCTGATGGGCGGGATGTAAATTGCCAACTGCCTCTCTGGACGAGTGCATTGTGTTCCCTAAAAGAAGGAAAAAACAGAGCTACAGAGCCAGGGGCACTTCCAGACTAGGGTATGTACCTTGGGAAAACTGAAAATCAATAAGACAGAGCCACCCCAAAATTTAGGGCTGCACTGCTTACAAGAACCTCAACTTGGGTACACATTAAGTATCCCAGGAAAGATAAAAATCGTTCAAAAAATAGTGGTATTTACGTACGATGGAATATCCCTCAGCCATGCCATCAATGTCATAAGAACAGCAGCAGCAAAATGAGTTGATTCTGGTACGATTATTCTAAGTGAAATAAGTCACACAGAAAAAGAAACTTATCATAAGATATCACTTAAGAAGATCCTGTAAACATTGCTACACATGAACTGAGTTACAAAAGAGAAGAGTCTCACATTTAGAAAACATTCTTATGCCTGCTTAAGGGGGAATGAGAGGTGGGGTGATGCATAAAACAAGAGTTTGATATAAGCACTGGTACCGTTCAAAAGCCAACTATGGAATAGACAAGACTTACACCTTCCTCAGTGAAAGGGACTCAAAACCCCATATTTCCCACAGAGTAATATATCTGACTACTAACAGTCATAAAACCTATGTATTGATATGTCTCTTTAAGGGAATCGAGTGTGTCTAGACTGGCTTAAACATGACACCAAGAATCAGCTCAAACCCACTATAAAAAGGAATTTCAAAAACAAAACAAAAAAACAGGGAAATTCTTTACAATTCCTTCAGGGTCTCTGATGAATCCTGGAATGACCCTATCTACAATGACAGCTGGAGGTGGCATAAGGATGGACACATGGGACTGAGAGGATTGGTGAGATTGGGTGAGCAAATGCAGACCCTTTAAAGCAATAATGCATGGCAGCCATTCCATTGGTCACAACTCTCCAGGTTGAAGGGAATATTACTACAGCTATAACATGTACAGGAAACCTAGAGAATGGACACACTGTGAATATGAAAGGTCTCTAAACCTCAACGAATAATCCCTCTCCTTGTGCTCCAGTTTGACTTTCCAACTGCTTTACTATCAATCTCCCAACTTGGAGAGACAGCACCTTTAACCTCCTGGTGTGCACATGTTGCCAATTTGGCAAAGGATGAAAGGGAAGAGGGAGAACCAATGAGAGTGTAGCTGTTAGACATTTGGACGGGCACATTTCTTTCTTATTTCCCGGGAGGAAGAAGAATTAACCAAAGTCTCAGCCACCCAGCCAAAACCAGTATAGGTCCTGAACCAAAATATTGGACTTGCGTTCAGCTCACAAAAAACGAGTTAAAAAATGGAGCTCAGGGACACAGCAATTCACAAACCGGCAGAGTAATAAAGGGCAGCTATCGTCCAAAAATCTGTTGAGGGAAGTCAACGAGGCGAACTTGAAAGCGAGGCAGAATAGCAGGAAACAGATTTCAAGAGCCACCTTGGAATCGCCTTTAAAGCACAGGAAGAGGGGCACAACTTCGACAATGATGCACTTGGCCACAAAGGGCGTATGTGTTTTCTCCTGAATATATTCAGGAGAAAACGCATACTCCCTTTTTGGCCAAGCAAGCAAGTGGGCAATGCAAATCTGCACTACAAAAAAGTATCACTTCCCACCGGTCAAAAGGGACATCCACAAAATGGGTAAAAACCAGAAAGGCAAGACAGGCCCTGAAGAACAGGGAGCCTTGTTATGCTGATGGGCGGCATGTAAATTGCCAACTGCCTCCCTGGAGGAGTGCATTGTGTTCCCTAAAACAAGTAAACAAGAGAGCTACAGAGCCAAGGACACTTCCAGTCTAGGGAATATACCTTGGGAAAACTGAAAATCAATAAGACAGAGCCACCCCAAAATTTAGGGCTGCACTGCTTACAAGAACCTCAACTTGGGTACACCTTAAATATCCCAGGAAAGATAAAAATCGTTCAAAATATAGTGGTATTTACGTACGATGGAATATCCCTCAGCCACGCCATCAATGTCATAAGAACAGCAGCAGCAAAATGAATTGATTCAGGTACGATGATTCTAAGTGAAATAAGTCACACAGAAAAAGAAACTTATGATAAGATATCACTTAATAAGATCCTGTAAACATTGCTACACATGAACTGATTTAGGAAAGAGAACAGAGTCTCACATTTAGAAAACACTCTTATGCCTGCTTAAGGCGGAAGGAGAGGTGGGGTGATACATAAAACCAGAGTTTGATATAAGCACAGGTACCGTTCAAAAACCAACTATGGAATAGACAAGACTTACACCTTCCTCAGTGAAAGGGACTCAAAACCCCATATTTCCCACAGAGTAATATATCTGACTAGTAAGAATCATAAAACCTATGTATTGATATGTCTCTTTAAGGGAATCGTGTGTGTCTAGACTGGCTTAAACATGACACCAAGAATCAGCTCAAACCCACTATCAAATGGAATTTCAAAAACAAAACAAAAAAACAGGGAAATTCTTTACAATTCCTTCAGGGTCTCTGATGAATCCTGGAATGACCCTATCTACAATGACAGCTGGAGGTGGCATAAGGATGGACACATGGGACTGAGAGGATTGGTGAGATTGGGTGAGCAAATGCAGACCCTTTAGAGCAGTAATGCATGACAGCCATTCCATTGGTCACAACTCTCCAGGTTGAAGGGAATATTACTACAGCTATAAAATGTATAGGAAACCTAGAGAATGGACACACTGTGAATATGAAAGGTCTCTAAAACTCAACGAATAATCCCTCTCTATGTGCTCCAGTTTGACTTTCCAACTGCTTTACTATCAATCTCCCAACTTGGAGAGACAGCACCTTTAACCTCCTGGTGTGCACATGTTGCCAATTTGGCAAAGGATGAAAGGGAAGAGGGAGAACCAATGAGAGAGTAGCTGTTAGACATTTGGACGGGCATATTTCTTTCTTATTTCCCGGCAGGAAGAAGAATTAACCAAAGTCTCAGCCACCCAGCGAAAACCAGTATAGGTCCTGAACCAAAATATTGCACTTGCGTTCAGCTCACAACAAACGAGTTAAAAAATGGAGCTCAGGGACACAGCAATTCACAAACTGGCAGAGTAATAAAGCGCAACTATCGTCCAAAAATCTGTTGAGGGAAGTCAACGAGGCGGACTTGAAAGCGAGGCAGAATAGCAGGAAACAGATTTCAAGAGCCACGTTGGAATCGCCTTTAAAGCACAGGAAGAGGGGCAGAACTTCGACAATGATGCACTTGGCCAAAAATGGCGTATGCGTTTTCTCCTGAATATATTCAGGAGAAAACGCATACGCCATTTTTGGCCAAGCAAGCAAGCGGGCAATGCAAATCTGCACTAAAAAGAAGAATCACTTCCCACCAGTCAAAAGGGACATCCACAAAATGGGTAAAAACCAGAAAGTCAAGGCAGGCCCTGGAGAACAGGGAGCCTTGTTATGCTGATGGGCGGCATGTAAATTGCCAACTGCCTCCCTGGAGGAGTGCATTGTGTTCCCTAAAACAAGTAAACAACAGAGCTACAGAGCCAAGGGCACTTCCAGTCTAGGGAATATACCTTGGGAAAACTGAAAATCATAAAGACAGAGCCACCCCAAAATTTAGGGCTGCACTGCTTCCAGGAACCTCAACTTGGGTAAACCTTAAATATCCCAGGAAATATAAAAATGGTTCAAAAAATTGTGGTACTTATGTACGGTGGAATATCCCACAGCCATGAAATCAATGTCATAAGACCAGTAGCAGTTAAATGAGTGGATTCAGGTACGATGATTCTAAGTGAAAGAAGTCACACAGAAAAAGAAACTTATCATAAGATATCACTTATGAAGATCCTGTAAACTTGGCTACACATGAACTGAGTTAGGAAAGAGAACAGAGTCTCACATTTAGAAAACACTCTTATGCCTGCTTAAGGGGGAAGGAGAGGTGGTGTGATACATAAAACCAGAGTTTGATATAAGCACAGGTACCGTTCAAAAACCAACTATGGAATAGACAAGACTTACACCTTCCTCAGTGAAAGGGATTCAAAACCCCATATTTCCCACAGAGGAATATATCGGACTACTAATAATCTTAAAACCTATGTATTGATATGTCTCTTTTAGGGAATCAAGTGTGTCTGGACTGGCATAAACATGGCATCGAGAATCATCTCAAACCCACTATAAAAAGGAATTTCAAAAATAAAACAAAAAAACAGGGAAATTCTTTACAATTCCTTCAGGGTCTCTGATGAAACCTGGCATGACCCTATCTACAACGACAGCTGGATGTGGCATAAGGCAGGACACATGGGACTGAGAGGATTGGTGAGATTGGGTGAACAAATGCAGACCCTATAAAGCAATAATGCATGACACCCATTCCATGGGTCCCAACTCTCCAGGTTGAAGGGAATATTACTGCAGCTATAAAATGTACGGGAAACCTAGAGAATGGACACACTGTGAATATGAAAGGTCTCTAAAACTCAACGAATAGTCCCTCTTCTGGTGCTCCGGTTTGACTTTCCAACTGCTTTACTATCAATCTCCCAACTTTCAGAGACAGCCCCTTTAACCTCCTGGTTCTCACAGGTTGCCAATTTGGCAGAGGATGAAAGGGAAGTGGGAGAACCAATGAGAGAGTAGCTGTTAGGCATTTGGACTGGCACATGTCACTCTTATTTCCCGGGAGGGAGAAGAATTAACCAAAGCCTCAGCCACCCACCGCGATCCAGTATAGGTCCTGAACCGAAATATTGGACTTGCGTTCAGCTCACAAAAAATGAGTTAAATTATGGACCTCAGGGGCACAGCAATTCACAAACTGGTAGAGTAATAAAGGACAACTATCGTACAAAAATCTGTTGAGGGAAGGCAACGAGGCGGAATTGAAAGCGAGGCAGAATAGAAGGAAACACATTTCAACAGATACGTTGGAATCGCCTTTAAAGCACAGGAAGAGGGGTACAACTTCGACAATGATTCACTTGGCCAAAAAGGGTGAAAGCGTTTTCTCCTGAATATATTCAGGAGAAAACGCATACACCCATTTTGGCCAATCAAGAAAGCGGGCAATGCAAATCTGCACTACAAAGAAGTATCACTTCCCACAGTTCAAAAGGGACCTCCACAAAATGGGTAAAAAGCAGAAATGCAAGACAGGGCCTGGAGAACAGGGAGCCTTGTTATGCTGATGGGCGGGATGTAAATTGCCAACTGCCTCTCTGGACGAGTGCATTGTGTTCCCTAAAAGAAGGAAAAAACAGAGCTACAGAGCCAGGGGCACTTCCAGACTAGGGTAGGTACCTTGGGAAAACTGAAAATCAATAAGACAGAGCCACCCCAAAATTTAGGGCTGCACTGCTTACAAGAACCTCAACTTGGGTACACATTAAGTATCCCAGGAAAGATAAAAATCGTTCAAAAAATAGTGGTATTTACGTACGATGGAATATCCCTCAGCCATGCCATCAATGTCATAAGAACAGCAGCAGCAAAATGAGTTGATTCTGGTACGATTATTCTAAGTGAAATAAGTCACACACAAAAAGAAACTTATCATAAGATATCACTTAAGAAGATCCTGTAAACATTGCTACACATGAACTGAGTTACGAAAGAGAAGAGTCTCACATTTAGAAAACATTCTTATGCCTGCTTAAGGGGGAAGGAGAGGTGGGGTGATGCATAAAACCAGAGTTTGATATAAGCACAGGTACCGTTCAAAAGCCAACTATGGAATAGACAAGACTTACACCTTCCTCAGTGAAAGGGACTCAAACCCCCATATTTCCCACAGAGTAATATATCTGACTAGTAAGAGTCATAAAACCTACGTATTGATATGTTTCTTTAAGGGAATCGAGTGTGTCTAGACTGGCTTAAACATGACACCAAGAATCAGCTCAAACCCACTATAAAAAGGAATTTCAAAAACAAAACAAAAAAACAGGGAAATTCTTTACAATTCCTTCAGGGTCTCTGATGAATCCTGGAATGACCCTATCTACAATGACAGCTGGAGGTGGCATAAGGATGGACACATGGGACTGAGAGGATTGGTGAGATTGGGTGAGCAAATGCAGACCCTTTAAAGCAATAATGCATGGCAGCCATTCCATTGGTCACAACTCTCCAGGTTGAAGGGAATATTACTACAGCTATAACATGTACAGGAAACCTAGAGAATGGACACACTGTGAATATGAAACGTCTCTAAACCTCAACGAATAATCCCTCTCCTTGTGCTCCAGTTTGACTTTCCAACTGCTTTACTATCAATCTCCCAACTTGGAGAGACAGCACCTTTAACCTCCTGGTGTGCACATGTTGCCAATTTGGCAAAGGATGAAAGGGAAGAGGGAGAACCAATGAGAGTGTAGCTGTTAGACATTTGGACGGGCACATTTCTTTCTTATTTCCCGGGAGGAAGAAGAATTAACCAAAGTCTCAGCCACCCAGCAAAAACCAGTATAGGTCCTGAACCAAAATATTGGACTTGCGTTCAGCTCACAAAAAACGAGTTAAAAAATGGAGCTCAGGGACACAGCAATTCACAAACCGGCAGAGTAATAAAGGGCAGCTATCGTCCAAAAATCTGTTGAGGGAAGTCAACGAGGCGAACTTGAAAGCGAGGCAGAATAGCAGGAAACAGATTTCAAGAGCCACCTTGGAATCGCCTTTAAAGCACAGGAAGAGGGGCACAACTTCGACAATGATGCACTTGGCCACAAAGGGCGTATGTGTTTTCTCCTGAATATATTCAGGAGAAAACGCATACTCCCTTTTTGGCCAAGCAAGCAAGTGGGCAATGCAAATCTGCACTACAAAAAAGTATCACTTCCCACCGGTCAAAAGGGACATCCACAAAATGGGTAAAAACCAGAAAGGCAAGACAGGCCCTGAAGAACAGGGAGCCTTGTTATGCTGATGGGCGGCATGTAAATTGCCAACTGCCTCCCTGGAGGAGTGCATTGTGTTCCCTAAAACAAGTAAACAAGAGAGCTACAGAGCCAAGGACACTTCCAGTCTAGGGAATATACCTTGGGAAAACTGAAAATCAATAAGACAGAGCCACCCCAAAATTTAGGGCTGCACTGCTTACAAGAACCTCAACTTGGGTACACCTTAAATATCCCAGGAAAGATAAAAATCGTTCAAAATATAGTGGTATTTACGTACGATGGAATATCCCTCAGCCACGCCATCAATGTCATAAGAACAGCAGCAGCAAAATGAATTGATTCAGGTACGATGATTCTAAGTGAAATAAGTCACACAGAAAAAGAAACTTATGATAAGATATCACTTAATAAGATCCTGTAAACATTGCTACACATGAACTGATTTAGGAAAGAGAACAGAGTCTCACATTTAGAAAACACTCTTATGCCTGCTTAAGGCGGAAGGAGAGGTGGGGTGATACATAAAACCAGAGTTTGATATAAGCACAGGTACCGTTCAAAAACCAACTATGGAATAGACAAGACTTACACCTTCCTCAGTGAAAGGGACTCAAAACCCCATATTTCCCACAGAGTAATATATCTGACTAGTAAGAATCATAAAACCTATGTATTGATATGTCTCTTTAAGGGAATCGTGTGTGTCTAGACTGGCTTAAACATGACACCAAGAATCAGCTCAAACCCACTATCAAATGGAATTTCAAAAACAAAACAAAAAAACAGGGAAATTCTTTACAATTCCTTCAGGGTCTCTGATGAATCCTGGAATGACCCTATCTACAATGACAGCTGGAGGTGGCATAAGGATGGACACATGGGACTGAGAGGATTGGTGAGATTGGGTGAGCAAATGCAGACCCTTTAGAGCAGTAATGCATGACAGCCATTCCATTGGTCACAACTCTCCAGGTTGAAGGGAATATTACTACAGCTATAAAATGTATAGGAAACCTAGAGAATGGACACACTGTGAATATGAAAGGTCTCTAAAACTCAACGAATAATCCCTCTCTATGTGCTCCAGTTTGACTTTCCAACTGCTTTACTATCAATCTCCCAACTTGGAGAGACAGCACCTTTAACCTCCTGGTGTGCACATGTTGCCAATTTGGCAAAGGATGAAAGGGAAGAGGGAGAACCAATGAGAGAGTAGCTGTTAGACATTTGGACGGGCATATTTCTTTCTTATTTCCCGGCAGGAAGAAGAATTAACCAAAGTCTCAGCCACCCAGCGAAAACCAGTATAGGTCCTGAACCAAAATATTGCACTTGCGTTCAGCTCACAACAAACGAGTTAAAAAATGGAGCTCAGGGACACAGCAATTCACAAACTGGCAGAGTAATAAAGCGCAACTATCGTCCAAAAATCTGTTGAGGGAAGTCAACGAGGCGGACTTGAAAGCGAGGCAGAATAGCAGGAAACAGATTTCAAGAGCCACGTTGGAATCGCCTTTAAAGCACAGGAAGAGGGGCAGAACTTCGACAATGATGCACTTGGCCAAAAATGGCGTATGCGTTTTCTCCTGAATATATTCAGGAGAAAACGCATACGCCATTTTTGGCCAAGCAAGCAAGCGGGCAATGCAAATCTGCACTAAAAAGAAGAATCACTTCCCACCAGTCAAAAGGGACATCCACAAAATGGGTAAAAACCAGAAAGTCAAGGCAGGCCCTGGAGAACAGGGAGCCTTGTTATGCTGATGGGCGGCATGTAAATTGCCAACTGCCTCCCTGGAGGAGTGCATTGTGTTCCCTAAAACAAGTAAACAACAGAGCTACAGAGCCAAGGGCACTTCCAGTCTAGGGAATATACCTTGGGAAAACTGAAAATCATAAAGACAGAGCCACCCCAAAATTTAGGGCTGCACTGCTTCCAGGAACCTCAACTTGGGTAAACCTTAAATATCCCAGGAAATATAAAAATGGTTCAAAAAATTGTGGTACTTATGTACGGTGGAATATCCCACAGCCATGAAATCAATGTCATAAGACCAGTAGCAGTTAAATGAGTGGATTCAGGTACGATGATTCTAAGTGAAAGAAGTCACACAGAAAAAGAAACTTATCATAAGATATCACTTATGAAGATCCTGTAAACTTGGCTACACATGAACTGAGTTAGGAAAGAGAACAGAGTCTCACATTTAGAAAACACTCTTATGCCTGCTTAAGGGGGAAGGAGAGGTGGTGTGATACATAAAACCAGAGTTTGATATAAGCACAGGTACCGTTCAAAAACCAACTATGGAATAGACAAGACTTACACCTTCCTCAGTGAAAGGGATTCAAAACCCCATATTTCCCACAGAGGAATATATCGGACTACTAATAATCTTAAAACCTATGTATTGATATGTCTCTTTTAGGGAATCAAGTGTGTCTGGACTGGCATAAACATGGCATCGAGAATCATCTCAAACCCACTATAAAAAGGAATTTCAAAAATAAAACAAAAAAACAGGGAAATTCTTTACAATTCCTTCAGGGTCTCTGATGAAACCTGGCATGACCCTATCTACAACGACAGCTGGATGTGGCATAAGGCAGGACACATGGGACTGAGAGGATTGGTGAGATTGGGTGAACAAATGCAGACCCTATAAAGCAATAATGCATGACACCCATTCCATGGGTCCCAACTCTCCAGGTTGAAGGGAATATTACTGCAGCTATAAAATGTACGGGAAACCTAGAGAATGGACACACTGTGAATATGAAAGGTCTCTAAAACTCAACGAATAGTCCCTCTTCTGGTGCTCCGGTTTGACTTTCCAACTGCTTTACTATCAATCTCCCAACTTTCAGAGACAGCCCCTTTAACCTCCTGGTTCTCACAGGTTGCCAATTTGGCAGAGGATGAAAGGGAAGTGGGAGAACCAATGAGAGAGTAGCTGTTAGGCATTTGGACTGGCACATGTCACTCTTATTTCCCGGGAGGGAGAAGAATTAACCAAAGTCTCAGCCACCCACCGCGATCCAGTATAGGTCCTGAACCGAAATATTGGACTTGCGTTCAGCTCACAAAAAATGAGTTAAATTATGGACCTCAGGGGCACAGCAATTCACAAACTGGTAGAGTAATAAAGGACAACTATCGTACAAAAATCTGTTGAGGGAAGGCAACGAGGCGGAATTGAAAGCGAGGCAGAATAGAAGGAAACACATTTCAACAGATACGTTGGAATCGCCTTTAAAGCACAGGAAGAGGGGTACAACTTCGACAATGATTCACTTGGCCAAAAAGGGTGAAAGCGTTTTCTCCTGAATATATTCAGGAGAAAACGCATACACCCATTTTGGCCAATCAAGAAAGCGGGCAATGCAAATCTGCACTACAAAGAAGTATCACTTCCCACAGTTCAAAAGGGACCTCCACAAAATGGGTAAAAAGCAGAAATGCAAGACAGGGCCTGGAGAACAGGGAGCCTTGTTATGCTGATGGGCGGGATGTAAATTGCCAACTGCCTCTCTGGACGAGTGCATTGTGTTCCCTAAAAGAAGGAAAAAACAGAGCTACAGAGCCAGGGGCACTTCCAGACTAGGGTAGGTACCTTGGGAAAACTGAAAATCAATAAGACAGAGCCACCCCAAAATTTAGGGCTGCACTGCTTACAAGAACCTCAACTTGGGTACACATTAAGTATCCCAGGAAAGATAAAAATCGTTCAAAAAATAGTGGTATTTACGTACGATGGAATATCCCTCAGCCATGCCATCAATGTCATAAGAACAGCAGCAGCAAAATGAGTTGATTCTGGTACGATTATTCTAAGTGAAATAAGTCACACACAAAAAGAAACTTATCATAAGATATCACTTAAGAAGATCCTGTAAACATTGCTACACATGAACTGAGTTACGAAAGAGAAGAGTCTCACATTTAGAAAACATTCTTATGCCTGCTTAAGGGGGAAGGAGAGGTGGGGTGATGCATAAAACCAGAGTTTGATATAAGCACAGGTACCGTTCAAAAGCCAACTATGGAATAGACAAGACTTACACCTTCCTCAGTGAAAGGGACTCAAACCCCCATATTTCCCACAGAGTAATATATCTGACTAGTAAGAGTCATAAAACCTACGTATTGATATGTTTCTTTAAGGGAATCGAGTGTGTCTAGACTGGCTTAAACATGACACCAAGAATCAGCTCAAACCCACTATAAAAAGGAATTTCAAAAACAAAACAAAAAAACAGGGAAATTCTTTACAATTCCTTCAGGGTCTCTGATGAATCCTGGAATGACCCTATCTACAATGACAGCTGGAGGTGGCATAAGGATGGACACATGGGACTGAGAGGATTGGTGAGATTGGGTGAGCAAATGCAGACCCTTTAAAGCAATAATGCATGGCAGCCATTCCATTGGTCACAACTCTCCAGGTTGAAGGGAATATTACTACAGCTATAACATGTACAGGAAACCTAGAGAATGGACACACTGTGAATATGAAAGGTCTCTAAACCTCAACGAATAATCCCTCTCCTTGTGCTCCAGTTTGACTTTCCAACTGCTTTACTATCAATCTCCCAACTTGGAGAGACAGCACCTTTAACCTCCTGGTGTGCACATGTTGCCAATTTGGCAAAGGATGAAAGGGAAGAGGGAGAACCAATGAGAGTGTAGCTGTTAGACATTTGGACGGGCACATTTCTTTCTTATTTCCCGGGAGGAAGAAGAATTAACCAAAGTCTCAGCCACCCAGCAAAAACCAGTATAGGTCCTGAACCAAAATATTGGACTTGCGTTCAGCTCACAAAAAACGAGTTAAAAAATGGAGCTCAGGGACACAGCAATTCACAAACCGGCAGAGTAATAAAGGGCAGCTATCGTCCAAAAATCTGTTGAGGGAAGTCAACGAGGCGAACTTGAAAGCGAGGCAGAATAGCAGGAAACAGATTTCAAGAGCCACCTTGGTATCGCCTTTAAAGCACAGGAAGAGGGGCACAACTTCGACAATGATGCACTTGGCCACAAAGGGCGTATGTGTTTTCTCCTGAATATATTCAGGAGAAAACGCATACTCCCTTTTTGGCCAAGCAAGCAAGTGGGCAATGCAAATCTGCACTACAAAAAAGTATCACTTCCCACCGGTCAAAAGGGACATCCACAAAATGGGTAAAAACCAGAAAGGCAAGACAGGCCTTGAAGAACAGGGAGCCTTGTTATGCTGATGGGCGGCATGTAAATTGCCAACTGCCTCCCTGGAGGAGTGCATTGTGTTCCCTAAAACAAGTAAACAACAGAGCTACAGAGCCAAGGACACTTCCAGTCTAGGGAATATACCTTGGGAAAACTGAAAATCAATAAGACAGAGCCACCCCAAAATTTAGGGCTGCACTGCTTACAAGAACCTCAACTTGGGTACACCTTAAATATCCCAGGAAAGATAAAAATCGTTCAAAATATAGTGGTATTTACGTACGATGGAATATCCCTCAGCCACGCCATCAATGTCATAAGAACAGCAGCAGCAAAATGAATTGATTCAGGTACGATGATTCTAAGTGAAATAAGTCACACAGAAAAAGAAACTTATGATAAGATATCACTTAATAAGATCCTGTAAACATTGCTACACATGAACTGATTTAGGAAAGAGAACAGAGTCTCACATTTAGAAAACACTCTTATGCCTGCTTAAGGGGGAAGGAGAGGTGGGGTGATACATAAAACCAGAGTTTGATATAAGCACAGGTACCGTTCAAAAACCAACTATGGAATAGACAAGACTTACACCTTCCTCAGTGAAAGGGACTCAAAACCCCATATTTCCCACAGAGTAATATATCTGACTAGTAAGAATCATAAAACCTATGTATTGATATGTCTCTTTAAGGGAATCGAGTGTGTCTAGACTGGCTTAAACATGACACCAAGAATCAGCTCAAACCCACTATCAAATGGAATTTCAAAAACAAAACAAAAAAACAGGGAAATTCTTTACAATTCCTTCAGGGTCTCTGATGAATCCTGGAATGACCCTATCTACAATGACAGCTGGAGGTGGCATAAGGATGGACACATGGGACTGAGAGGATTGGTGAGATTGGGTGAGCAAATGCAGACCCTTTAGAGCAGTAATGCATGACAGCCATTCCATTGGTCACAACTCTCCAGGTTGAAGGGAATATTACTACAGCTATAAAATGTATAGGAAACCTAGAGAATGGACACACTGTGAATATGAAAGGTCTCTAAAACTCAACGAATAATCCCTCTCTATGTGCTCCAGTTTGACTTTCCAACTGCTTTACTATCAATCTCCCAACTTGGAGAGACAGCACCTTTAACCTCCTGGTGTGCACATGTTGCCAATTTGGCAAAGGATGAAAGGGAAGAGGGAGAACCAATGAGAGAGTAGCTGTTAGACATTTGGACGGGCATATTTCTTTCTTATTTCCCGGCAGGAAGAAGAATTAACCAAAGTCTCAGCCACCCAGCGAAAACCAGTATAGGTCCTGAACCAAAATATTGCACTTGCGTTCAGCTCACAACAAACGAGTTAAAAAATGGAGCTCAGGGACACAGCAATTCACAAACTGGCAGAGTAATAAAGCGCAACTATCGTCCAAAAATCTGTTGAGGGAAGTCAACGAGGCGGACTTGAAAGCGAGGCAGAATAGCAGGAAACAGATTTCAAGAGCCACGTTGGAATCGCCTTTAAAGCACAGGAAGAGGGGCAGAACTTCGACAATGATGCACTTGGCCAAAAATGGCGTATGCGTTTTCTCCTGAATATATTCAGGAGAAAACGCATACGCCATTTTTGGCCAAGCAAGCAAGCGGGCAATGCAAATCTGCACTAAAAAGAAGAATCACTTCCCACCAGTCAAAAGGGACATCCACAAAATGGGTAAAAACCAGAAAGTCAAGGCAGGCCCTGGAGAACAGGGAGCCTTGTTATGCTGATGGGCGGCATGTAAATTGCCAACTGCCTCCCTGGAGGAGTGCATTGTGTTCCCTAAAACAAGTAAACAACAGAGCTACAGAGCCAAGGGCACTTCCAGTCTAGGGAATATACCTTGGGAAAACTGAAAATCATAAAGACAGAGCCACCCCAAAATTTAGGGCTGCACTGCTTCCAGGAACCTCAACTTGGGTAAACCTTAAATATCCCAGGAAATATAAAAATGGTTCAAAAAATTGTGGTACTTATGTACGGTGGAATATCCCACAGCCATGAAATCAATGTCATAAGACCAGTAGCAGTTAAATGAGTGGATTCAGGTACGATGATTCTAAGTGAAAGAAGTCACACAGAAAAAGAAACTTATCATAAGATATCACTTATGAAGATCCTGTAAACATGGCTACACATGAACTGAGTTAGGAAAGAGAACAGAGTCTCACATTTAGAAAACACTCTTATGCCTGCTTAAGGGGGAAGGAGAGGTGGGGTGATACATAAAACCAGAGTTTGATATAAGCACAGGTACCGTTCAAAAACCAACTATGGAATAGACAAGACTTACACCTTCCTCAGTGAAAGGGATTCAAAACCCCATATTTCCCACAGAGGAATATATCGGACTACTAATAATCTTAAAACCTATGTATTGATATGTCTCTTTTAGGGAATCAAGTGTGTCTGGACTGGCATAAACATGGCATCGAGAATCATCTCAAACCCACTATAAAAAGGAATTTCAAAAATAAAACAAAAAAACAGGGAAATTCTTTACAATTCCTTCAGGGTCTCTGATGAAACCTGGCATGACCCTATCTACAACGACAGCTGGATGTGGCATAAGGCAGGACACATGGGACTGAGAGGATTGGTGAGATTGGGTGAACAAATGCAGACCCTATAAAGCAATAATGCATGGCACCCATTCCATGGGTCCCAACTCTCCAGGTTGAAGGGAATATTACTGCAGCTATAAAATGTACGGGAAACCTAGAGAATGGACACACTGTGAATACGAAAGGTCTCTAAAACTCAACGAATAGTCCCTCTTCTGGTGCTCCGGTTTGACTTTCCAACTGCTTTACTATCAATCTCCCAACTTTCAGAGACAGCCCCTTTAACCTCCTGGTTCTCACAGGTTGCCAATTTGGCAGAGGATGAAAGGGAAGTGGGAGAACCAATGAGAGAGTAGCTGTTAGGCATTTGGACTGGCACATGTCACTCTTATTTCCCGGGAGGGAGAAGAATTAACCAAAGTCTCAGCCACCCACCGCGATCCAGTATAGGTCCTGAACCAAAATATTGGACTTGCGTTCAGCTCACAAAAAATGAGTTAAATTATGGACCTCAGGGGCTCAGCAATTCACAAACTGGTAGAGTAATAAAGGACAACTATCGTACAAAAATCTGTTGAGGGAAGGCAACGAGGCGGAATTGAAAGCGAGGCAGAATAGAAGGAAACACATTTCAACAGATACGTTGGAATCGCCTTTAAAGCACAGGAAGAGGGGTACAACTTCGACAATGATTCACTTGGCCAAAAAGGGTGAAAGCGTTTTCTCCTGAATATATTCAGGAGAAAACGCATACACCCATTTTGGCCAATCAAGAAAGCGGGCAATGCAAATCTGCACTACAAAGAAGTATCACTTCCCACAGTCCAAAAGGGACCTCCACAAAATGGGTAAAAAGCAGAAATGCAAGACAGGGCCTGGAGAACAGGGAGCCTTGTTATGCTGATGGGCGGGATGTAAATTGCCAACTGCCTCTCTGGACGAGTGCATTGTGTTCTCTAAAAGAAGGAAAAAACAGAGCTACAGAGCCAGGGGCACTTCCAGACTAGGGTAGGTACCTTGGGAAAACTGAAAATCAATAAGACAGAGCCACCCCAAAATTTAGGGCTGCACTGCTTACAAGAACCTCAACTTGGGTACACATTAAGTATCCCAGGAAAGATAAAAATCGTTCAAAATATAGTGGTATTTACGTACGATGGAATATCCCTCAGCCATGCCATCAATGTCATAAGAACAGCAGCAGCAAAATGAGTTGATTCTGGTACGATTATTCTAAGTGAAATAAGTCACACAGAAAAAGAAACTTATCATAAGATATCACTTAAGAAGATCCTGTAAACATTGCTACACATGAACTGAGTTACGAAAGAGAAGAGTCTCACATTTAGAAAACATTCTTATGCCTGCTTAAGGGGGAAGGAGAGGTGGGGTGATGCATAAAACCAGAGTTTGATATAAGCACAGGTACCGTTCAAAAGCCAACTATGGAATAGACAAGACTTACACCTTCCTCAGTGAAAGGGACTCAAAACCCCATATTTCCCACAGAGTAATATATCTGACTACTAACAGTCATAAAACCTATGTATTGATATGTCTCTTTAAGGGAATCGAGTGTGCCTAGACTGGCTTAAACATGACACCAAGAATCAGCTCAAACCCACTATAAAAAGGAATTTCAAAAACAAAACAAAAAAACAGGGAAATTCTTTACAATTCCTTCAGGGTCTCTGATGAATCCTGGAATGACACTATCTACAATGACAGCTGGAGGTGGCATAAGGATGGACACATGGGACTGAGAGGATTGGTGAGATTGGGTGAGCAAATGCAGACCCTTTAAAGCAATAATGCATGGCAGCCATTCCATTGGTCACAACTCTCCAGGTTGAAGGGAATATTACTACAGCTATAACATGTACAGGAAACCTAGAGAATGGACACACTGTGAATATGAAAGGTCTCTAAACCTCAACGAATAATCCCTCTCCTTGTGCTCCAGTTTGACTTTCCAACTGCTTTACTATCAATCTCCCAACTTGGAGAGACAGCACCTTTAACCTCCTGGTGTGCACATGTTGCCAATTTGGCAAAGGATGAAAGGGAAGAGGGAGAACCAATGAGAGTGTAGCTGTTAGACATTTGGACGGGCACATTTCTTTCTTATTTCCCGGGAGGAAGAAGAATTAACCAAAGTCTCAGCCACCCAGCCAAAACCAGTATAGGTCCTGAACCAAAATATTGGACTTGCGTTCAGCTCACAAAAAACGAGTTAAAAAATGGAGCTCAGGGACACAGCAATTCACAAACCGGCAGAGTAATAAAGGGCAGCTATCGTCCAAAAATCTGTTGAGGGAAGTCAACGAGGTGAACTTGAAAGCGAGGCAGAATAGCAGGAAACAGATTTCAAGAGCCACCTTGGAATCGCCTTTAAAGCACAGGAAGAGGGGCACAACTTCGACAATGATGCACTTGGCCACAAAGGGCGTATGTGTTTTCTCCTGAATATATTCAGGAGAAAACGCATACGCCCTTTTTGGCCAAGCAAGCAAGTGGGCAATGCAAATCTGCACTACAAAAAAGTATCACTTCCCACCGGTCAAAAGGGACATCCACAAAATGGGTAAAAACCAGAAAGGCAAGACAGGCCCTGAAGAACAGGGAGCCTTGTTATGCTGATGGGCGGCATGTAAATTGCCAACTGCCTCCCTGGAGGAGTGCATTGTGTTCCCTAAAACAAGTAAACAAGAGAGCTACAGAGCCAAGGACACTTCCAGTCTAGGGAATATACCTTGGTAAAACTGAAAATCAATAAGACAGAGCCACCCCAAAATTTAGGGCTGCACTGCTTACAAGAACCTCAACTTAGGTACACCTTAAATATCCCAGGAAGGATAAAAATCGTTCAAAATATAGTGGTATTTACGTACGATGGAATATCCCTCAGCCACGCCATCAATGTCATAAGAACAGCAGCAGCAAAATGAATTGATTCAGGTACGATGATTCTAAGTGAAATAAGTCACACAGAAAAAGAAACTTATGATAAGATATCACTTAATAAGATCCTGTAAACATTGCTACACATGAACTGATTTAGGAAAGAGAACAGAGTCTCACATTTAGAAAACACTCTTATGCCTGCTTAAGGGGGAAGGAGAGGTGGGGTGATACATAAAACCAGAGTTTGATATAAGCACAGGTACCGTTCAAAAACCAACTATGGAATAGACAAGACTTACACCTTCCTCAGTGAAAGGGACTCAAAACCCCATATTTCCCACAGAGTAATATATCTGACTAGTAAGAATCATAAAACCTATGTATTGATATGTCTCTTTAAGGGAATCGAGTGTGTCTAGACTGTCTTAAACATGACACCAAGAATCAGCTCAAACCCACTATCAAATGGAATTTCAAAAACAAAACACTAAAACAGGGAAATTCTTTACAATTCCTTCAGGGTCTCTGATGAATCCTGGAATGACCCTATCTACAATGACAGCTGGAGGTGGCATAAGGATGGACACATGGGACTGAGAGGATTGGTGAGATTGGGTGAGCAAATGCAGACCCTTTAGAGCAGTAATGCATGGCAGCCATTCCATTGGTCACAACTCTCCAGGTTGAAGGGAATATTACTACAGCTATAAAATGTATAGGAAACCTAGAGAATGGACACACTGTGAATATGAAAGGTCTCTAAAACTCAACGAATAATCCCTCTCCATGTGCTCCAGTTTGACTTTCCAACTGCTTTACTATCAATCTCCCAACTTGGAGAGACAGCACCTTTAACCTCCTGGTGTGCACATGTTGCCAATTTGGCAAAGGATGAAAGGGAAGAGGGAGAACCAATGAGAGAGTAGCTGTTAGACATTTGGACGGGCATATTTCTTTCTTATTTCCCGGCAGGAAGAAGAATTAACCAAAGTCTCAGCCACCCAGCGAAAACCAGTATAGGTCCTGAACCAAAATATTGCACTTGCGTTCAGCTCACAACAAACGAGTTAAATAATGGAGCTCAGGGACACAGCAATTCACAAACTGGCAGAGTAATAAAGCGCAACTATCGTCCAAAAATCTGTTGAGGGAAGTCAACGAGGCGGACTTGAAAGCGAGGCAGAATAGCAGGAAACAGATTTCAAGAGCCACGTTGGAATCGCCTTTAAAGCACAGGAAGAGGGGCACAACTTCGACAATGATGCACTTGGCCAAAAATGGCGTATGCGTTTTCTCCTGAATATATTCAGGAGAAAACGCATACGCCATTTTTGGCCAAGCAAGCAAGCGGGCAATGCAAATCTGCACTAAAAAGAAGAATCACTTCCCACCAGTCAAAAGGGACATCCACAAAATGGGTAAAAACCAGAAAGTCAAGGCAGGCCCTGGAGAACAGGGAGCCTTGTTATGCTGATGGGCGGCATGTAAATTGCCAACTGCCTCCCTGGAGGAGTGCATTGTGTTCCCTAAAACAAGTAAACAACAGAGCTACAGAGCCAAGGGCACTTCCAGTCTAGGGAATATACCTTGGGAAAACTGAAAATCATAAAGACAGAGCCACCCCAAAATTTAGGGCTGCACTGCTTCCAGGAACCTCAACTTGGGTAAACCTTAAATATCCCAGGAAATATAAAAATGGTTCAAAAAATTGTGGTACTTATGTACGGTGGAATATCCCACAGCCATGAAATCAATGTCATAAGACCAGTAGCAGTTAAATGAGTGGATTCAGGTACGATGATTCTAAGTGAAAGAAGTCACACAGAAAAAGAAACTTATCATAAGATATCACTTATGAAGATCCTGTAAACATGGCTACACATGAACTGAGTTAGGAAAGAGAACAGAGTCTCACATTTAGAAAACACTCTTATGCCTGCTTAAGGGGGAAGGAGAGGTGGGGTGATACATAAAACCAGAGTTTGATATAAGCACAGGTACCGTTCAAAAACCAACTATGGAATAGACAAGACTTACACCTTCCTCAGTGAAAGGGATTCAAAACCCCATATTTCCCACAGAGGAATATATCGGACTACTAATAATCTTAAAACCTATGTATTGATATGTCTCTTTTAGGGAATCAAGTGTGTCTGGACTGGCATAAACATGGCATCGAGAATCATCTCAAACCCACTATAAAAAGGAATTTCAAAAATAAAACAAAAAAACAGGGAAATTCTTTACAATTCCTTCAGGGTCTCTGATGAAACCTGGCATGACCCTATCTACAACGACAGCTGGATGTGGCATAAGGCAGGACACATGGGACTGAGAGGATTGGTGAGATTGGGTGAACAAATGCAGACCATATAAAGCAATAATGCATGGCACCCATTTCATGGGTCCCAACTCTCCAGGTTGAAGGGAATATTACTGCAGCTATAAAATGTACGGGAAACCTAGAGAATGGACACACTGTGAATATGAAAGGTCTCTAAAACTCAACGAATAGTCCCTCTTCTGGTGCTCCGGTTTGACTTTCCAACTGCTTTACTATCAATCTCCCAACTTTCAGAGACAGCCCCTTTAACCTCCTGGTTCTCACAGGTTGCCAATTTGGCAGAGGATGAAAGGGAAGTGGGAGAACCAATGAGAGAGTAGCTGTTAGGCATTTGGACTGGCACATGTCACTCTTATTTCCCGGGAGGGAGAAGAATTAACCAAAGTCTCAGCCACCCACCGCGATCCAGTATAGGTCCTGAACCGAAATATTGGACTTGCGTTCAGCTCACAAAAAATGAGTTAAATTATGGACCTCAGGGGCACAGCAATTCACAAACTGGTAGAGTAATAAAGGACAACTATCGTACAAAAATCTGTTGAGGGAAGGCAACGAGGCGGAATTGAAAGCGAGGCAGAATAGAAGGAAACACATTTCAACAGATACGTTGGAATCGCCTTTAAAGCACAGGAAGAGGGGTACAACTTCGACAATGATTCACTTGCCCAAAAAGGGTGAAAGCGTTTTCTCCTGAATATATTCAGGAGAAAACGCATACACCCATTTTGGCCAATCAAGAAAGCGGGCAATGCAAATCTGCACTACAAAGAAGTATGACTTCCCACAGTTCAAAAGGGACCTCCACAAAATGGGTAAAAAGCAGAAATGCAAGACAGGGCCTGGAGAACAGGGAGCCTTGTTATGCTGATGGGCGGGATGTAAATTGCCAACTGCCTCTCTGGACGAGTGCATTGTGCTCCCTAAAAGAAGGAAAAAACAGAGCTACAGAGCCAGGGGCACTTCCAGACTAGGGTATGTACCTTGGGAAAACTGAAAATCAATAAGACAGAGCCACCCCAAAATTTAGGGCTGCACTGCTTACAAGAACCTCAACTTGGGTACACATTAAGTATCCCAGGAAAGATAAAAATCGTTCAAAAAATAGTGGTATTTACGTACGATGGAATATCCCTCAGCCATGCCATCAATGTCATAAGAACAGCAGCAGCAAAATGAGTTGATTCTGGTACGATTATTCTAAGTGAAATAAGTCACACAGAAAAAGAAACTTATCATAAGATATCACTTAAGAAGATCCTGTAAACATTGCTACACATGAACTGAGTTACGAAAGAGAAGAGTCTCACATTTAGAAAACATTCTTATGCCTGCTTAAGGGGGAAGGAGAGGTGGGGTGATGCATAAAACCAGAGTTTGATATAAGCACAGGTACCGTTCAAAAGCCAACTATGGAATAGACAAGACTTACACCTTCCTCAGTGAAAGGGACTCAAAACCCCATATTTCCCACAGAGTAATATATCTGACTACTAACAGTCATAAAACCTATGTATTGATATGTCTCTTTAAGGGAATCGAGTGTGTCTAGACTGGCTTAAACATGACACCAAGAATCAGCTCAAACCCACTATAAAAAGGAATTTCAAAAACAAAACAAAAAAACAGGGAAATTCTTTACAATTCCTTCAGGGTCTCTGATGAATCCTGGAATGACCCTATCTACAATGACAGCTGGAGGTGGCATAAGGATGGACACATGGGACTGAGAGGATTGGTGAGATTGGGTGAGCAAATGCAGACCCTTTAAAGCAATAATGCATAGCAGCCATTCCATTGGTCACAACTCTCCAGGTTGAAGGGAATATTACTACAGCTATAACATGTACAGGAAACCTAGAGAATGGACACACTGTGAATATGAAAGGTCTCTAAACCTCAACGAATAATCCCTCTCCTTGTGCTCCAGTTTGACTTTCCAACTGCTTTACTATCAATCTCCCAACTTGGAGAGACAGCACCTTTAACCTCCTGGTGTGCACATGTTGCCAATTTGGCAAAGGATGAAAGGGAAGAGGGAGAACCAATGAGAGTGTAGCTGTTAGACATTTGGACGGGCACATTTCTTTCTTATTTCCCGGGAGGAAGAAGAATTAACCAAAGTCTCAGCCACCCAGCAAAAACCAGTATAGGTCCTGAACCAAAATATTGGACTTGCGTTCAGCTCACAAAAAACGAGTTAAAAAATGGAGCTCAGGGACACAGCAATTCACAAACCGGCAGAGTAATAAAGGGCAGCTATCGTCCAAAAATCTGTTGAGGGAAGTCAACGAGGCGAACTTGAAAGCGAGGCAGAATAGCAGGAAACAGATTTCAAGAGCCACCTTGGAATCGCCTTTAAAGCACAGGAAGAGGGGCACAACTTCGACAATGATGCACTTGGCCACAAAGGGCGTATGTGTTTTCTCCTGAGTATATTCAGGAGAAAACGCATACTCCCTTTTTGGCCAAGCAAGCAAGTGGGCAATGCAAATCTGCACTACAAAAAAGTATCACTTCCCACCGGTCAAAAGGGACATCCACAAAATGGGTAAAAACCAGAAAGGCAAGACAGGCCCTGAAGAACAGGGAGCCTTGTTATGCTGATGGGCGGCATGTAAATTGCCAACTGCCTCCCTGGAGGAGTGCATTGTGTTCCCTAAAACAAGTAAACAACAGAGCTACAGAGCCAAGGACACTTCCAGTCTAGGGAATATACCTTGGGAAAACTGAAAATCAATAAGACAGAGCCACCCCAAAATTTAGGGCTGCACTGCTTACAAGAACCTCAACTTGGGTACACCTTAAATATCCCAGGAAAGATAAAAATCGTTCAAAATATAGTGGTATTTACGTACGATGGAATATCCCTCAGCCACGCCATCAATGTCATAAGAACAGCAGCAGCAAAATGAATTGATTCAGGTACGATGATTCTAAGTGAAATAAGTCACACAGAAAAAGAAACTTATGATAAGATATCACTTAATAAGATCCTGTAAACATTGCTACACATGAACTGATTTAGGAAAGAGAACAGAGTCTCACATTTAGAAAACACTCTTATGCCTGCTTAAGGGGGAAGGAGAGGTGGGGTGATACATAAAACCAGAGTTTGATATAAGCACAGGTACCGTTCAAAAACCAACTATGGAATAGACAAGACTTACACCTTCCTCAGTGAAAGGGACTCAAAACCCCATATTTCCCACAGAGTAATATATCTGACTAGTAAGAATCATAAAACCTATGTATTGATATGTCTCTTTAAGGGAATCGAGTGTGTCTAGACTGGCTTAAACATGACACCAAGAATCAGCTCAAACCCACTATCAAATGGAATTTCAAAAACAAAACACTAAAACAGGGAAATTCTTTACAATTCCTTCAGGGTCTCTGATGAATCCTGGAATGACCCTATCTACAATGACAGCTGGAGGTGGCATAAGGATGGACACATGGGACTGAGAGGATTGGTGAGATTGGGTGAGCAAATGCAGACCCTTTAGAGCAGTAATGCATGGCAGCCATTCCATTGGTCACAACTCTCCAGGTTGAAGGGAATATTACTACAGCTATAAAATGTATAGGAAACCTAGAGAATGGACACACTGTGAATAAGAAAGGTCTCTAAAACTCAACGAATAATCCCTCTCCATGTGCTCCAGTTTGACTTTCCAACTGCTTTACTATCAATCTCCCAACTTGGAGAGACAGCACCTTTAACATCCTGGTGTGCACATGTTGCCAATTTGGCAAAGGATGAAAGGGAAGAGGGAGAACCAATGAGAGAGTGGCTGTTAGACATTTGGACGGGCATATTTCTTTCTTATTTCCCGGCAGGAAGAAGAATTAACCAAAGTCTCAGCCACCCAGCGAAAACCAGTATAGGTCCTGAACCAAAATATTGCACTTGCGTTCAGCTCACAACAAACGAGTTAAAAAATGGAGCTCAGGGACACAGCAATTCACAAACTGGCAGAGTAATAAAGCGCAACTATCGTCCAAAAATCTGTTGAGGGAAGTCAACGAGGCGGACTTGAAAGCGAGGCAGAATAGCAGGAAACAGATTTCAAGAGCCACGTTGGAATCGCCTTTAAAGCACAGGAAGAGGGGCAGAACTTCGACAATGATGCACTTGGCCAAAAATGGCGTATGCGTTTTCTCCTGAATATATTCAGGAGAAAACGCATACGCCATTTTTGGCCAAGCAAGCAAGCGGGCAATGCAAATCTGCACTAAAAAGAAGAATCACTTCCCACCAGTCAAAAGGGACATCCACAAAATGGGTAAAAACCAGAAAGTCAAGGCAGGCCCTGGAGAACAGGGAGCCTTGTTATGCTGATGGGCGGCATGTAAATTGCCAACTGCCTCCCTGGAGGAGTGCATTGTGTTCCCTAAAACAAGTAAACAACAGAGCTACAGAGCCAAGGGCACTTCCAGTCTAGGGAATATACCTTGGGAAAACTGAAAATCATAAAGACAGAGCCACCCCAAAATTTAGGGCTGCACTGCTTCCAGGAACCTCAACTTGGGTAAACCTTAAATATCCCAGGAAATATAAAAATGGTTCAAAAAATTGTGGTACTTATGTACGGTGGAATATCCCACAGCCATGAAATCAATGTCATAAGACCAGTAGCAGTTAAATGAGTGGATTCAGGTACGATGATTCTAAGTGAAAGAAGTCACACAGAAAAAGAAACTTATCATAAGATATCACTTATGAAGATCCTGTAAACATGGCTACACATGAACTGAGTTAGGAAAGAGAACAGAGTCTCACATTTAGAAAACACTCTTATGCCTGCTTAAGGGGGAAGGAGAGGTGGGGTGATACATAAAACCAGAGTTTGATATAAGCACAGGTACCGTTCAAAAACCAACTATGGAATAGACAAGACTTACACCTTCCTCAGTGAAAGGGATTCAAAACCCCATATTTCCCACAGAGGAATATATCGGACTACTAATAATCTTAAAACCTATGTATTGATATGTCTCTTTTAGGGAATCAAGTGTGTCTGGACTGGCATAAACATGGCATCGAGAATCATCTCAAACCCACTATAAAAAGGAATTTCAAAAATAAAACAAAAACACAGGGAAATTCTTTACAATTCCTTCAGGGTCTCTGATGAAACCTGGCATGACCCTATCTACAACGACAGCTGGATGTGGCATAAGGCAGGACACATGGGACTGAGAGGATTGGTGAGATTGGGTGAACAAATGCAGACCCTATAAAGCAATAATGCATGGCACCCATTCCATGGGTCCCAACTCTCCAGGTTGAAGGGAATATTACTGCAGCTATAAAATGTACGGGAAACCTAGAGAATGGACACACTGTGAATATGAAAGGTCTCTAAAACTCAACGAATAGTCCCTCTTCTGGTGCTCCGGTTTGACTTTCCAACTGCTTTACTATCAATCTCCCAACTTTCAGAGACAGCCCCTTTAACCTCCTGGTTCTCACAGGTTGCCAATTTGGCAGAGGATGAAAGGGAAGTGGGAGAACCAATGAGAGAGTAGCTGTTAGGCATTTGGACTGGCACTTGTCACTCTTATTTCCCGGGAGGGAGAAGAATTAACCAAAGTCTCAGCCACCCACCGCGATCCAGTATAGGTCCTGAACCAAAATATTGGACTTGCGTTCAGCTCACAAAAAATGAGTTAAATTATGGACCTCAGGGGCTCAGCAATTCACAAACTGGTAGAGTAATAAAGGGCAGCTATCGTCCAAAAATCTGTTGAGGGAAGTCAACGAGGCGAACTTGAAAGCGAGGCAGAATAGCAGGAAACAGATTTCAAGAGCCACCTTGGAATCGCCTTTAAAGCACAGGAAGAGGGGCACAACTTCGACAATGATGCACTTGGCCACAAAGGGCGTATGTGTTTTCTCCTGAATATATTCAGGAGAAAACGCATACTCCCTTTTTGGCCAAGCAAGAAAGCGGGCAATGCAAATCTGCACTACAAAAAAGTATCACTTCCCACCGGTCAAAAGGGACATCCACAAAATGGGTAAAAACCGGAAAGGCAAGACAGTCCCTGAAGAACAGGGAGCCTTGTTATGCTGATGGGCGGCATGTAAATTGCCAACTGCCTCCCTGGAGGAGTGCACTGTGTTCCCTAAAACAAGTAAACAACAGAGCTACAGAGCCAAGGACACTTCCAGTCTAGGGAATATACATTGGGAAAACTGAAAATCAATAAGACAGAGCCACCCCAAAATTTAGGGCTGCACTGCTTACAAGAACCTCAACTTGGGTACACCTTAAATATCCCAGGAAAGATAAAAATCGTTCAAAATATAGTGGTATTTACGTACGATGGAATATCCCTCAGCCACGCCATCAATGTCATAAGAACAGCAGCAGCAAAATGAATTGATTCAGGTACGATTATTCTAAGTGAAATAAGTCACACAGAAAAAGAAACTTATCATAAGATATCACTTATGAAGATCCTGTAAACATTGCTACACATGAACTGATTTAGGAAAGAGAACAGAGTCTCACATTTAGAAAACACTCTTATGCCTGCTTAAGGGGGAAGGAGAGGTGGGGTGATACATAAAACCAGAGTTTGATATAAGCACAGGTACCGTTCAAAAACCAACTATGGAATAGACAAGACTTACACCTTCCTCAGTGAAAGGGATTCAAAACCCCATATTTCCCACAGAGGAATATATCGGACTACTAATAATCTTAAAACCTATGTATTGATATGTCTCTTTTAGGGAATCAAGTGTGTCTGGACTGGCATAAACATGGCATCGAGAATCATCTCAAACCCACTATAAAAAGGAATTTCAAAAATAAAACAAAAAAACAGGGAAATTCTTTACAATTCCTTCAGGGTCTCTGATGAAACCTGGCATGACCCTATCTACAACGACAGCTGGATGTGGCATAAGGCAGGACACATGGGACTGAGAGGATTGGTGAGATTGGGTGAACAAATGCAGACCCTATAAAGCAATAATGCATGGCACCCATTTCATGGGTCCCAACTCTCCAGGTTGAAGGGAATATTACTGCAGCTATAAAATGTACGGGAAACCTAGAGAATGGACACACTGTGAATATGAAAGGTCTCTAAAACTCAACGAATAGTCCCTCTTCTGGTGCTCCGGTTTGACTTTCCAACTGCTTTACTATCAATCTCCCAACTTTCAGAGACAGCCCCTTTAACCTCCTGGTTCTCACAGGTTGCCAATTTGGCAGAGGATGAAAGGGAAGTGGGAGAACCAATGAGAGAGTAGCTGTTAGGCATTTGGACTGGCACATGTCACTCTTATTTCCCGGGAGGGAGAAGAAATAACCAAAGTCTCAGCCACCCACCGCGATCCAGTATAGGTCCTGAACCGAAATATTGGACTTGCGTTCAGCTCACAAAAAATGAGTTAAATTATGGACCTCAGGGGCACAGCAATTCACAAACTGGTAGAGTAATAAAGGACAACTATCGTACAAAAATCTGTTGAGGGAAGTCAACGAGGCGGAATTGAAAGCGAGGCAGAATAGAAGGAAACACATTTCAACAGATACGTTGGAATCGCCTTTAAAGCACAGGAAGAGGGGTACAACTTCGACAATGATGCACTTGGCCAAAAATGGCGTATGCGTTTTCTCCTGAATATATTCAGGAGAAAACGCATACACCCATTTTGGCCAATCAAGAAAGCGGGCAATGCAAATCTGCACTACAAAGAAGTATCACTTCCCACAGTTCAAAAGGGACCTCCACAAAATGGGTAAAAAGCAGAAATGCAAGACACGGCCTGGAGAACAGGGAGCCTTGTTATGCTGATGGGCGGGATGTAAATTGCCAACTGCCTCTCTGGACGAGTGCATTGTGTTCCCTAAAAGAAGGAAAAAACAGAGCTACAGAGCCAGGGGCACTTCCAGACTAGGGTATGTACCTTGGGAAAACTGAAAATCAATAAGACAGAGCCACCCCAAAATTTAGGGCTGCACTGCTTACAAGAACCTCAAATTGGGTACACATTAAGTATCCCAGGAAAGATAAAAATCGTTCAAAAAATAGTGGTATTTACGTACGATGGAATATCCCTCAGCCATGCCATCAATGTCATAAGAACAGCAGCAGCAAAATGAGTTGATTCTGGTACGATTATTCTAAGTGAAATAAGTCACACAGAAAAAGAAACTTATCATAAGATATCACTTAAGAAGATCCTGTAAACATTGCTACACATGAACTGAGTTACAAAAGAGAAGAGTCTCACATTTAGAAAACATTCTTATGCCTGCTTAAGGGGGAAGGAGAGGTGGGGTGATGCATAAAACAAGAGTTTGATATAAGCACTGGTACCGTTCAAAAGCCAACTATGGAATAGACAAGACTTACACCTTCCTCAGTGAAAGGGACTCAAAACCCCATATTTCCCACAGAGTAATATATCTGACTACTAACAGTCATAAAACCTATGTATTGATATGTCTCTTTAAGGGAATCGAGTGTGTCTAGACTGGCTTAAACATGACACCAAGAATCAGCTCAAACCCACTATAAAAAGGAGTTTCAAAAACAAAACAAAAAAACAGGGAAATTCTTTACAATTCCTTCAGGGTCTCTGATGAATCCTGGAATGACCCTATCTACAATGACAGCTGGAGGTGGCATAAGGATGGACACATGGGACTGAGAGGATTGGTGAGATTGGGTGAGCAAATGCAGACCCTTTAAAGCAATAATGCATGGCAGCCATTCCATTGGTCACAACTCTCCAGGTTGAAGGGAATATTACTACAGCTATAACATGTACAGGAAACCTAGAGAATGGACACA
The DNA here is from genome assembly GCF_964341445.2 of Mesoplodon mirus. Lineage (NCBI taxonomy): Eukaryota > Metazoa > Chordata > Mammalia > Artiodactyla > Ziphiidae > Mesoplodon > Mesoplodon mirus. The sequence continues at coordinate 367,820 of NW_028295469.1, forward strand.
CTGTGAATATGAAAGGTCTCTAAACCTCAACGAATAATCCCTCTCCTTGTGCTCCAGTTTGACTTTCCAACTGCTTTACTATCAATCTCCCAACTTGGAGAGACAGCACCTTTAACCTCCTGGTGTGCACATGTTGCCAATTTGGCAAAGGATGAAAGGGAAGAGGGAGAACCAATGAGAGTGTAGCTGTTAGACATTTGGACGGGCACATTTCTTTCTTATTTCCCGGGAGGAAGAAGAATTAACCAAAGTCTCAGCCACCCAGCCAAAACCAGTATAGGTCCTGAACCAAAATATTGGACTTGCGTTCAGCTCACAAAAAACGAGTTAAAAAATGGAGCTCAGGGACACAGCAATTCACAAACCGGCAGAGTAATAAAGGGCAGCTATCGTCCAAAAATCTGTTGAGGGAAGTCAACGAGGCGAACTTGAAAGCGAGGCAGAATAGCAGGAAACAGATTTCAAGAGCCACCTTGGAATCGCCTTTAAAGCACAGGAAGAGGGGCACAACTTCGACAATGATGCACTTGGCCACAAAGGGCGTATGTGTTTTCTCGTGAATATATTCAGGAGAAAACGCATACTCCCTTTTTGGCCAAGCAAGCAAGTGGGCAATGCAAATCTGCACTACAAAAAAGTATCACTTCCCACCGGTCAAAAGGGACATCCACAAAATGGGTAAAAACCAGAAAGGCAAGACAGGCCCTGAAGAACAGGGAGCCTTGTTATGCTGATGGGCGGCATGTAAATTGCCAACTGCCTCCCTGGAGGAGTGCATTGTGTTCCCTAAAACAAGTAAACAAGAGAGCTACAGAGCCAAGGACACTTCCAGTCTAGGGAATATACCTTGGGAAAACTGAAAATCAATAAGACAGAGCCACCCCAAAATTTAGGGCTGCACTGCTTACAAGAACCTCAACTTGGGTACACCTTAAATATCCCAGGAAAGATAAAAATCGTTCAAAATATAGTGGTATTTACGTACGATGGAATATCCCTCAGCCACGCCATCAATGTCATAAGAACAGCAGCAGCAAAATGAATTGATTCAGGTACGATGATTCTAAGTGAAATAAGTCACACAGAAAAAGAAACTTATGATAAGATATCACTTAATAAGATCCTGTAAACATTGCTACACATGAACTGATTTAGGAAAGAGAACAGAGTCTCACATTTAGAAAACACTCTTATGCCTGCTTAAGGCGGAAGGAGAGGTGGGGTGATACATAAAACCAGAGTTTGATATAAGCACAGGTACCGTTCAAAAACCAACTATGGAATAGACAAGACTTACACCTTCCTCAGTGAAAGGGACTCAAAACCCCATATTTCCCACAGAGTAATATATCTGACTAGTAAGAATCATAAAACCTATGTATTGATATGTCTCTTTAAGGGAATCGTGTGTGTCTAGACTGGCTTAAACATGACACCAAGAATCAGCTCAAACCCACTATCAAATGGAATTTCAAAAACAAAACAAAAAAACAGGGAAATTCTTTACAATTCCTTCAGGGTCTCTGATGAATCCTGGAATGACCCTATCTACAATGACAGCTGGAGGTGGCATAAGGATGGACACATGGGACTGAGAGGATTGGTGAGATTGGGTGAGCAAATGCAGACCCTTTAGAGCAGTAATGCATGACAGCCATTCCATTGGTCACAACTCTCCAGGTTGAAGGGAATATTACTACAGCTATAAAATGTATAGGAAACCTAGAGAATGGACACACTGTGAATATGAAAGGTCTCTAAAACTCAACGAATAATCCCTCTCTATGTGCTCCAGTTTGACTTTCCAACTGCTTTACTATCAATCTCCCAACTTGGAGAGACAGCACCTTTAACCTCCTGGTGTGCACATGTTGCCAATTTGGCAAAGGATGAAAGGGAAGAGGGAGAACCAATGAGAGAGTAGCTGTTAGACATTTGGACGGGCATATTTCTTTCTTATTTCCCGGCAGGAAGAAGAATTAACCAAAGTCTCAGCCACCCAGCGAAAACCAGTATAGGTCCTGAACCAAAATATTGCACTTGCGTTCAGCTCACAACAAACGAGTTAAAAATGGAGCTCAGGGACACAGCAATTCACAAACTGGCAGAGTAATAAAGCGCAACTATCGTCCAAAAATCTGTTGAGGGAAGTCAACGAGGCGGACTTGAAAGCGAGGCAGAATAGCAGGAAACAGATTTCAAGAGCCACGTTGGAATCGCCTTTAAAGCACAGGAAGAGGGGCAGAACTTCGACAATGATGCACTTGGCCAAAAATGGCGTATGCGTTTTCTCCTGAATATATTCAGGAGAAAACGCATACACCATTTTTGGCCAAGCAAGCAAGCGGGCAATGCAAATCTGCACTAAAAAGAAGAATCACTTCCCACCAGTCAAAAGGGACATCCACAAAATGGGTAAAAACCAGAAAGTCAAGGCAGGCCCTGGAGAACAGGGAGCCTTGTTATGCTGATGGGCGGCATGTAAATTGCCAACTGCCTCCCTGGAGGAGTGCATTGTGTTCCCTAAAACAAGTAAACAACAGAGCTACAGAGCCAAGGGCACTTCCAGTCTAGGGAATATACCTTGGGAAAACTGAAAATCATAAAGACAGAGCCACCCCAAAATTTAGGGCTGCACTGCTTCCAGGAACCTCAACTTGGGTAAACCTTAAATATCCCAGGAAATATAAAAATGGTTCAAAAAATTGTGGTACTTATGTACGGTGGAATATCCCACAGCCATGAAATCAATGTCATAAGACCAGTAGCAGTTAAATGAGTGGATTCAGGTACGATGATTCTAAGTGAAAGAAGTCACACAGAAAAAGAAACTTATCATAAGATATCACTTATGAAGATCCTGTAAACTTGGCTACACATGAACTGAGTTAGGAAAGAGAACAGAGTCTCACATTTAGAAAACACTCTTATGCCTGCTTAAGGGGGAAGGAGAGGTGGTGTGATACATAAAACCAGAGTTTGATATAAGCACAGGTACCGTTCAAAAACCAACTATGGAATAGACAAGACTTACACCTTCCTCAGTGAAAGGGATTCAAAACCCCATATTTCCCACAGAGGAATATATCGGACTACTAATAATCTTAAAACCTATGTATTGATATGTCTCTTTTAGGGAATCAAGTGTGTCTGGACTGGCATAAACATGGCATCGAGAATCATCTCAAACCCACTATAAAAAGGAATTTCAAAAATAAAACAAAAAAACAGGGAAATTCTTTACAATTCCTTCAGGGTCTCTGATGAAACCTGGCATGACCCTATCTACAACGACAGCTGGATGTGGCATAAGGCAGGACACATGGGACTGAGAGGATTGGTGAGATTGGGTGAACAAATGCAGACCCTATAAAGCAATAATGCATGGCACCCATTCCATGGGTCCCAACTCTCCAGGTTGAAGGGAATATTACTGCAGCTATAAAATGTACGGGAAACCTAGAGAATGGACACACTGTGAATACGAAAGGTCTCTAAAACTCAACGAATAGTCCCTCTTCTGGTGCTCCGGTTTGACTTTCCAACTGCTTTACTATCAATCTCCCAACTTTCAGAGACAGCCCCTTTAACCTCCTGGTTCTCACAGGTTGCCAATTTGGCAGAGGATGAAAGGGAAGTGGGAGAACCAATGAGAGAGTAGCTGTTAGGCATTTGGACTGGCACATGTCACTCTTATTTCCCGGGAGGGAGAAGAATTAACCAAAGTCTCAGCCACCCACCGCGATCCAGTATAGGTCCTGAACCGAAATATTGGACTTGCGTTCAGCTCACAAAAAATGAGTTAAATTATGGACCTCAGGGGCACAGCAATTCACAAACTGGTAGAGTAATAAAGGACAACTATCGTACAAAAATCTGTTGAGGGAAGGCAACGAGGCGGAATTGAAAGCGAGGCAGAATAGAAGGAAACACATTTCAACAGATACGTTGGAATCGCCTTTAAAGCACAGGAAGAGGGGTACAACTTCGACAATGATTCACTTGGCCAAAAAGGGTGAAAGCGTTTTCTCCTGAATATATTCAGGAGAAAACGCATACACCCATTTTGGCCAATCAAGAAAGTGGGCAATGCAAATCTGCACTACAAAGAAGTATCACTTCCCACAGTTCAAAAGGGACCTCCACAAAATGGGTAAAAAGCAGAAATGCAAGACAGGGCCTGGAGAACAGGGAGCCTTGTTATGCTGATGGGCGGGATGTAAATTGCCAACTGCCTCTCTGGACGAGTGCATTGTGTTCCCTAAAAGAAGGAAAAAACAGAGCTACAGAGCCAGGGGCACTTCCAGACTAGGGTATGTACCTTGGGAAAACTGAAAATCAATAAGACAGAGCCACCCCAAAATTTAGGGCTGCACTGCTTACAAGAACCTCAACTTGGGTACACATTAAGTATCCCAGGAAAGATAAAAATCGTTCAAAAAATAGTGGTATTTACGTACGATGGAATATCCCTCAGCCATGCCATCAATGTCATAAGAACAGCAGCAGCAAAATGAGTTGATTCTGGTACGATTATTCTAAGTGAAATAAGTCACACAGAAAAAGAAACTTATCATAAGATATCACTTAAGAAGATCCTGTAAACATTGCTACACATGAACTGAGTTACGAAAGAGAAGAGTCTCACATTTAGAAAACATTCTTATGCCTGCTTAAGGGGGAAGGAGAGGTGGGGTGATGCATAAAACCAGAGTTTGATATAAGCACAGGTACCGTTCAAAAGCCAACTATGGAATAGACAAGACTTACACCTTCCTCAGTGAAAGGGACTCAAACCCCCATATTTCCCACAGAGTAATATATCTGACTAGTAAGAGTCATAAAACCTACGTATTGATATGTTTCTTTAAGGGAATCGAGTGTGTCTAGACTGGCTTAAACATGACACCAAGAATCAGCTCAAACCCACTATAAAAAGGAATTTCAAAAACAAAACAAAAAAACAGGGAAATTCTTTACAATTCCTTCAGGGTCTCTGATGAATCCTGGAATGACCCTATCTACAATGACAGCTGGAGGTGGCATAAGGATGGACACATGGGACTGAGAGGATTGGTGAGATTGGGTGAGCAAATGCAGACCCTTTAAAGCAATAATGCATGGCAGCCATTCCATTGGTCACAACTCTCCAGGTTGAAGGGAATATTACTACAGCTATAACATGTACAGGAAACCTAGAGAATGGACACACTGTGAATATGAAAGGTCTCTAAACCTCAACGAATAATCCCTCTCCTTGTGCTCCAGTTTGACTTTCCAACTGCTTTACTATCAATCTCCCAACTTGGAGAGACAGCACCTTTAACCTCCTGGTGTGCACATGTTGCCAATTTGGCAAAGGATGAAAGGGAAGAGGGAGAACCAATGAGAGTGTAGCTGTTAGACATTTGGACGGGCACATTTCTTTCTTATTTCCCGGGAGGAAGAAGAATTAACCAAAGTCTCAGCCACCCAGCCAAAACCAGTATAGGTCCTGAACCAAAATATTGGACTTGCGTTCAGCTCACAAAAAACGAGTTAAAAAATGGAGCTCAGGGACACAGCAATTCACAAACCGGCAGAGTAATAAAGGGCAGCTATCGTCCAAAAATCTGTTGAGGGAAGTCAACGAGGTGAACTTGAAAGCGAGGCAGAATAGCAGGAAACAGATTTCAAGAGCCACCTTGGAATCGCCTTTAAAGCACAGGAAGAGGGGCACAACTTCGACAATGATGCACTTGGCCACAAAGGGCGTATGTGTTTTCTCCTGAATATATTCAGGAGAAAACGCATACTCCCTTTTTGGCCAAGCAAGCAAGTGGGCAATGCAAATCTGCACTACAAAAAAGTATCACTTCCCACCGGTCAAAAGGGACATCCACAAAATGGGTAAAAACCAGAAAGGCAAGACAGGCCCTGAAGAACAGGGAGCCTTGTTATGCTGATGGGCGGCATGTAAATTGCCAACTGCCTCCCTGGAGGAGTGCATTGTGTTCCCTAAAACAAGTAAACAAGAGAGCTACAGAGCCAAGGACACTTCCAGTCTAGGGAATATACCTTGGTAAAACTGAAAATCAATAAGACAGAGCCACCCCAAAATTTAGGGCTGCACTGCTTACAAGAACCTCAACTTGGGTACACCTTAAATATCCCAGGAAGGATAAAAATCGTTCAAAATATAGTGGTATTTACGTACGATGGAATATCCCTCAGCCACGCCATCAATGTCATAAGAACAGAAGCAGCAAAATGAATTGATTCAGGTACGATGATTCTAAGTGAAATAAGTCACACAGAAAAAGAAACTTATGATAAGATATCACTTAATAAGATCCTGTAAACATTGCTACACATGAACTGATTTAGGAAAGAGAACAGAGTCTCACATTTAGAAAACACTCTTATGCCTGCTTAAGGGGGAAGGAGAGGTGGGGTGATACATAAAACCAGAGTTTGATATAAGCACAGGTACCGTTCAAAAACCAACTATGGAATAGACAAGACTTACACCTTCCTCAGTGAAAGGGACTCAAAACCCCATATTTCCCACAGAGTAATATATCTGACTAGTAAGAATCATAAAACCTATGTATTGATATGTCTCTTTAAGGGAATCGAGTGTGTCTAGACTGGCTTAAACATGACACCAAGAATCAGCTCAAACCCACTATCAAATGGAATTTCAAAAACAAAACACTAAAACAGGGAAATTCTTTACAATTCCTTCAGGGTCTCTGATGAATCCTGGAATGACCCTATCTACAATGACAGCTGGAGGTGGCATAAGGATGGACACATGGGACTGAGAGGATTGGTGAGATTGGGTGAGCAAATGCAGACCCTTTAGAGCAGTAATGCGTGGCAGCCATTCCATTGGTCACAACTCTCCAGGTTGAAGGGAATATTACTACAGCTATAAAATGTATAGGAAACCTAGAGAATGGACACACTGTGAATATGAAAGGTCTCTAAAACTCAACGAATAATCCCTCTCCATGTGCTCCAGTTTGACTTTCCAACTGCTTTACTATCAATCTCCCAACTTGGAGAGACAGCACCTTTAACCTCCTGGTGTGCACATGTTGCCAATTTGGCAAAGGATGAAAGGGAAGAGGGAGAACCAATGAGAGTGTAGCTGTTAGACATTTGGACGGGCATATTTCTTTCTTATTTCCCGGCAGGAAGAAGAATTAACCAAAGTCTCAGCCACCCAGCGAAAACCAGTATAGGTCCTGAACCAAAATATTGCACTTGCGTTCAGCTCACAACGAACGAGTTAAAAAATGGAGCTCAGGGACACAGCAATTCACAAACTGGCAGAGTAATAAAGCGCAACTATCGTCCAAAAATCTGTTGAGGGAAGTCAACGAGGCGGACTTGAAAGCGAGGCAGAATAGCAGGAAACAGATTTCAAGAGCCACGTTGGAATCGCCTTTAAAGCACAGGAAGAGGGGCACAACTTCGACAATGATGCACTTGGCCAAAAATGGCGTATGCGTTTTCTCCTGAATATATTCAGGAGAAAACGCATACGCCATTTTTGGCCAAGCAAGCAAGCGGGCAATGCAAATCTGCACTAAAAAGAAGAATCACTTCCCACCAGTCAAAAGGGACATCCACAAAATGGGTAAAAACCAGAAAGTCAAGGCAGGCCCTGGAGAACAGGGAGCCTTGTTATGCTGATGGGCGGCATGTAAATTGCCAACTGCCTCCCTGGAGGAGTTCATTGTGTTCCCTAAAACAAGTAAACAACAGAGCTACAGAGCCAAGGGCACTTCCAGTCTAGGGAATATACCTTGGGAAAACTGAAAATCATAAAGACAGAGCCACCCCAAAATTTAGGGCTGCACTGCTTCCAGGAACCTCAACTTGGGTAAACCTTAAATATCCCAGGAAATATAAAAATGGTTCAAAAAATTGTGGTACTTATGTACGGTGGAATATCCCACAGCCATGAAATCAATGTCATAAGACCAGTAGCAGTTAAATGAGTGGATTCAGGTACGATGATTCTAAGTGAAAGAAGTCACACAGAAAAAGAAACTTATCATAAGATATCACTTATGAAGATCCTGTAAACATGGCTACACATGAACTGAGTTAGGAAAGAGAACAGAGTCTCACATTTAGAAAACACTCTTATGCCTGCTTAAGGGGGAAGGAGAGGTGGGGTGATACATAAAACCAGAGTTTGATATAAGCACAGGTACCGTTCAAAAACCAACTATGGAATAGACAAGACTTACACCTTCCTCAGTGAAAGGGATTCAAAACCCCATATTTCCCACAGAGGAATATATCGGACTACTAATAATCTTAAAACCTATGTATTGATATGTCTCTTTTAGGGAATCAAGTGTGTCTGGACTGGCATAAACATGGCATCGAGAATCATCTCAAACCCACTATAAAAAGGAATTTCAAAAATAAAACAAAAACACAGGGAAATTCTTTACAATTCCTTCAGGGTCTCTGATGAAACCTGGCATGACCCTATCTACAACGACAGCTGGATGTGGCATAAGGCAGGACACATGGGACTGAGAGGATTGGTGAGATTGGGTGAACAAATGCAGACCATATAAAGCAATAATGCATGGCACCCATTTCATGGGTCCCAACTCTCCAGGTTGAAGGGAATATTACTGCAGCTATAAAATGTACGGGAAACCTAGAGAATGGACACACTGTGAATATGAAAGGTCTCTAAAACTCAACGAATAGTCCCTCTTCTGGTGCTCCGGTTTGACTTTCCAACTGCTTTACTATCAATCTCCCAACTTTCAGAGACAGCCCCTTTAACCTCCTGGTTCTCACAGGTTGCCAATTTGGCAGAGGATGAAAGGGAAGTGGGAGAACCAATGAGAGAGTAGCTGTTAGGCATTTGGACTGGCACATGTCACTCTTATTTCCCGGGAGGGAGAAGAATTAACCAAAGTCTCAGCCACCCACCGCGATCCAGTATAGGTCCTGAACCGAAATATTGGACTTGCGTTCAGCTCACAAAAAATGAGTTAAATTATGGATCTCAGGGGCACAGCAATTCACAAACTGGTAGAGTAATAAAGGACAACTCTCGTACAAAAATCTGTTGAGGGAAGGCAACGAGGCGGATTTGAAAGCGAGGCAGAATAGAAGGAAACACATTTCAACAGATACGTTGGAATCGCCTTTAAAGCACAGGAAGAGGGGTACAACTTCGACAATGATTCACTTGGCCAAAAAGGGTGAAAGCGTTTTCTCCTGAATATATTCAGGAGAAAACGCATACACCCATTTTGGCCAATCAAGAAAGCGGGCAATGCAAATCTGCACTACAAAGAAGTATCACTTCCCACAGTTCAAAAGGGACCTCCACAAAATGGGTAAAAAGCAGAAATGCAAGACAGGGCCTGGAGAACAGGGAGCCTTGTTATGCTGATGGGCGGGATGTAAATTGCCAACTGCCTCTCTGGACGAGTGCATTGTGTTCCCTAAAAGAAGGAAAAAACAGAGCTACAGAGCCAGGGGCACTTCCAGACTAGGGTATGTACCTTGGGAAAACTGAAAATCAATAAGACAGAGCCACCCCAAAATTTAGGGCTGCACTGCTTACAAGAACCTCAACTTGGGTACACATTAAGTATCCCAGGAAAGATAAAAATCGTTCAAAAAATAGTGGTATTTACGTACGATGGAATATCCCTCAGCCATGCCATCAATGTCATAAGAACAGCAGCAGCAAAATGAGTTGATTCTGGTACGATTATTCTAAGTGAAATAAGTCACACAGAAAAAGAAACTTATCATAAGATATCACTTAAGAAGATCCTGTAAACATTGCTACACATGAACTGAGTTACGAAAGAGAAGAGTCTCACATTTAGAAAACATTCTTATGCCTGCTTAAGGGGGAAGGAGAGGTGGGGTGATGCATAAAACCAGAGTTTGATATAAGCACAGGTACCGTTCAAAAGCCAACTATGGAATAGACAAGACTTACACCTTCCTCAGTGAAAGGGACTCAAAACCCCATATTTCCCACAGAGTAATATATCTGACTACTAACAGTCATAAAACCTATGTATTGATATGTCTCTTTAAGGGAATCGAGTGTGTCTAGACTGGCTTAAACATGACACCAAGAATCAGCTCAAACCCACTATAAAAAGGAATTTCAAAAACAAAACAAAAAAACAGGGAAATTCTTTACAATTCCTTCAGGGTCTCTGATGAATCCTGGAATGACCCTATCTACAATGACAGCTGGAGGTGGCATAAGGATGGACACATGGGACTGAGAGGATTGGTGAGATTGGGTGAGCAAATGCAGACCCTTTAAAGCAATAATGCATAGCAGCCATTCCATTGGTCACAACTCTCCAGGTTGAAGGGAATATTACTACAGCTATAACATGTACAGGAAACCTAGAGAATGGACACACTGTGAATATGAAAGGTCTCTAAACCTCAACGAATAATCCCTCTCCTTGTGCTCCAGTTTGACTTTCCAACTGCTTTACTATCAATCTCCCAACTTGGAGAGACAGCACCTTTAACCTCCTGGTGTGCACATGTTGCCAATTTGGCAAAGGATGAAAGGGAAGAGGGAGAACCAATGAGAGTGTAGCTGTTAGACATTTGGACGGGCACATTTCTTTCTTATTTCCCGGGAGGAAGAAGAATTAACCAAAGTCTCAGCCACCCAGCAAAAACCAGTATAGGTCCTGAACCAAAATATTGGACTTGCGTTCAGCTCACAAAAAACGAGTTAAAAAATGGAGCTCAGGGACACAGCAATTCACAAACCGGCAGAGTAATAAAGGGCAGCTATCGTCCAAAAATCTGTTGAGGGAAGTCAACGAGGCGAACTTGAAAGCGAGGCAGAATAGCAGGAAACAGATTTCAAGAGCCACCTTGGAATCGCCTTTAAAGCACAGGAAGAGGGGCACAACTTCGACAATGATGCACTTGGCCACAAAGGGCGTATGTGTTTTCTCCTGAGTATATTCAGGAGAAAACGCATACTCCCTTTTTGGCCAAGCAAGCAAGTGGGCAATGCAAATCTGCACTACAAAAAAGTATCACTTCCCACCGGTCAAAAGGGACATCCACAAAATGGGTAAAAACCAGAAAGGCAAGACAGGCCCTGAAGAACAGGGAGCCTTGTTATGCTGATGGGCGGCATGTAAATTGCCAACTGCCTCCCTGGAGGAGTGCATTGTGTTCCCTAAAACAAGTAAACAACAGAGCTACAGAGCCAAGGACACTTCCAGTCTAGGGAATATACCTTGGGAAAACTGAAAATCAATAAGACAGAGCCACCCCAAAATTTAGGGCTGCACTGCTTACAAGAACCTCAACTTGGGTACACCTTAAATATCCCAGGAAAGATAAAAATCGTTCAAAATATAGTGGTATTTACGTACGATGGAATATCCCTCAGCCACGCCATCAATGTCATAAGAACAGCAGCAGCAAAATGAATTGATTCAGGTACGATTATTCTAAGTGAAATAAGTCACACAGAAAAAGAAACTTATGATAAGATATCACTTAATAAGATCCTGTAAACATTGCTACACATGAACTGATTTAGGAAAGAGAACAGAGTCTCACATTTAGAAAACACTCTTATGCCTGCTTAAGGGGGAAGGAGAGGTGGGGTGATACATAAAACCAGAGTTTGATATAAGCACAGGTACCGTTCAAAAACCAACTATGGAATAGACAAGACTTACACCTTCCTCAGTGAAAGGGACTCAAAACCCCATATTTCCCACAGAGTAATATATCTGACTAGTAAGAATCATAAAACCTATGTATTGATATGTCTCTTTAAGGGAATCGAGTGTGTCTAGACTGGCTTAAACATGACACCAAGAATCAGGTCAAACCCACTATCAAATGGAATTTCAAAAACAAAACACTAAAACAGGGAAATTCTTTACAATTCCTTCAGGGTCTCTGATGAATCCTGGAATGACCCTATCTACAATGACAGCTGGAGGTGGCATAAGGATGGACACATGGGACTGAGAGGATTGGTGAGATTGGGTGAGCAAATGCAGACCCTTTAGAGCAGTAATGCATGGCAGCCATTCCATTGGTCACAACTCTCCAGGTTGAAGGGAATATTACTACAGCTATAAAATGTATAGGAAACCTAGAGAATGGACACACTGTGAATATGAAAGGTCTCTAAAACTCAACGAATAATCCCTCTCCATGTGCTCCAGTTTGACTTTCCAACTGCTTTACTATCAATCTCCCAACTTGGAGAGACAGCACCTTTAACCTCCTGGTGTGCACATGTTGCCAATTTGGCAAAGGATGAAAGGGAAGAGGGAGAACCAATGAGAGTGTAGCTGTTAGACATTTGGACGGGCATATTTCTTTCTTATTTCCCGGCAGGAAGAAGAATTAACCAAAGTCTCAGCCACCCAGCAAAAACCAGTATAGGTCCTGAACCAAAATATTGCACTTGCGTTCAGCTCACAACAAACGAGTTAAAAAATGGAGCTCAGGGACACAGCAATTCACAAACTGGCAGAGTAATAAAGCGCAACTATCGTCCAAAAATCTGTTGAGGGAAGTCAACGAGGCGGACTTGAAAGCGAGGCAGAATAGCAGGAAACAGATTTCAAGAGCCACGTTGGAATCGCCTTTAAAGCACAGGAAGAGGGGCAGAACTTCGACAATGATGCACTTGGCCAAAAATGGCGTATGCGTTTTCTCCTGAATATATTCAGGAGAAAACGCATACGCCATTTTTGGCCAAGCAAGCAAGCGGGCAATGCAAATCTGCACTAAAAAGAAGAATCACTTCCCACCAGTCAAAAGGGACATCCACAAAATGGGTAAAAACCGGAAAGTCAAGGCAGGCCCTGGAGAACAGGGAGCCTTGTTATGCTGATGGGCGGCATGTAAATTGCCAACTGCCTCCCTGGAGGAGTGCATTGTGTTCCCTAAAACAAGTAAACAACAGAGCTACAGAGCCAAGGGCACTTCCAGTCTAGGGAATATACCTTGGGAAAACTGAAAATCATAAAGACAGAGCCACCCCAAAATTTAGGGCTGCACTGCTTCCAGGAACCTCAACTTGGGTAAACCTTAAATATCCCAGGAAATATAAAAATGGTTCAAAAAATTGTGGTACTTATGTACGGTGGAATATCCCACAGCCATGAAATCAATGTCATAAGACCAGTAGCAGTTAAATGAGTGGATTCAGGTACGATGATTCTAAGTGAAAGAAGTCACACAGAAAAAGAAACTTATCATAAGATATCACTTATGAAGATCCTGTAAACATGGCTACACATGAACTGAGTTAGGAAAGAGAACAGAGTCTCACATTTAGAAAACACTCTTATGCCTGCTTAAGGGGGAAGGAGAGGTGGGGTGATACATAAAACCAGAGTTTGATATAAGCACAGGTACCGTTCAAAAACCAACTATGGAATAGACAAGACTTACACCTTCCTCAGTGAAAGGGATTCAAAACCCCATATTTCCCACAGAGGAATATATCGGACTACTAATAATCTTAAAACCTATGTATTGATATGTCTCTTTTAGGGAATCAAGTGTGTCTGGACTGGCATAAACATGGCATCGAGAATCATCTCAAACCCACTATAAAAAGGAATTTCAAAAATAAAACAAAAACACAGGGAAATTCTTTACAATTCCTTCAGGGTCTCTGATGAAACCTGGCATGACCCTATCTACAACGACAGCTGGATGTGGCATAAGGCAGGACACATGGGACTGAGAGGATTGGTGAGATTGGGTGAACAAATGCAGACCCTATAAAGCAATAATGCATGGCACCCATTTCATGGGTCCCAACTCTCCAGGTTGAAGGGAATATTACTGCAGCTATAAAATGTACGGGAAACCTAGAGAATGGACACACTGTGAATACGAAAGGTCTCTAAAACTCAACGAATAGTCCCTCTTCTGGTGCTCCGGTTTGACTTTCCAACTGCTTTACTATCAATCTCCCAACTTTCAGAGACAGCCCCTTTAACCTCCTGGTTCTCACAGGTTGCCAATTTGGCAGAGGATGAAAGGGAAGTGGGAGAACCAATGAGAGAGTAGCTGTTAGGCATTTGGACTGGCACATGTCACTCTTATTTCCCGGGAGGGAGAAGAATTAACCAAAGTCTCAGCCACCCACCGCGATCCAGTATAGGTCCTGAACCAAAATATTGGACTTGCGTTCAGCTCACAAAAAATGAGTTAAATTATGGACCTCAGGGGCTCAGCAATTCACAAACTGGTAGAGTAATAAAGGACAACTATCGTACAAAAATCTGTTGAGGGAAGGCAACGAGGCAGAATTGAAAGCGAGGCAGAATAGAAGGAAACACATTTCAACAGATACGTTGGAATCGCCTTTAAAGCACAGGAAGAGGGGTACAACTTCGACAATGATTCACTTGGCCAAAAAGGGTGAAAGCGTTTTCTCCTGAATATATTCAGGAGAAAACGCATACACCCATTTTGGCCAATCAAGAAAGCGGGCAATGCAAATCTGCACTACAAAGAAGTATCACTTCCCACAGTCCAAAAGGGACCTCCACAAAATGGGTAAAAAGCAGAAATGCAAGACAGGGCCTGGAGAACAGGGAGCCTTGTTATGCTGATGGGCGGGATGTAAATTGCCAACTGCCTCTCTGGACGAGTGCATTGTGTTCCCTAAAAGAAGGAAAAAACAGAGCTACAGAGCCAGGGGCACTTCCAGACTAGGGTAGGTACCTTGGGAAAACTGAAAATCAATAAGACAGAGCCACCCCAAAATTTAGGGCTGCACTGCTTACAAGAACCTCAACTTGGGTACACATTAAGTATCCCAGGAAAGATAAAAATCGTTCAAAAAATAGTGGTATTTACGTACGATGGAATATCCCTCAGCCATGCCATCAATGTCATAAGAACAGCAGCAGCAAAATGAGTTGATTCTGGTACGATTATTCTAAGTGAAATAAGTCACACAGAAAAAGAAACTTATCATAAGATATCACTTAAGAAGATCCTGTAAACATTGCTACACATGAACTGAGTTACGAAAGAGAAGAGTCTCACATTTAGAAAACATTCTTATGCCTGCTTAAGGGGGAAGGAGAGGTGGGGTGATGCATAAAACCAGAGTTTGATATAAGCACAGGTACCGTTCAAAAGCCAACTATGGAATAGACAAGACTTACACCTTCCTCAGTGAAAGGGACTCAAAACCCCATATTTCCCACAGAGTAATATATCTGACTACTAACAGTCATAAAACCTATGTATTGATATGTCTCTTTAAGGGAATCGAGTGTGTCTAGACTGGCTTAAACATGACACCAAGAATCAGCTCAAACCCACTATAAAAAGGAATTTCAAAAACAAAACAAAAAAACAGGGAAATTCTTTACAATTCCTTCAGGGTCTCTGATGAATCCTGGAAGGACCCTATCTACAATGACAGCTGGAGGTGGCATAAGGATGGACACATGGGACTGAGAGGATTGGTGAGATTGGGTGAGCAAATGCAGACCCTTTAAAGCAATAATGCATGGCAGCCATTCCATTGGTCACAACTCTCCAGGTTGAAGGGAATATTACTACAGCTATAACATGTACAGGAAACCTAGAGAATGGACACACTGTGAATATGAAAGGTCTATAAACCTCAACGAATAATCCCTCTCCTTGTGCTCCAGTTTGACTTTCCAACTGCTTTACTATCAATCTCCCAACTTGGAGAGACAGCACCTTTAACCTCCTGGTGTGCACATGTTGCCAATTTGGCAAAGGATGAAAGGGAAGAGGGAGAACCAATGAGAGTGTAGCTGTTAGACATTTGGACGGGCACATTTCTTTCTTATTTCCCGGGAGGAAGAAGAATTAACCAAAGTCTCAGCCACCCAGCGAAAACCAGTATAGGTCCTGAACCAAAATATTGGACTTGCATTCAGCCCACAAAAAACGAGTTAAAAAATGGAGCTCAGGGACACAGCAATTCACAAACCGGCAGAGTAATAAAGGGCAGCTATCGTCCAAAAATCTGTTGAGGGAAGTCAACGAGGCGAACTTGAAAGCGAGGCAGAATAGCAGGAAACAGATTTCAAGAGCCACCTTGGAATCGCCTTTAAAGCACAGGAAGAGGGGCACAACTTCGACAATGATGCACTTGGCCACAAAGGGCGTATGTGTTTTCTCCTGAATATATTCAGGAGAAAACGCATACTCCCTTTTTGGCCAAGCAAGCAAGTGGGCAATGCAAATCTGCACTACAAAAAAGTATCACTTCCCACCGGTCAAAAGGGACATCCACAAAATGGGTAAAAACCAGAAAGGCAAGACAGGCCCTGAAGAACAGGGAGCCTTGTTATGCTGATGGGCGGCATGTAAATTGCCAACTGCCTCCCTGGAGGAGTGCATTGTGTTCCCTAAAACAAGTAAACAAGAGAGCTACAGAGCCAAGGACACTTCCAGTCTAGGGAATATACCTTGGGAAAACTGAAAATCAATAAGACAGAGCCACCCCAAAATTTAGGGCTGCACTGCTTACAAGAACCTCAACTTGGGTACACCTTAAATATCCCAGGAAGGATAAAAATCGTTCAAAATATAGTGGTATTTACGTACGATGGAATATCCCTCAGCCACGCCATCAATGTCATAAGAACAGCAGCAGCAAAATGAATTGATTCAGGTACGATGATTCTAAGTGAAATAAGTCACACAGAAAAAGAAACTTATGATAAGATATCACTTAATAAGATCCTGTAAACATTGCTACACATGAACTGATTTAGGAAAGAGAACAGAGTCTCACATTTAGAAAACACTCTTATGCCTGCTTAAGGGGGAAGGAGAGGTGGGGTGATACATAAAACCAGAGTTTGATATAAGCACAGGTACCGTTCAAAAACCAACTATGGAATAGACAAGACTTACACCTTCCTCAGTGAAAGGGACTCAAAACCCCATATTTCCCACAGAGTAATATATCTGACTAGTAAGAATCATAAAACCTATGTATTGATATGTCTCTTTAAGGGAATCGAGTGTGTCTAGACTGTCTTAAACATGACACCAAGAATCAGCTCAAACCCACTATCAAATGGAATTTCAAAAACAAAACACTAAAACAGGGAAATTCTTTACAATTCCTTCAGGGTCTCTGATGAATCCTGGAATGACCCTATCTACAATGACAGCTGGAGGTGGCATAAGGATGGACACATGGGACTGAGAGGATTGGTGAGATTGGGTGAGCAAATGCAGACCCTTTAGAGCAGTAATGCATGGCAGCCATTCCATTGGTCACAACTCTCCAGGTTGAAGGGAATATTACTACAGCTATAAAATGTATAGGAAACCTAGAGAATGGACACACTGTGAATATGAAAGGTCTCTAAAACTCAACGAATAATCCCTCTCCATGTGCTCCAGTTTGACTTTCCAACTGCTTTACTATCAATCTCCCAACTTGGAGAGACAGCACCTTTAACCTCCTGGTGTGCACATGTTGCCAATTTGGCAAAGGATGAAAGGGAAGAGGGAGAACCAATGAGAGAGTAGCTGTTAGACATTTGGACGGGCATATTTCTTTCTTATTTCCCGGCAGGAAGAAGAATTAACCAAAGTCTCAGCCACCCAGCGAAAACCAGTATAGGTCCTGAACCAAAATATTGCACTTGCGTTCAGCTCACAACAAACGAGTTAAAAAATGGAGCTCAGGGACACAGCAATTCACAAACTGGCAGAGTAATAAAGCGCAACTATCGTCCAAAAATCTGTTGAGGGAAGTCAACGAGGCGGACTTGAAAGCGAGGCAGAATAGCAGGAAACAGATTTCAAGAGCCACGTTGGAATCGCCTTTAAAGCACAGGAAGAGGGGCAGAACTTCGACAATGATGCACTTGGCCAAAAATGGCGTATGCGTTTTCTCCTGAATATATTCAGGAGAAAACGCATACGCCATTTTTGGCCAAGCAAGCAAGCGGGCAATGCAAATCTGCACTAAAAAGAAGAATCACTTCCCACCAGTCAAAAGGGACATCCACAAAATGGGTAAAAACCAGAAAGTCAAGGCAGGCCCTGGAGAACAGGGAGCCTTGTTATGCTGATGGGCGGCATGTAAATTGCCAACTGCCTCCCTGGAGGAGTGCATTGTGTTCCCTAAAACAAGTAAACAACAGAGCTACAGAGCCAAGGGCACTTCCAGTCTAGGGAATATACCTTGGGAAAACTGAAAATCATAAAGACAGAGCCACCCCAAAATTTAGGGCTGCACTGCTTCCAGGAACCTCAACTTGGGTAAACCTTAAATATCCCAGGAAATATAAAAATGGTTCAAAAAATTGTGGTACTTATGTACGGTGGAATATCCCACAGCCATGAAATCAATGTCATAAGACCAGTAGCAGTTAAATGAGTGGATTCAGGTACGATGATTCTAAGTGAAAGAAGTCACACAGAAAAAGAAACTTATCATAAGATATCAGTTATGAAGATCCTGTAAACATGGCTACACATGAACTGAGTTAGGAAAGAGAACAGAGTCTCACATTTAGAAAACACTCTTATGCCTGCTTAAGGGGGAAGGAGAGGTGGGGTGATACATAAAACCAGAGTTTGATATAAGCACAGGTACCGTTCAAAAACCAACTATGGAATAGACAAGACTTACACCTTCCTCAGTGAAAGGGATTCAAAACCCCATATTTCCCACAGAGGAATATATCGGACTACTAATAATCTTAAAACCTATGTATTGATATGTCTCTTTTAGGGAATCAAGTGTGTCTGGACTGGCATAAACATGGCATCGAGAATCATCTCAAACCCACTATAAAAAGGAATTTCAAAAATAAAACAAAAAAACAGGGAAATTCTTTACAATTCCTTCAGGGTCTCTGATGAAACCTGGCATGACCCTATCTACAACGACAGCTGGATGTGGCATAAGGCAGGACACATGGGACTGAGAGGATTGGTGAGATTGGGTGAACAAATGCAGACCCTATAAAGCAATAATGCATGGCACCCATTTCATGGGTCCCAACTCTCCAGGTTGAAGGGAATATTACTGCAGCTATAAAATGTACGGGAAACCTAGAGAATGGACACACTGTGAATATGAAAGGTCTCTAAAACTCAACGAATAGTCCCTCTTCTGGTGCTCCGGTTTGACTTTCCAACTGCTTTACTATCAATCTCCCAACTTTCAGAGACAGCCCCTTTAACCTCCTGGTTCTCACAGGTTGCCAATTTGGCAGAGGATGAAAGGGAAGTGGGAGAACCAATGAGAGAGTAGCTGTTAGGCATTTGGACTGGCACATGTCACTCTTATTTCCCGGGAGGGAGAAGAATTAACCAAAGTCTCAGCCACCCACCGCGATCCAGTATAGGTCCTGAACCAAAATATTGGACTTGCGTTCAGCTCACAAAAAATGAGTTAAATTATGGACCTCAGGGGCACAGCAATTCACAAACTGGTAGAGTAATAAAGGACAACTATCGTACAAAAATCTGTTGAGGGAAGGCAACGAGGCGGAATTGAAAGCGAGGCAGAATAGAAGGAAACACATTTCAACAGATACGTTGGAATCGCCTTTAAAGCACAGGAAGAGGGGTACAACTTCGACAATGATTCACTTGGCCAAAAAGGGTGAAAGCGTTTTCTCCTGAATATATTCAGGAGAAAACGCATACACCCATTTTGGGCAATCAAGAAAGCGGGCAATGCAAATCTGCACTACAAAGAAGTATCACTTCCCACAGTTCAAAAGGGACCTCCACAAAATGGGTAAAAAGCAGAAATGCAAGACAGGGCCTGGAGAACAGGGAGCCTTGTTATGCTGATGGGCGGGATGTAAATTGCCAACTGCCTCTCTGGACGAGTGCATTGTGTTCCCTAAAAGAAGGAAAAAACAGAGCTACAGAGCCAGGGGCACTTCCAGACTAGGGTATGTACCTTGGGAAAACTGAAAATCAATAAGACAGAGCCACCCCAAAATTTAGGGCTGCACTGCTTACAAGAACCTCAACTTGGGTACACATTAAGTATCCCAGGAAAGATAAAAATCGTTCAAAAAATAGTGGTATTTACGTAAGATGGAATATCCCTCAGCCATGCCATCAATGTCATAAGAACAGCAGCAGCAAAATGAGTTGATTCTGGTACGATTATTCTAAGTGAAATAAGTCACACAGAAAAAGAAACTTATCATAAGATATCACTTAAGAAGATCCTGTAAACATTGCTACACATGAACTGAGTTACGAAAGAGAAGAGTCTCACATTTAGAAAACATTCTTATGCCTGCTTAAGGGGGAAGGAGAGGTGGGGTGATGCATAAAACCAGAGTTTGATATAAGCACAGGTACCGTTCAAAAGCCAACTATGGAATAGACAAGACTTACACCTTCCTCAGTGAAAGGGACTCAAAACCCCATATTTCCCACAGAGTAATATATCTGACTACTAACAGTCATAAAACCTATGTATTGATATGTCTCTTTAAGGGAATCGAGTGTGTCTAGACTGGCTTAAATATGACACCAAGAATCAGCTCAAACCCACTATAAAAAGGAATTTCAAAAACAAAACAAAAAAACAGGGAAATTCTTTACAATTCCTTCAGGGTCTCTGATGAATCCTGGAATGACCCTATCTACAATGACAGCTGGAGGTGGCATAAGGATGGACACATGGGACTGAGAGGATTGGTGAGATTGGGTGAGCAAATGCAGACCCTTTAAAGCAATAATGCATAGCAGCCATTCCATTGGTCACAACTCTCCAGGTTGAAGGGAATATTACTACAGCTATAACATGTACAGGAAACCTAGAGAATGGACACACTGTGAATATGAAAGGTCTCTAAACCTCAACGAATAATCCCTCTCCTTGTGCTCCAGTTTGACTTTCCAACTGCTTTACTATCAATCTCCCAACTTGGAGAGACAGCACCTTTAACCTCCTTGTGTGCACATGTTGCCAATTTGGCAAAGGATGAAAGGGAAGAGGGAGAACCAATGAGAGTGTAGCTGTTAGACATTTGGACGGGCACATTTCTTTCTTATTTCCCGGGAGGAAGAAGAATTAACCAAAGTCTCAGCCACCCAGCCAAAACCAGTATAGGTCCTGAACCAAAATATTGGACTTGCGTTCAGCTCACAAAAAACGAGTTAAAAAATGGAGCTCAGGGACACAGCAATTCACAAACCGGCAGAGTAATAAAGGGCAGCTATCGTCCAAAAATCTGTTGAGGGAAGTCAACGAGGCGAACTTGAAAGCGAGGCAGAATAGCAGGAAACTGATTTCAAGAGCCACCTTGGAATCGCCTTTAAAGCACAGGAAGAGGGGCACAACTTCGACAATGATGCACTTGGCCACAAAGGGCGTATGTGTTTTCTCCTGAATATATTCAGGAGAAAACGCATACTCCCTTTTTGGCCAAGCAAGCAAGTGGGCAATGCAAATCTGCACTACATAAAAGTATCACTTCCCACCGGTCAAAAGGGACATCCACAAAATGGGTAAAAACCAGAAAGGCAAGACAGGCCCTGAAGAACAGGGAGCCTTGTTATGCTGATGGGCGGCATGTAAATTGCCAACTGCCTCCCTGGAGGAGTGCATTGTGTTCCCTAAAACAAGTAAACAACAGAGCTACAGAGCCAAGGACACTTCCAGTCTAGGGAATATACCTTGGGAAAACTGAAAATCAATAAGACAGAGCCACCCCAAAATTTAGGGCTGCACTGCTTACAAGAACCTCAACTTGGGTACACCTTAAATATCCCAGGAAAGATAAAAATCGTTCAAAATATAGTGGTATTTACGTACGATGGAATATCCCTCAGCCACGCCATCAATGTCATAAGAACAGCAGCAGCAAAATGAATTGATTCAGGTACGATTATTCTAAGTGAAATAAGTCACACAGAAAAAGAAACTTATGATAAGATATCACTTAATAAGATCCTGTAAACATTGCTACACATGAACTGATTTAGGAAAGAGAACAGAGTCTCACATTTAGAAAACACTCTTATGCCTGCTTAAGGGGGAAGGAGAGGTGGGGTGATACATAAAACCAGAGTTTGATATAAGCACAGGTACCGTTCAAAAACCAACTATGGAATAGACAAGACTTACACCTTCCTCAGTGAAAGGGACTCAAAACCCCATATTTCCCACAGAGTAATATATCTGACTAGTAAGAATCATAAAACCTATGTATTGATATGTCTCTTTAAGGGAATCGAGTGTGTCTAGACTGGCTTAAACATGACACCAAGAATCAGCTCAAACCCACTATCAAATGGAATTTCAAAAACAAAACACTAAAACAGGGAAATTCTTTACAATTCCTTCAGGGTCTCTGATGAATCCTGGAATGACCCTATCTACAATGACAGCTGGAGGTGGCATAAGGATGGACACATGGGACTGAGAGGATTGGTGAGATTGGGTGAGCAAATGCAGACCCTTTAGAGCAGTAATGCATGGCAGCCATTCCATTGGTCACAACTCTCCAGGTTGAAGGGAATATTACTACAGCTATAAAATGTATAGGAAACCTAGAGAATGGACACACTGTGAATATGAAAGGTCTCTAAAACTCAACGAATAATCCCTCTCCATGTGCTCCAGTTTGACTTTCCAACTGCTTTACTATCAATCTCCCAACTTGGAGAGACAGCACCTTTAACCTCCTGGTGTGCACATGTTGCCAATTTGGCAAAGGATGAAAGGGAAGAGGGAGAACCAATGAGAGAGTAGCTGTTAGACATTTGGACGGGCATATTTCTTTCTTATTTCCCGGCAGGAAGAATTAACCAAAGTCTCAGCCACCCAGCGAAAACCAGTATAGGTCCTGAACCAAAATATTGCACTTGCGTTCAGCTCACAACAAACGAGTTAAAAAATGGAGCTCAGGGACACAGCAATTCACAAACCGGCAGAGTAATAAAGCGCAACTATCGTCCAAAAATCTGTTGAGGGAAGTCAACGAGGCGGACTTGAAAGCGAGGCAGAATAGCAGGAAACAGATTTCAAGAGCCACGTTGGAATCGCCTTTAAAGCACAGGAAGAGGGGCAGAACTTCGACAATGATGCACTTGGCCAAAAATGGCGTATGCGTTTTCTCCTGAATATATTCAGGAGAAAACGCATACGCCATTTTTGGCCAAGCAAGCAAGCGGGCAATGCAAATCTGCACTAAAAAGAAGAATCACTTCCCACCAGTCAAAAGGGACATCCACAAAATGGGTAAAAACCAGAAAGTCAAGGCAGGCCCTGGAGAACAGGGAGCCTTGTTATGCTGATGGGCGGCATGTAAATTGCCAACTGCCTCCCTGGAGGAGTGCATTGTGTTCCCTAAAACAAGTAAACAACAGAGCTACAGAGCCAAGGGCACTTCCAGTCTAGGGAATATACCTTGGGAAAACTGAAAATCATAAAGACAGAGCCACCCCAAAATTTAGGGCTGCACTGCTTCCAGGAACCTCAACTTGGGTAAACCTTAAATATCCCAGGAAATATAAAAATGGTTCAAAAAATTGTGGTACTTATGTACGGTGGAATATCCCACAGCCATGAAATCAATGTCATAAGACCAGTAGCAGTTAAATGAGTGGATTCAGGTACGATGATTCTAAGTGAAAGAAGTCACACAGAAAAAGAAACTTATCATAAGATATCACTTATGAAGATCCTGTAAACATGGCTACACATGAACTGAGTTAGGAAAGAGAACAGAGTCTCACATTTAGAAAACACTCTTATGCCTGCTTAAGGGGGAAGGAGAGGTGGGGTGATACATAAAACCAGAGTTTGATATAAGCACAGGTACCGTTCAAAAACCAACTATGGAATAGACAAGACTTACACCTTCCTCAGTGAAAGGGATTCAAAACCCCATATTTCCCACAGAGGAATATATCGGACTACTAATAATCTTAAAACCTATGTATTGATATGTCTCTTTTAGGGAATCAAGTGTGTCTGGACTGGCATAAACATGGCATCGAGAATCATCTCAAACCCACTATAAAAAGGAATTTCAAAAATAAAACAAAAAAACAGGGAAATTCTTTACAATTCCTTCAGGGTCTCTGATGAAACCTGGCATGACCCTATCTACAACGACAGCTGGATGTGGCATAAGGCAGGACACATGGGACTGAGAGGATTGGTGAGATTGGGTGAACAAATGCAGACCCTATAAAGCAATAATGCATGGCACCCATTCCATGGGTCCCAACTCTCCAGGTTGAAGGGAATATTACTGCAGCTATAAAATGTACGGGAAACCTAGAGAATGGACACATTGTGAATATGAAAGGTCTCTAAAACTCAAAGAATAGTCCCTCTTCTGGTGCTCCGGTTTGACTTTCCAACTGCTTTACTATCAATCTCCCAACTTTCAGAGACAGCCCCTTTAACCTCCTGGTTCTCACAGGTTGCCAATTTGGCAGAGGATGAAAGGGAAGTGGGAGAACCAATGAGAGAGTAGCTGTTAGGCATTTGGACTGGCACATGTCACTCTTATTTCCCGGGAGGGAGAAGAATTAACCAAAGTCTCAGCCACCCACCGCGATCCAGTATAGGTCCTGAACCAAAATATTGGACTTGCGTTCAGCCCAAAATTTAGGGCTGCACTGCTTACAAGAACCTCAACTTGGGTACACCTTAAATATCCCAGGAAAGATAAAAATCGTTCAAAATATAGTGGTATTTACGTACGATGGAATATCCCTCAGCCACGCCATCAATGTCATAAGAACAGCAGCAGCAAAATGAATTGATTCAGGTAAGATTATTCTAAGTGAAATAAGTCACACAGAAAAAGAAACTTATGATAAGATATCAGTTAATAAGATCCTGTAAACATTGCTACACATGAACTGATTTAGGAAAGAGAACAGAGTCTCACATTTAGAAAACACTCTTATGCCTGCTTAACGGGGAAGAAGAGGTGGGGTGATACATAAAACCAGAGTTTGATATAAGCACAGGTACCGTTCAAAAACCAACTATGGAATAGACAAGACTTACACCTTCCTCAGTGAAAGGGACTCAAAACCCCATATTTCCCACAGAGTAATATATCTGACTAGTAAGGATCATAAAACCTATGTATTGATATGTCCCTTTAAGGGAATCAAGTGTGTCTAGACTGGCTTAAACATGACACCAAGAATCAGCTCAAACCCACTATCAAATGGAATTTCAAAAACAAAACACTAAAACAGGGAAATTCTTTACAATTCCTTCAGGGTCTCTGATGAATCCTGGAATGACCCTATCTACAATGACAGCTGGAGGTGGCATAAGGATGGACACATGGGACTGAGAGGATTGGTGAGATTGGGTGAGCAAATGCAGACCCTTTAGAGCAGTAATGCATGGCAGCCATTCCATTGGTCACAACTCTCCAGGTTGAAGGGAAT
Organism: Mesoplodon mirus; assembly: GCF_964341445.2. Taxonomy (NCBI): domain Eukaryota; kingdom Metazoa; phylum Chordata; class Mammalia; order Artiodactyla; family Ziphiidae; genus Mesoplodon; species Mesoplodon mirus. Next base: position 393,263 of record NW_028295469.1, read on the forward strand.
ATTACTACAGCTATAAAATGTATAGGAAACCTAGAGAATGGACACACTGTGAATATGAAAGGTCTCTAAAACTCAACGAATAATCCCTCTCCATGTGCTCCAGTTTGACTTTCCAACTGCTTTACTATCAATCTCCCAACTTGGAGAGACAGCACCTTTAACCTCCTGGTGTGCACATGTTGCCAATTTGGCAAAGGATGAAAGGGAAGAGGGAGAACCAATGAGAGAGTAGCTGTTAGACATTTGGACGGGCATATTTCTTTCTTATTTCCCGGCAGGAAGAATTAACCAAAGTCTCAGCCACCCAGCGAAAACCAGTATAGGTCCTGAACCAAAATATTGCACTTGCGTTCAGCTCACAACAAACGAGTTAAAAAATGGAGCTCAGGGACACAGCAATTCACAAACCGGCAGAGTAATAAAGCGCAACTATCGTCCAAAAATCTGTTGAGGGAAGTCAACGAGGCGGACTTGAAAGCGAGGCAGAATAGCAGGAAACAGATTTCAAGAGCCACGTTGGAATCGCCTTTAAAGCACAGGAAGAGGGGCAGAACTTCGACAATGATGCACTTGGCCAAAAATGGCGTATGCGTTTTCTCCTGAATATATTCAGGAGAAAACGCATACGCCATTTTTGGCCAAGCAAGCAAGCGGGCAATGCAAATCTGCACTAAAAAGAAGAATCACTTCCCACCAGTCAAAAGGGACATCCACAAAATGGGTAAAAACCAGAAAGTCAAGGCAGGCCCTGGAGAACAGGGAGCCTTGTTATGCTGATGGGCGGCATGTAAATTGCCAACTGCCTCCCTGGAGGAGTGCATTGTGTTCCCTAAAACAAGTAAACAACAGAGCTACAGAGCCAAGGGCACTTCCAGTCTAGGGAATATACCTTGGGAAAACTGAAAATCATAAAGACAGAGCCACCCCAAAATTTAGGGCTGCACTGCTTCCAGGAACCTCAACTTGGGTAAACCTTAAATATCCCAGGAAATATAAAAATGGTTCAAAAAATTGTGGTACTTATGTACGGTGGAATATCCCACAGCCATGAAATCAATGTCATAAGACCAGTAGCAGTTAAATGAGTGGATTCAGGTACGATGATTCTAAGTGAAAGAAGTCACACAGAAAAAGAAACTTATCATAAGATATCACTTATGAAGATCCTGTAAACATGGCTACACATGAACTGAGTTAGGAAAGAGAACAGAGTCTCACATTTAGAAAACACTCTTATGCCTGCTTAAGGGGGAAGGAGAGGTGGGGTGATACATAAAACCAGAGTTTGATATAAGCACAGGTACCGTTCAAAAACCAACTATGGAATAGACAAGACTTACACCTTCCTCAGTGAAAGGGATTCAAAACCCCATATTTCCCACAGAGGAATATATCGGACTACTAATAATCTTAAAACCTATGTATTGATATGTCTCTTTTAGGGAATCAAGTGTGTCTGGACTGGCATAAACATGGCATCGAGAATCATCTCAAACCCACTATAAAAAGGAATTTCAAAAATAAAACAAAAAAACAGGGAAATTCTTTACAATTCCTTCAGGGTCTCTGATGAAACCTGGCATGACCCTATCTACAACGACAGCTGGATGTGGCATAAGGCAGGACACATGGGACTGAGAGGATTGGTGAGATTGGGTGAACAAATGCAGACCCTATAAAGCAATAATGCATGGCACCCATTCCATGGGTCCCAACTCTCCAGGTTGAAGGGAATATTACTGCAGCTATAAAATGTACGGGAAACCTAGAGAATGGACACATTGTGAATATGAAAGGTCTCTAAAACTCAAAGAATAGTCCCTCTTCTGGTGCTCCGGTTTGACTTTCCAACTGCTTTACTATCAATCTCCCAACTTTCAGAGACAGCCCCTTTAACCTCCTGGTTCTCACAGGTTGCCAATTTGGCAGAGGATGAAAGGGAAGTGGGAGAACCAATGAGAGAGTAGCTGTTAGGCATTTGGACTGGCACATGTCACTCTTATTTCCCGGGAGGGAGAAGAATTAACCAAAGTCTCAGCCACCCACCGCGATCCAGTATAGGTCCTGAACCAAAATATTGGACTTGCGTTCAGCCCAAAATTTAGGGCTGCACTGCTTACAAGAACCTCAACTTGGGTACACCTTAAATATCCCAGGAAAGATAAAAATCGTTCAAAATATAGTGGTATTTACGTACGATGGAATATCCCTCAGCCACGCCATCAATGTCATAAGAACAGCAGCAGCAAAATGAATTGATTCAGGTAAGATTATTCTAAGTGAAATAAGTCACACAGAAAAAGAAACTTATGATAAGATATCAGTTAATAAGATCCTGTAAACATTGCTACACATGAACTGATTTAGGAAAGAGAACAGAGTCTCACATTTAGAAAACACTCTTATGCCTGCTTAACGGGGAAGAAGAGGTGGGGTGATACATAAAACCAGAGTTTGATATAAGCACAGGTACCGTTCAAAAACCAACTATGGAATAGACAAGACTTACACCTTCCTCAGTGAAAGGGACTCAAAACCCCATATTTCCCACAGAGTAATATATCTGACTAGTAAGGATCATAAAACCTATGTATTGATATGTCCCTTTAAGGGAATCAAGTGTGTCTAGACTGGCTTAAACATGACACCAAGAATCAGCTCAAACCCACTATCAAATGGAATTTCAAAAACAAAACACTAAAACAGGGAAATTCTTTACAATTCCTTCAGGGTCTCTGATGAATCCTGGAATGACCCTATCTACAATGACAGCTGGAGGTGGCATAAGGATGGACACATGGGACTGAGAGGATTGGTGAGATTGGGTGAGCAAATGCAGACCCTTTAGAGCAGTAATGCATGGCAGCCATTCCATTGGTCACAACTCTCCAGGTTGAAGGGAATATTACTACAGCTATAAAATGTATAGGAAACCTAGAGAATGGACACACTGTGAATATGAAAGGTCTCTAAAACTCAACGAATAATCCCTCTCCATGTGCTCCAGTTTGACTTTCCAACTGCTTTACTATCAATCTCCCAACTTGGAGAGACAGCACCTTTAAACTCCTGGTGTGCACATGTTGCCAATTTGGCAAAGGATGAAAGGGAAGAGGGAGAACCAATGAGAGAGTAGCTGTTAGACATTTGGACGGGCATATTTCTTTCTTATTTCCCGGCAGGAAGAAGAATTAACCAAAGTCTCAGCCACCCAGCGAAAACCAGTATAGGTCCTGAACCAAAATATTGCACTTGCGTTCAGCTCACAACAAACGAGTTAAAAAATGGAGCTCAGGGACACAGCAATTCACAAACTGGCAGAGTAATAAAGCGCAACTATCGTCCAAAAATCTGTTGAGGGAAGTCAACGAGGCGGACTTGAAAGCGAGGCAGAATAGCAGGAAACAGATTTCAAGAGCCACGTTGGAATCGCCTTTAAAGCACAGGAAGAGGGGCAGAACTTCGACAATGATGCACTTGGCCAAAAATGGCGTATGTGTTTTCTCCTGAATATATTCAGGAGAAAACGCATACGCCATTTTTGGCCAAGCAAGCAAGCGGGCAATGCAAATCTGCACTAAAAAGAAGAATCACTTCCCACCAGTCAAAAGGGACATCCACAAAATGGGTAAAAACCAGAAAGTCAAGGCAGGCCCTGGAGAACAGGGAGCCTTGTTATGCTGATGGGCGGCATGTAAGTTGCCAACTGCCTCCCTGGAGGAGTGCATTGTGTTCCCTAAAACAAGTAAACAACAGAGCTACAGAGCCAAGGGCACTTCCAGTCTAGGGAATATACCTTGGGAAAACTGAAAATCATAAAGACAGAGCCACCCCAAAATTTAGGGCTGCACTGCTTCCAGGAACCTCAACTTGGGTAAACCTTAAATATCCCAGGAAATATAAAAATGGTTCTAAAAATTGTGGTACTTATGTACGGTGGAATATCCCACAGCCATGAAATCAATGTCATAAGACCAGTAGCAGTTAAATGAGTGGATTCAGGTACGATGATTCTAAGTGAAAGAAGTCACACAGAAAAAGAAACTTATCATAAGATATCACTTATGAAGATCCTGTAAACATGGCTACACATGAACTGAGTTAGGAAAGAGAACAGAGTCTCACATTTAGAAAACACTCTTATGCCTGCTTAAGGGGGAAGGAGAGTTGGGGTGATACATAAAACCAGAGTTTGATATAAGCACAGGTACCGTTCAAAAACCAACTATGGAATAGACAAGACTTACACCTTCCTCAGTGAAAGGGATTCAAAACCCCATATTTCCCACAGAGGAATATATCGGACTACTAATAATCTTAAAACCTATGTATTGATATGTCTCTTTTAGGGAATCAAGTGTGTCTGGACTGGCATAAACATGGCATCGAGAATCATCTCAAACCCACTATAAAAAGGAATTTCAAAAATAAAACAAAAAAACAGGGAAATTCTTTACAATTCCTTCAGGGTCTCTGATGAAACCTGGCATGACCCTATCTACAACGACAGCTGGATGTGGCATAAGGCAGGACACATGGGACTGAGAGGATTGGTGAGATTGGGTGAACAAATGCAGACCCTATAAAGCAATAATGCATGGCACCCATTCCATGGGTCCCAACTCTCCAGGTTGAAGGGAATATTACTGCAGCTATAAAATGTACGGGAAACCTAGAGAATGGACACACTGTGAATACGAAAGGTCTCTAAAACTCAAAGAATAGTCCCTCTTCTGGTGCTCCGGTTTGACTTTCCAACTGCTTTACTATCAATCTCCCAACTTTCAGAGACAGCCCCTTTAACCTCCTGGTTCTCACAGGTTGCCAATTAGGCAGAGGATGAAAGGGAAGTGGGAGAACCAATGAGAGAGTAGCTGTTAGGCATTTGGACTGGCACATGTCACTCTTATTTCCCGGGAGGGAGAAGAATTAACCAAAGTCTCAGCCACCCACCGCGATCCAGTATAGGTCCTGAACCAAAATATTGGACTTGCGTTCAGCTCACAAAAAATGAGTTAAATTATGGACCTCAGGGGCACAGCAATTCACAAACTGGTAGAGTAATAAAGGACAACTATCGTACAAAAATCTGTTGAGGGAAGGCAACGAGGCGGAATTGAAAGCGAGGCAGAATAGAAGGAAACACATTTCAACAGATACGTTGGAATCGCCTTTAAAGCACAGGAAGAGGGGTACAACTTCGACAATGATTCACTTGGCCAAAAAGGGTGAAAGCGTTTTCTCCTGAATATATTCAGGAGAAAACGCATACACCCATTTTGGCCAATCAAGAAAGCGGGCAATGCAAATCTGCACTACAAAGAAGTATCACTTCCCACAGTCCAAAAGGGACCTCCACAAAATGGGTAAAAAGCAGAAATGCAAGACAGGGCCTGGAGAACAGGGAGCCTTGTTATGCTGATGGGCGGGATGTAAATTGCCAACTGCCTCTCTGGACGAGTGCATTGTGTTCCCTAAAAGAAGGAAAAAACAGAGCTACAGAGCCAGGGGCACTTCCAGACTAGGGTATGTACCTTGGGAAAACTGAAAATCAATAAGACAGAGCCACCCCAAAATTTAGGGCTGCACTGCTTACAAGAACCTCAACTTGGGTACACATTAAGTATCCCAGGAAAGATAAAAATCGTTCAAAAAATAGTGGTATTTATGTACGATGGAATATCCCTCAGCCATGCCATCAATGTCATAAGAACAGCAGCAGCAAAATGAGTTGATTCTGGTACGATTATTCTAAGTGAAATAAGTCACACAGAAAAAGAAACTTATCATAAGATATCACTTAAGAAGATCCTGTAAACATTGCTACACATGAACTGAGTTACGAAAGAGAAGAGTCTCACATTTAGAAAACATTCTTATGCCTGCTTAAGGGGGAAGGAGAGGTGGGGTGATGCATAAAACCAGAGTTTGATATAAGCACAGGTACCGTTCAAAAGCCAACTATGGAATAGACAAGACTTACACCTTCCCCAGTGAAAGGGACTCAAAACCCCATATTTCCCACAGAGTAATATATCTGACTACTAACAGTCATAAAACCTATGTATTGATATGTCTCTTTAAGGGAATCGAGTGTGTCTAGACTGGCTTAAACATGACACCAAGAATCAGCTCAAACCCACTATAAAAAGGAATTTCAAAAACAAAACAAAAAAAACAGGGAAATTCTTTACAATTCCTTCAGGGTCTCTGATGAATCCTGGAATGACCCTATCTACAATGACAGCTGGAGGTGGCATAAGGATGGACACATGGGACTGAGAGGATTGGTGAGATTGGGTGAGCAAATGCAGACCCTTTAAAGCAATAATGCATGGCAGCCATTCCATTGGTCACAACTCTCCAGGTTGAAGGGAATATTACTACAGCTATAACATGTACAGGAAACCTAGAGAATGGACACACTGTGAATATGAAAGGTCTCTAAACCTCAACGAATAATCCCTCTCCTTGTGCTCCAGTTTGACTTTCCAACTGCTTTACTATCAATCTCCCAACTTGGAGAGACAGCACCTTTAACCTCCTGGTGTGCACATGTTGCCAATTTGGCAAAGGATGAAAGGGAAGAGGGAGAACCAATGAGAGTGTAGCTGTTAGACATTTGGACGGGCACATTTCTTTCTTATTTCCCGGGAGGAAGAAGAATTAACCAAAGTCTCAGCCACCCAGCGAAAACCAGTATAGGTCCTGAACCAAAATATTGGACTTGCGTTCAGCTCACAAAAAACGAGTTAAAAAATGGAGCTCAGGGACACAGCAATTCACAAACCGGCAGAGTAATAAAGGGCAGCTATCGTCCAAAAATCTGTTGAGGGAAGTCAACGAGGCGAACTTGAAAGCGAGGCAGAATAGCAGGAAACAGATTTCAAGAGCCACCTTGGAATCGCCTTTAAAGCACAGGAAGAGGGGCACAACTTCGACAATGATGCACTTGGCCACAAAGGGCGTATGTGTTTTCTCCTGAATATATTCAGGAGAAAACGCATACTCCCTTTTTGGCCAAGCAAGCAAGTGGGCAATGCAAATCTGCACTACAAAAAAGTATCACTTCCCACCGGTCAAAAGGGACATCCAAAAATGGGTAAAAACCGGAAAGGCAAGACAGGCCCTGAAGAACAGGGAGCCTTGTTATGCTGATGGGCGGCATGTAAATTGCCAACTGCCTCCCTGGAGGAGTGCATTGTGTTCCCTAAAACAAGTAAACAAGAGAGCTACAGAGCCAAGGACACTTCCAGTCTAGGGAATATACCTTGGGAAAAGTGAAAATCAATAAGACAGAGCCACCCCAAAATTTAGGGCTGCACTGCTTACAAGAACCTCAACTTGGGTACACCTTAAATATCACAGGAAAGATAAAAATCGTTCAAAATATAGTGGTATTTACGTACGATGGAATATCCCTCAGCCACGCCATCAATGTCATAAGAACAGCAGCAGCAAAATGAATTGATTCAGGTAAGATTATTCTAAGTGAAATAAGTCACACAGAAAAAGAAACTTATGATAAGATATCAGTTAATAAGATCCTGTAAACATTGCTACACATGAACTGATTTAGGAAAGAGAACAGAGTCTCACATTTAGAAAACACTCTTATGCCTGCTTAACGGGGAAGAAGAGGTGGGGTGATACATAAAACCAGAGTTTGATATAAGCACAGGTACCGTTCAAAAACCAACTATGGAATAGACAAGACTTACACCTTCCTCAGTGAAAGGGACTCAAAACCCCATATTTCCCACAGAGTAATATATCTGACTAGTAAGAATCATAAAACCTATGTATTGATATGTCCCTTTAAGGGAATCAAGTGTGTCTAGACTGGCTTAAACATGACACCAAGAATCAGCTCAAACCCACTATCAAATGGAATTTCAAAAACAAAACACTAAAACAGGGAAATTCTTTACAATTCCTTCAGGGTCTCTGATGAATCCTGGAATGACCCTATCTACAATGACAGCTGGAGGTGGCATAAGGATGGACACATGGGACTGAGAGGATTGGTGAGATTGGGTGAGCAAATGCAGACCCTTTAGAGCAGTAATGCATGGCAGCCATTCCATTGGTCACAACTCTCCAGGTTGAAGGGAATATTACTACAGCTATAAAATGTATAGGAAACCTAGAGAATGGACACACTGTGAATATGAAAGGTCTCTAAAACTCAACGAATAATCCCTCTCCATGTGCTCCAGTTTGACTTTCCAACTGCTTTACTATCAATCTCCCAACTTGGAGAGACAGCACCTTTAACCTCCTGGTGTGCACATGTTGCCAATTTGGCAAAGGATGAAAGGGAAGAGGGAGAACCAATGAGAGAGTAGCTGTTAGACATTTGGACGGGCATATTTCTTTCTTATTTCCCGGCAGGAAGAAGAATTAACCAAAGTCTCAGCCACCCAGCGAAAACCAGTATAGGTCCTGAACCAAAATATTGCACTTGCGTTCAGCTCACAACAAACGAGTTAAAAAATGGAGCTCAGGGACACAGCAATTCACAAACTGGCAGAGTAATAAAGCGCAACTATCGTCCAAAAATCTGTTGAGGGAAGTCAACGAGGCGGACTTGAAAGCGAGGCAGAATAGCAGGAAACAGATTTCAAGAGCCACGTTGGAATCGCCTTTAAAGCACAGGAAGAGGGGCAGAACTTCGACAATGATGCACTTGGCCAAAAATGGCGTATGCGTTTTCTCCTGAATATATTCAGGAGAAAACGCATACGCCATTTTTGGCCAAGCAAGCAAGCGGGCAATGCAAATCTGCACTAAAAAGAAGAATCACTTCCCACCAGTCAAAAGGGACATCCACAAAATGGGTAAAAACCAGAAAGTCAAGGCAGGCCCTGGAGAACAGGGAGCCTTGTTATGCTGATGGGCGGCATGTAAATTGCCAACTGCCTCCCTGGAGGAGTGCATTGTGTTCCCTAAAACAAGTAAACAACAGAGCTACAGAGCCAAGGGCACTTCCAGTCTAGGGAATATACCTTGGGAAAACTGAAAATCATAAAGACAGAGCCACCCCAAAATTTAGGGCTGCACTGCTTCCAAGAACCTCAACTTGGGTAAACCTTAAATATCCCAGGAAATATAAAAATGGTTCTAAAAATTGTGGTACTTATGTACGGTGGAATATCCCACAGCCATGAAATCAATGTCATAAGACCAGTAGCAGTTAAATGAGTGGATTCAGGTACGATGATTCTAAGTGAAAGAAGTCACACAGAAAAAGAAACTTATCATAAGATATCACTTATGAAGATCCTGTAAACATGGCTACACATGAACTGAGTTAGGAAAGAGAACAGAGTCTCACATTTAGAAAACACTCTTATGCCTGCTTAAGGGGGAAGGAGAGGTGGGGTGATACATAAAACCAGAGTTTGATATAAGCACAGGTACCGTTCAAAAACCAACTATGGAATAGACAAGACTTACACCTTCCTCAGTGAAAGGGATTCAAAACCCCATATTTCCCACAGAGGAATATATCGGACTACTAATAATCTTAAAACCTATGTATTGATATGTCTCTTTTAGGGAATCAAGTGTGTCTGGACTGGCATAAACATGGCATCGAGAATCATCTCAAACCCACTATAAAAAGGAATTTCAAAAATAAAACAAAAAAACAGGGAAATTCTTTACAATTCCTTCAGGGTCTCTGATGAAACCTGGCATGACCCTATCTACAACGACAGCTGGATGTGGCATAAGGCAGGACACATGGGACTGAGAGGATTGGTGAGATTGGGTGAACAAATGCAGACCCTATAAAGCAATAATGCATGGCACCCATTCCATGGGTCCCAACTCTCCAGGTTGAAGGGAATATTACTGCAGCTATAAAATGTACGGGAAACCTAGAGAATGGACACACTGTGAATACGAAAGGTCTCTAAAACTCAACGAATAGTCCCTCTTCTGGTGCTCCGGTTTGACTTTCCAACTGCTTTACTATCAATCTCCCAACTTTCAGAGACAGCCCCTTTAACCTCCTGGTTCTCACAGGTTGCCAATTTGGCAGAGGATGAAAGGGAAGTGGGAGAACCAATGAGAGAGTAGCTGTTAGGCATTTGGACTGGCACATGTCACTCTTATTTCCCGGGAGGGAGAAGAATTAACCAAAGTCTCAGCCACCCACCGCGATCCAGTATAGGTCCTGAACCAAAATATTGGACTTGCGTTCAGCTCACAAAAAATGAGTTAAATTATGGACCTCAGGGGCACAGCAATTCACAAACTGGTAGAGTAATAAAGGACAACTATCGTACAAAAATCTGTTGAGGGAAGGCAACGAGGCGGAATTGAAAGCGAGGCAGAATAGAAGGAAACACATTTCAACAGATACGTTGGAATCGCCTTTAAAGCACAGGAAGAGGGGTACAACTTCGACAATGATTCACTTGGCCAAAAAGGGTGAAAGCGTTTTCTCCTGAATATATTCAGGAGAAAACGCATACACGCATTTTGGCCAATCAAGAAAGCGGGCAATGCAAATCTGCACTACAAAGAAGTATCACTTCCCACAGTTCAAAAGGGACCTCCACAAAATGGGTAAAAAGCAGAAATGCAAGACAGGGCCTGGAGAACAGGGAGCCTTGTTATGCTGATGGGCGGGATGTAAATTGCCAACTGCCTCTCTGGACGAGTGCATTGTGTTCCCTAAAAGAAGGAAAAAACAGAGCTACAGAGCCAGGGGCACTTCCAGACTAGGGTATGTACCTTGGGAAAACTGAAAATCAATAAGACAGAGCCACCCCAAAATTTAGGGCTGCACTGCTTACAAGAACCTCAACTTGGGTACACATTAAGTATCCCAGGAAAGATAAAAATCGTTCAAAAAATAGTGGTATTTACGTACGATGGAATATCCCTCAGCCATGCCATCAATGTCATAAGAACAGCAGCAGCAAAATGAGTTGATTCTGGTACGATTATTCTAAGTGAAATAAGTCACACAGAAAAAGAAACTTATCATAAGATATCACTTAAGAAGATCCTGTAAACATTGCTACACATGAACTGAGTTACGAAAGAGAAGAGTCTCACATTTAGAAAACATTCTTATGCCTGCTTAAGGGGGAAGGAGAGGTGGGGTGATGCATAAAACCAGAGTTTGATATAAGCACAGGTACTGTTCAAAAGCCAACTATGGAATAGACAAGACTTACACCTTCCTCAGTGAAAGGGACTCAAAACCCCATATTTCCCACAGAGTAATATATCTGACTACTAACAGTCATAAAACCTATGTATTGATATGTCTCTTTAAGGGAATCGAGTGTGTCTAGACTGGCTTAAACATGACACCAAGAATCAGCTCAAACCCACTATAAAAAGGAATTTCAAAAACAAAACAAAAAAACAGGGAAATTCTTTACAATTCCTTCAGGGTCTCTGATGAATCCTGGAATGACCCTATCTACAATGACAGCTGGAGGTGGCATAAGGATGGACACATGGGACTGAGAGGATTGGTGAGATTGGGTGAGCAAATGCAGACCCTTTAAAGCAATAATGCATGGCAGCCATTCCATTGGTCACAACTCTCCAGGTTGAAGGGAATATTACTACAGCTATAACATGTACAGGAAACCTAGAGAATGGACACACTGTGAATATGAAAGGTCTCTAAACCTCAACGAATAATCCCTCTCCTTGTGCTCCAGTTTGACTTTCCAACTGCTTTACTATCAATCTCCCAACTTGGAGAGACAGCACCTTTAACCTCCTGGTGTGCACATGTTGCCAATTTGGCAAAGGATGAAAGGGAAGAGGGAGAACCAATGAGAGTGTAGCTGTTAGACATTTGGACGGGCACATTTCTTTCTTATTTCCCGGGAGGAAGAAGAATTAACCAAAGTCTCAGCCACCCAGCCAAAACCAGTATAGGTCCTGAACAAAAATATTGGACTTGCGTTCAGCTCACAAAAAACGAGTTAAAAAATGGAGCTCAGGGACACAGCAATTCACAAACCGGCAGAGTAATAAAGGGCAGCTATCGTCCAAAAATCTGTTGAGGGAAGTCAACGAGGCGACTTGAAAGCGAGGCAGAATAGCAGGAAACAGATTTCAAGAGCCACCTTGGTATCGCCTTTAAAGCACAGGAAGAGGGGCACAACTTCGACAATGATGCACTTGGCCACAAAGGGCGTATGTGTTTTCTCCTGAATATATTCAGGAGAAAACGCATACTCCCTTTTTGGCCAAGCAAGCAAGTGGGCAATGCAAATCTGCACTACAAAAAAGTATCACTTCCCACCGGTCAAAAGGGACATCCACAAATTGGGTAAAAACCAGAAAGGCAAGACAGGCCCTGAAGAACAGGGAGCCTTGTTATGCTGATGGGCGGCATGTAAATTGCCAACTGCCTCCCTGGAGGAGTGCATTGTGTTCCCTAAAACAAGTAAACAACAGAGCTACAGAGCCAAGGACACTTCCAGTCTAGGGAATATACCTTGGGAAACCTGAAAATCAATAAGACAGAGCCACCCCAAAATTTAGGGCTGCACTGCTTACAAGAACCTCAACTTGGGTACACCTTAAATATCCCAGGAAAGATAAAAATCGTTCAAAATATAGTGGTATTTACGTACGATGGAATATCCCTCAGCCACGCCATCAATGTCATAAGAACAGCAGCAGCAAAATGAATTGATTCAGGTACGATTATTCTAAGTGAAATAAGTCACACAGAAAAAGAAACTTATGATAAGATATCACTTAATAAGATCCTGTAAACATTGCTACACATGAACTGATTTAGGAAAGAGAACAGAGTCTCACAGTTAGAAAACACTCTTATGCCTGCTTAAGGGGGAAGGAGAGGTGGGGTGATACATAAAACCAGAGTTTGATATAAGCACAGGTACCGTTCAAAAACCAACTATGGAATAGACAAGACTTACACCTTCCTCAGTGAAAGGGACTCAAAACCCCATATTTCCCACAGAGTAATATATCTGACTAGTAAGAATCATAAAACCTATGTATTGATATGTCTCTTTAAGGGAATCGAATGTGTCTAGACTGGCTTAAACATGACACCAAGAATCAGCTCAAACCCACTATCAAATGGAATTTCAAAAACAAAACACTAAAACAGGGAAATTCTTTACAATTCCTTCAGGGTCTCTGATGAATCCTGGAATGACCCTATCTACAATGACAGCTGGAGGTGGCATAAGGATGGACACATGGGACTGAGAGGATTGGTGAGATTGGGTGAGCAAATGCAGACCCTTTAGAGCAGTAATGCATGGCAGCCATTCCATTGGTCACAACTCTCCAGGTTGAAGGGAATATTACTACAGCTATAAAATGTATAGGAAACCTAGAGAATGGACACACTGTGAATATGAAAGGTCTCTAAAACTCAACAAATAATCCCTCTCCATGTGCTCCAGTTTGACTTTCCAACTGCTTTACTATCAATCTCCCAACTTGGAGAGACAGCACCTTTAACCTCCTGGTGTGCACATGTTGCCAATTTGGCAAAGGATGAAAGGGAAGAGGGAGAACCAATGAGAGAGTAGCTGTTAGACATTTGGACGGGCATATTTCTTTCTTATTTCCCGGCAGGAAGAATTAACCAAAGTCTCAGCCACCCAGCGAAAACCAGTATAGGTCCTGAACCAAAATATTGCACTTGCGTTCAGCTCACAACAAACGAGTTAAAAAATGGAGCTCAGGGACACAGCAATTCACAAACTGGCAGAGTAATAAAGCGCAACTATCGTCCAAAAATCTGTTGAGGGAAGTCAACGAGGCGGACTTGAAAGCGAGGCAGAATAGCAGGAAACAGATTTCAAGAGCCACGTTGGAATCGCCTTTAAAGCACAGGAAGAGGGGCAGAACTTCGACAATGATGCACTTGGCCAAAAAGGGCGTATGCGTTTTGTCCTGAATATATTCAGGAGAAAACGCATACGCCATTTTTGGCCAAGCAAGCAAGCGGGCAATGCAAATCTGCACTAAAAAGAAGAATCACTTCCCACCAGTCAAAAGGGACATCCACAAAATGGGTAAAAACCAGAAAGTCAAGGCAGGCCCTGGAGAACAGGGAGCCTTGTTATGCTGATGGGCGGCATGTAAATTGCCAACTGCCTCCCTGGAGGAGTGCATTGTGTTCCCTAAAACAAGTAAACAACAGAGCTACAGAGCCAAGGGCACTTCCAGTCTAGGGAATATACCTTGGGAAAACTGAAAATCATAAAGACAGAGCCACCCCAAAATTTAGGGCTGCACTGCTTCCAGGAACCTCAACTTGGGTAAACCTTAAATATCCCAGGAAATATAAAAATGGTTCAAAAAATTGTGGTACTTATGTACGGTGGAATATCCCACAGCCATGAAATCAATGTCATAAGACCAGTAGCAGTTAAATGAGTGGATTCAGGTACGATGATTCTAAGTGAAAGAAGTCACACAGAAAAAGAAACTTATCATAAGATATCACTTATGAAGATCCTGTAAACATGGCTACACATGAACTGAGTTAGGAAAGAGAACAGAGTCTCACATTTAGAAAACACTCTTATGCCTGCTTAAGGGGGAAGGAGAGGTGGGGTGATACATAAAACCAGAGTTTGATATAAGCACAGGTACCGTTCAAAAACCAACTATGGAATAGACAAGACTTACACCTTCCTCAGTGAAAGGGATTCAAAACCCCATATTTCCCACAGAGGAATATATCGGACTACTAATAATCTTAAAACCTATGTATTGATATGTCTCTTTTAGGGAATCAAGTGTGTCTGGACTGGCATAAACATGGCATCGAGAATCATCTCAAACCCACTATAAAATGGAATTTCAAAAATAAAACAAAAAAACAGGGAAATTCTTTACAATTCCTTCAGGGTCTCTGATGAAACCTGGCATGACCCTATCTACAACGACAGCTGGATGTGGCATAAGGCAGGACACATGGGACTGAGAGGATTGGTGAGATTGGGTGAACAAATGCAGACCCTATAAAGCAATAATGCATGGCACCCATTCCATGGGTCCCAACTCTCCAGGTTGAAGGGAATATTACTGCAGCTATAAAATGTACGGGAAACCTAGAGAATGGACACACCGTGAATACGAAAGGTCTCTAAAACTCAAAGAATAGTCCCTCTTCTGGTGCTCCGGTTTGACTTTCCAACTGCTTTACTATCAATCTCCCAACTTTCAGAGACAGCCCCTTTAACCTCCTGGTTCTCACAGGTTGCCAATTTGGCAGAGGATGAAAGGGAAGTGGGAGAACCAATGAGAGAGTAGCTGTTAGGCATTTGGACTGGCACATGTCACTCTTATTTCCCGGGAGGGAGAAGAATTAACCAAAGTCTCAGCCACCCACCGCGATCCAGTATAGGTCCTGAACCAAAATATTGGACTTGCGTTCAGCTCACAAAAAATGAGTTAAATTATGGACCTCAGGGGCACAGCAATTCACAAACTGGTAGAGTAATAAAGGACAACTATCGTACAAAAATCTGTTGAGGGAAGGCAACGAGGCGGAATTGAAAGCGAGGCAGAATAGAAGGAAACACATTTCAACAGATACGTTGGAATCGCCTTTAAAGCACAGGAAGAGGGGTACAACTTCGACAATGATTCACTTGGCCAAAAAGGGTGAAAGCGTTTTCTCCTGAATATATTCAGGAGAAAACGCATACACCCATTTTGGCCAATCAAGAAAGCGGGCAATGCAAATCTGCACTACAAAGAAGTATCACTTCCCACAGTTCAAAAGGGACCTCCACAAAATGGGTAAAAAGCAGAAATGCAAGACAGGGCCTGGAGAACAGGGAGCCTTGTTATGCTGATGGGCGGGATGTAAATTGCCAACTGCCTCTCTGGACGAGTGCATTGTGTTCCCTAAAAGAAGGAAAAAACAGAGCTACAGAGCCAGGGGCACTTCCAGACTAGGGTAGGTACCTTGGGAAAACTGAAAATCAATAAGACAGAGCCACCCCAAAATTTAGGGCTGCACTGCTTACAAGAACCTCAACTTGGGTACACATTAAGTATCCCAGGAAAGATAAAAATCGTTCAAAAAATAGTGGTATTTACGTACGATGGAATATCCCTCAGCCATGCCATCAATGTCATAAGAACAGCAGCAGCAAAATGAGTTGATTCTGGTACGATTATTCTAAGTGAAATAAGTCACACAGAAAAAGAAACTTATCATAAGATATCACTTAAGAAGATCCTGTAAACATTGCTACACATGAACTGAGTTACGAAAGAGAAGAGTCTCACATTTAGAAAACATTCTTATGCCTGCTTAAGGGGGAAGGAGAGGTGGGGTGATGCATAAAACCAGAGTTTGATATAAGCACAGGTACCGTTCAAAAGCCAACTATGGAATAGACAAGACTTACACCTTCCTCAGTGAAAGGGACTCAAAACCCCATATTTCCCACAGAGTAATATATCTGACTACTAACAGTCATAAAACCTATGTATTGATATGTCTCTTTAAGGGAATCGAGTGTGTCTAGACTGGCTTAAACATGACACCAAGAATCAGCTCAAACCCACTATAAAAAGGAATTTCAAAAACAAAACAAAAAAACAGGGAAATTCTTTACAATTCCTTCAGGGTCTCTGATGAATCCTGGAATGACCCTATCTACAATGACAGCTGGAGGTGGCATAAGGATGGACACATGGGACTGAGAGGATTGGTGAGATTGGGTGAGCAAATGCAGACCCTTTAAAGCAATAATGCATGACAGCCATTCCATTGGTCACAACTCTCCAGGTTGAAGGGAATATTACTACAGCTATAACATGTACAGGAAACCTAGAGAATGGACACACTGTGAATATGAAAGGTCTCTAAAACTCAACGAATAATCCCTCTCCTTGTGCTCCAGTTTGACTTTCCAACTGCTTTACTATCAATCTCCCAACTTGGAGAGACAGCACCTTTAACCTCCTGGTGTGCACATGTTGCCAATTTGGCAAAGGATGAAAGGGAAGAGGGAGAACCAATGAGAGTGTAGCTGTTAGACATTTGGACGGGCACATTTCTTTCTTATTTCCCGGGAGGAAGAAGAATTAACCAAAGTCTCAGCCACCCAGCCAACCAGTATAGGTCCTGAACCAAAATATTGGACTTGCGTTCAGCTCACAAAAAACGAGTTAAAAAATGGAGCTCAGGGACACAGCAATTCACAAACCGGCAGAGTAATAAAGGGCAGCTATCGTCCAAAAATCTGTTGAGGGAAGTCAACGAGGCGAACTTGAAAGCGAGGCAGAATAGCAGGAAACAGATTTCAAGAGCCACCTCGGTATCGCCTTTAAAGCACAGGAAGAGGGGCACAACTTCGACAATGATGCACTTGGCCACAAAGGGCGTATGTGTTTTCTCCTGAATATATTCAGGAGAAAACGCATACTCCCTTTTTGGCCAAGCAAGCAAGTGGGCAATGCAAATCTGCACTACAAAAAAGTATCAATTCCCACCGGTCAAAAGGGACATCCACAAAATGGGTAAAATCCAGAAAGGCAAGACAGGCCCTGAAGAACAGGGAGCCTTGTTATGCTGATGGGCGGCATGTAAATTGCCAACTGCCTCCCTGGAGGAGTGCATTGTGTTCCCTAAAACAAGTAAACAAGAGAGCTACAGAGCCAAGGACACTTCCAGTCTAGGGAATATACCTTGGGAAACCTGAAAATCAATAAGACAGAGCCACCCCAAAATTTAGGGCTGCACTGCTTACAAGAACCTCAACTTGGGTACACCTTAAATATCCCAGGAAAGATAAAAATCGTTCAAAATATAGTGGTATTTACGTACGATGGAATATCCCTCAGCCACGCCATCAATGTCATAAGAACAGCAGCAGCAAAATGAATTGATTCAGGTACGATTATTCTAAGTGAAATAAGTCACACAGAAAAAGAAACTTATGATAAGATATCACTTAATAAGATCCTGTAAACATTGCTACACATGAACTGATTTAGGAAAGAGAACAGAGTCTCACATTTAGAAAACACTCTTATGCCTGCTTAAGGGGGAAGGAGAGGTGGGGTGATACATAAAACCAGAGTTTGATATAAGCACAGGTACCGTTCAAAAACCAACTATGGAATAGACAAGACTTACACCTTCCTCAGTGAAAGGGACTCAAAACCCCATATTTCCCACAGAGTAATATATCTGACTAGTAAGAATCATAAAACCTATGTATTGATATGTCTCTTTAAGGGAATCGAATGTGTCTAGACTGGCTTAAACATGACACCAAGAATCAGCTCAAACCCACTATCAAATGGAATTTCAAAAACAAAACACTAAAACAGGGAAATTCTTTACAATTCCTTCAGGGTCTCTGATGAATCCTGGAATGACCCTATCTACAATGACAGCTGGAGGTGGCATAAGGATGGACACATGGGACTGAGAGGATTGGTGAGATTGGGTGAGCAAATGCAGACCCTTTAGAGCAGTAATGCATGGCAGCCATTCCATTGGTCACAACTCTCCAGGTTGAAGGGAATATTACTACAGCTATAAAATGTATAGGAAACCTAGAGAATGGACACACTGTGAATATGAAAGGTCTCTAAAACTCAACGAATAATCCCTCTCCATGTGCTCCAGTTTGACTTTCCAACTGCTTTACTATCAATCTCCCAACTTGGAGAGACAGCACCTTTAACCTCCTGGTGTGCACATGTTGCCAATTTGGCAAAGGATGAAAGGGAAGAGGGAGAACCAATGAGAGAGTAGCTGTTAGACATTTGGACGGGCATATTTCTTTCTTATTTCCCGGCAGGAAGAATTAACCAAAGTCTCAGCCACCCAGCGAAAACCAGTATAGGTCCTGAACCAAAATATTGCACTTGCGTTCAGCTCACAACAAACGAGTTAAAAAATGGAGCTCAGGGACACAGCAATTCACAAACTGGCAGAGTAATAAAGCGCAACTATCGTCCAAAAATCTGTTGAGGGAAGTCAACGAGGCGGACTTGAAAGCGAGGCAGAATAGCAGGAAACAGATTTCAAGAGCCACCTTGGAATCGCCTTTAAAGCACAGGAAGAGGGGCACAACTTCGACAATGATGCACTTGGCCAAAAATGGCGTATGCGTTTTCTCCTGAATATATTCAGGAGCAAACGCATACGCCATTTTTGGCCAAGCAAGCAAGCGGGCAATGCAAATCTGCACTAAAAAGAAGAATCACTTCCCACCAGTCAAAAGGGACATCCACAAAATGGGTAAAAACCAGAAAGTCAAGGCAGGCCCTGGAGAACAGGGAGCCTTGTTATGCTGATGGGCGGCATGTAAATTGCCAACTGCCTCCCTGGAGGAGTGCATTGTGTTCCCTAAAACAAGTAAACAACAGAGCTACAGAGCCAAGGGCACTTCCAGTCTAGGGAATATACCTTGGGAAAACTGAAAATCATAAAGACAGAGCCACCCCAAAATTTAGGGCTGCACTGCTTCCAGGAACCTCAACTTGGGTAAACCTTAAATATCCCAGGAAATATAAAAATGGTTCAAAAAATTGTGGTACTTATGTACGGTGGAATATCCCACAGCCATGAAATCAATGTCATAAGACCAGTAGCAGTTAAATGAGTGGATTCAGGTACGATGATTCTAAGTGAAAGAAGTCACACAGAAAAAGAAACTTATCATAAGATATCACTTATGAAGATCCTGTAAACATGGCTACACATGAACTGAGTTAGGAAAGAGAACAGAGTCTCACATTTAGAAAACACTCTTATGCCTGCTTAAGGGGGAAGGAGAGGTGGGGTGATACATAAAACCAGAGTTTGATATAAGCACAGGTACCGTTCAAAAACCAACTATGGAATAGACAAGACTTACACCTTCCTCTGTGAAAGGGATTCAAAACCCCATATTTCCCACAGAGGAATATATCGGACTACTAATAATCTTAAAACCTATGTATTGATATGTCTCTTTTAGGGAATCAAGTGTGTCTGGACTGGCATAAACATGGCATCGAGAATCATCTCAAACCCACTATAAAAAGGAATTTCAAAAATAAAACAAAAAAACAGGGAAATTCTTTACAATTCCTTCAGGGTCTCTGATGAAACCTGGCATGACCCTATCTACAACGACAGCTGGATGTGGCATAAGGCAGGACACATGGGACTGAGAGGATTGGTGAGATTGGGTGAACAAATGCAGACCCTATAAAGCAATAATGCATGGCACCCATTCCATGGGTCCCAACTCTCCAGGTTGAAGGGAATATTACTGCAGCTATAAAATGTACGGGAAACCTAGAGAATGGACACACTGTGAATACGAAAGGTCTCTAAAACTCAAAGAATAGTCCCTCTTCTGGTGCTCCGGTTTGACTTTCCAACTGCTTTACTATCAATCTCCCAACTTTCAGAGACAGCCCCTTTAACCTCCTGGTTCTCACAGGTTGCCAATTTGGCAGAGGATGAAAGGGAAGTGGGAGAACCAATGAGAGAGTAGCTGTTAGGCATTTGGACTGGCACATGTCACTCTTATTTCCCGGGAGGGAGAAGAATTAACCAAAGTCTCAGCCACCCACCGCGATCCAGTATAGGTCCTGAACCAAAATATTGGACTTGCGTTCAGCTCACAAAAAATGAGTTAAATTATGGACCTCAGGGGCACAGCAATTCACAAACTGGTAGAGTAATAAAGGACAACTATCGTACAAAAATCTGTTGAGGGAAGGCAACGAGGCGGAATTGAAAGCGAGGCAGAATAGAAGGAAACACATTTCAACAGATACGTTGGAATCGCCTTTAAAGCACAGGAAGAGGGGTACAACTTCGACAATGATTCACTTGGCCAAAAAGGGTGAAAGCGTTTTCTCCTGAATATATTCAGGAGAAAACGCATACACCCATTTTGGCCAATCAAGAAAGCGGGCAATGCAAATCTGCACTACAAAGAAGTATCACTTCCCACAGTTCAAAAGGGACCTCCACAAAATGGGTAAAAAGCAGAAATGCAAGACAGGGCCTGGAGAACAGGGAGCCTTGTTATGCTGATGGGCGGGATGTAAATTGCCAACTGCCTCTCTGGACGAGTGCATTGTGTTCCCTAAAAGAAGGAAAAAACAGAGCTACAGAGCCAGGGGCACTTCCAGACTAGGGTATGTACCTTGGGAAAACTGAAAATCAATAAGACAGAGCCACCCCAAAATTTAGGGCTGCACTGCTTACAAGAACCTCAACTTGGGTACACATTAAGTATCCCAGGAAAGATAAAAATCGTTCAAAAAATAGTGGTATTTACGTACGATGGAATATCCCTCAGCCATGCCATCAATGTCATAAGAACAGCAGCAGCAAAATGAGTTGATTCTGGTACGATTATTCTAAGTGAAATAAGTCACACAGAAAAAGAAACTTATCATAAGATATCACTTAAGAAGATCCTGTAAACATTGCTACACATGAACTGAGTTACGAAAGAGAAGAGTCTCACATTTAGAAAACATTCTTATGCCTGCTTAAGGGGGAAGGAGAGGTGGGGTGATGCATAAAACCAGAGTTTGATATAAGCACAGGTACCGTTCAAAAGCCAACTATGGAATAGACAAGACTTACACCTTCCTCAGTGAAAGGGACTCAAAACCCCATATTTCCCACAGAGTAATATATCTGACTACTAACAGTCATAAAACCTATGTATTGATATGTCTCTTTAAGGGAATCGAGTGTGTCTAGACTGGCTTAAACATGACACCAAGAATCAGCTCAAACCCACTATAAAAAGGAATTTCAAAAACAAAACAAAAAAACAGGGAAATTCTTTACAATTCCTTCAGGGTCTCTGATGAATCCTGGAATGACCCTATCTACAATGACAGCTGGAGGTGGCATAAGGATGGACACATGGGACTGAGAGGATTGGTGAGATTGGGTGAGCAAATGCAGACCCTTTAAAGCAATAATGCATGGCAGCCATTCCATTGGTCACAACTCTCCAGGTTGAAGGGAATATTACTACAGCTATAACATGTACAGGAAACCTAGAGAATGGACACACTGTGAATATGAAAGGTCTCTAAAACTCAACGAATAATCCCTCTCCTTGTGCTCCAGTTTGACTTTCCAACTGCTTTACTATCAATCTCCCAACTTGGACAGACAGCACCTTTAACCTCCTGGTGTGCACATGTTGCCAATTTGGCAAAGGATGAAACGGAAGAGGGAGAACCAATGAGAGAGTAGCTGTTAGACATTTGGACGGGCACATTTCTTTCTTATTTCCCGGGAGGAAGAAGAATTAACCAAAGTCTCAGCCACCCAGCAAAAACCAGTATAGGTCCTGAACCAAAATATTGGACTTGCGTTCAGCTCACAAAAAACGAGTTAAAAAATGGAGCTCAGGGACACAGCAATTCACAAACCGGCAGAGTAATAAAGGGCAGCTATCGTCCAAAAATCTGTTGAGGGAAGTCAACGAGGCGAACTTGAAAGCGAGGCAGAATAGCAGGAAACAGATTTCAAGAGCCACCTTGGAATCGCCTTTAAAGCACAGGAAGAGGGGCACAACTTCGACAATGATGCACTTGGCCACAAAGGGCGTATGTGTTTTCTCCTGACTATATTCAGGAGAAAACGCATACGCCCTTTTTGGCCAAGCAAGCAAGTGGGCAATGCAAATCTGCACTACAAAAAAGTATCACTTCCCACCGGTCAAAAGGGACATCCACAAAATGGGTAAAAACCGGAAAGGCAAGACAGGCCCTGAAGAACAGGGAGCCTTGTTATGCTGATGGGCGGCATGTAAATTGCCAACTGCCTCCCTGGAGGAGTGCATTGTGTTCCCTAAAACAAGTAAACAAGAGAGCTACAGAGCCAAGGACACTTCCAGTCTAGGGAATATACCTTGGGAAAACTGAAAATCAATAAGACAGAGCCACCCCAAAATTTAGGGCTGCACTGCTTACAAGAACCTCAACTTGGGTACACCTTAAATATCCCAGGAAAGATAAAAATCGTTCAAAATATAGTGGTATTTACGTACGATGGAATATCCCTCAGCCACGCCATCAATGTCATAAGAACAGCAGCAGCAAAATGAATTGATTCAGGTACGATGATTCTAAGTGAAATAAGTCACACAGAAAAAGAAACTTATGATAAGATATCACTTAATAAGATCCTGTAAACATTGCTACACATGAACTGATTTAGGAAAGAGAACAGAGTCTCACATTTAGAAAACACTCTTATGCCTGCTTAAGGGGGAAGGAGAGGTGGGGTGATACATAAACCAGAGTTTGATATAAGCACAGGTACCGTTCAAAAACCAACTATGGAATAGACAAGACTTACACCTTCCTCAGTGAAAGGGACTCAAAACCCCATATTTCCCACAGAGTAATATATCTGACTAGTAAGAATCATAAAACCTATGTATTGATATGTCCCTTTAAGGGAATCAAGTGTGTCTAGACCGGCTTAAACATGACACCAAGAATCAGCTCAAACCCACTATCAAATGGAATTTCAAAAACAAAACACTAAAACAGGGAAATTCTTTACAATTCCTTCAGGGTCTCTGATGAATCCTGGAATGACCCTATCTACAATGACAGCTGGAGGTGGCATAAGGATGGACACATGGGACTGAGAGGATTGGTGAGATTGTGTGAGCAAATGCAGACCCTTTAGAGCAGTAATGCATGGCAGCCATTCCATTGGTCACAACTCTCCAGGTTGAAGGGAATATTACTACAGCTATAAAATGTATAGGAAACCTAGAGAATGGACACACTGTGAATATGAAAGGTCTCTAAAACTCAACGAATAATCCCTCTCCATGTGCTCCAGTTTGACTTTCCAACTGCTTTACTATCAATCTCCCAACTTGGAGAGACAGCACCTTTAACCTCCTGGTGTGCACATGTTGCCAATTTGGCAAAGGATGAAAGGGAAGAGGGAGAACCAATGAGAGAGTAGCTGTTAGACATTTGGACGGGCATATTTCTTTCTTATTTCCCGGCAGGAAGAAGAATTAACCAAAGTCTCAGCCACCCAGCGAAAACCAGTATAGGTCCTGAACCAAAATATTGCACTTGCGTTCAGCTCACAACAAACGAGTTAAAAAATGGAGCTCAGGGACACAGCAATTCACAAACTGGCAGAGTAATAAAGCGCAACTATCGTCCAAAAATCTGTTGAGGGAAGTCAACGAGGCGGACTTGAAAGCGAGGCAGAATAGCAGGAAACAGATTTCAAGAGCCACGTTGGAATCGTCTTTAAAGCACAGGAAGAGGGGCACAACTTCGACAATGATGCACTTGGCCAAAAATGGCGTATGCGTTTTCTCCTGAATATATTCAGGAGAAAACGCATACGCCATTTTTGGCCAAGCAAGCAAGCGGGCAATGCAAATCTGCACTAAAAAGAAGAATCACTTCCCACCAGTCAAAAGGGACATCCACAAAATGGGTAAAAACCAGAAAGTCAAGGCAGGCCCTGGAGAACAGGGAGCCTTGTTATGCTGATGGGCGGCATGTAAATTGCCAACTGCCTCCCTGGAGGAGTGCATTGTGTTCCCTAAAACAAGTAAACAACAGAGCTACAGAGCCAAGGGCACTTCCAGTCTAGGGAATATACCTTGGGAAAACTGAAAATCATAAAGACAGAGCCACCCCAAAATTTAGGGCTGCACTGCTTCCAGGAACCTCAACTTGGGTAAACCTTAAATATCCCAGGAAATATAAAAATGGTTCAAAAAATTGTGGTACTTATGTACGGTGGAATATCCCACAGCCATGAAATCAATGTCATAAGACCAGTAGCAGTTAAATGAGTGGATTCAGGTACGATGATTCTAAGTGAAAGAAGTCACACAGAAAAAGAAACTTATCATAAGATATCACTTATGAAGATCCTGTAAACATGGCTACACATGAACTGAGTTAGGAAAGAGAACAGAGTCTCACATTTAGAAAACACTCTTATGCCTGCTTAAGGGGGAAGGAGAGGTGGGGTGATACATAAAACCAGAGTTTGATATAAGCACAGGTACCGTTCAAAAACCAACTATGGAATAGACAAGACTTACACCTTCCTCAGTGAAAGGGATTCAAAACCCCATATTTCCCACAGAGGAATATATCGGACTACTAATAATCTTAAAACCTATGTATTGATATGTCTCTTTTAGGGAATCAAGTGTGTCTGGACTGGCATAAACATGGCATCGAGAATCATCTCAAACCCACTATAAAAAGGAATTTCAAAAATAAAACAAAAAAACAGGGAAATTCTTTACAATTCCTTCAGGGTCTCTGATGAAACCTGGCATGACCCTATCTACAACGACAGCTGGATGTGGCATAAGGCAGGACACATGGGACTGAGAGGATTGGTGAGATTGGGTGAACAAATGCAGACCCTATAAAGCAATAATGCATGGCACCCATTCCATGGGTCCCAACTCTCCAGGTTGAAGGGAATATTACTGCAGCTATAAAATGTACGGGAAACCTAGAGAATGGACACACTGTGAATATGAAAGGTCTCTAAAACTCAACGAATAGTCCCTCTTCTGGTGCTCCGGTTTGACTTTCCAACTGCTTTACTATCAATCTCCCAACTTTCAGAGACAGCCCCTTTAACCTCCTGGTTCTCACAGGTTGCCAATTTGGCAGAGGATGAAAGGGAAGTGGGAGAACCAATGAGAGAGTAGCTGTTAGGCATTTGGACTGGCACATGTCACTCTTATTTCCCGGGAGGGAGAAGAATTAACCAAAGTCTCAGCCACCCACCGCGATGCAGTGTAGGTCCTGAACCGAAATATTGGACTTGCGTTCAGCTCACAAAAAATGAGTTAAATTATGGACCTCAGGGGCACAGCAATTCACAAACTGGTAGAGTAATAAAGGACAACTATCGTACAAAAATCTGTTGAGGGAAGGCAACGAGGCGGAATTGAAAGCGAGGCAGAATAGAAGGAAACACATTTCAACAGATACGTTGGAATCGCCTTTAAAGCACAGGAAGAGGGGTACAACTTCGACAATGATTCACTTGGCCAAAAAGGGTGAAAGCGTTTTCTCCTGAATATATTCAGGAGAAAACGCATACACCCATTTTGGCCAATCAAGAAAGCGGGCAATGCAAATCTGCACTACAAAGAAGTATCACTTCCCACAGTTCAAAAGGGACCTCCACAAAATGGGTAAAAAGCAGAAATGCAAGACAGGGCCTGGAGAACAGGGAGCCTTGTTATGCTGATGGGCGGGATGTAAATTGCCAACTGCCTCTCTGGACGAGTGCATTGTGTTCCCTAAAAGAAGGAAAAAAACAGAGCTACAGAGCCAGGGGCACTTCCAGACTAGGGTATGTACCTTGAGAAAACTGAAAATCAATAAGACAGAGCCACCCCAAAATTTAGGGCTGCACTGCTTACAAGAACCTCAACTTGGGTACACATTAAGTATCCCAGGAAAGATAAAAATCGTTCAAAAAATAGTGGTATTTACGTACGATGGAATATCCCTCAGCCATGCCATCAATGTCATAAGAACAGCAGCAGCAAAATTAGTTGATACTGGTACGATTATTCTAAGTGAAATAAGTCACACAGAAAAAGAAACTTATCATAAGATATCACTTAAGAAGATCCTGTAAACATTGCTACACATGAACTGAGTTACGAAAGAGAAGAGTCTCACATTTAGAAAACATTCTTATGCCTGCTTAAGGGGGAAGGAGAGGTGGGGTGATGCATAAAACCAGAGTTTGATATAAGCACAGGTACCGTTCAAAAGCCAACTATGGAATAGACAAGACTTACACCTTCCTCAGTGAAAGGGACTCAAAACCCCATATTTCCCACAGAGTAATATATCTGACTAGTAAGAGTCATAAAACCTATGTATTGATATGTTTCTTTAAGGGAATCGAGTGTGTCTAGACTGGCTTAAACATGACACCAATAATCAGCTCAAACCCACTATAAAAAGGAATTTCAAAAACAAAACAAAAAAACAGGGAAATTCTTTACAATTCCTTCAGGGTCTCTGATGAATCCTGGAATGACCCTATCTACAATGACAGCTGGAGGTGGCATAAGGATGGACACATGGGACTGAGAGGATTGGTGAGATTGGGTGAGCAAATGCAGACCCTTTAAAGCAATAATGCATGGCAGCCATTCCACTGGTCACAACTCTCCAGGTTGAAGGGAATATTACTACAGCTATAACATGTACAGGAAACCTAGAGAATGGACACACTGTGAATATGAAAGGTCTCTAAAACTCAACGAATAATCCCTCTCCTTGTGCTCCAGTTTGACTTTCCAACTGCTTTACTATCAATCTCCCAACTTGGAGAGACAGCACCTTTAACCTCCTGGTGTGCACATGTTGCCAATTTGGCAAAAGATGAAAGGGTAGAGGGAGAACCAATGAGAGAGTAGCTGTTAGACATTTGGACGGGCACATTTCTTTCTTATTTCCCGGGAGGAAGAAGAATTAACCAAAGTCTCAGCCACCCAGCAAAAACCAGTATAGGTCCTGAACCAAAATATTGGACTTGCGTTCAGCTCACAAAAAACGAGTTAAAAAATGGAGCTCAGGGACACAGCAATTCACAAACCGGCAGAGTAATAAAGGGCAGCTATCGTCCAAAAATCTGTTGAGGGAAGTCAACGAGGCGAACTTGAAAGCGAGGCAGAATAGCTGGAAACAGATTTCAAGAGCCACCTTGGAATCGCCTTTAAAGCACAGGAAGAGGGGCACAACTTCGACAATGATGCACTTGGCCACAAAGGGCGTATGTGTTTTCTCCTGACTATATTCAGGAGAAAACGCATACTCCCTTTTTGGCCAAGCAAGCAAGTGGGCAATGCAAATCTGCACTACAAAAAAGTATCACTTCCCACCGGTCAAAATGGACATCCACAAAATGGGTAAAAACCGGAAAGGCAAGACAGGCCCTGAAGAACAGGGAGCCTTGTTATGCTGATGGGCGGCATGTAAATTGCCAACTGCCTCGCTGGAGGAGTGCATTGTGTTCCCTAAAACAAGTAAACAAGAGAGCTACAGAGCCAAGGGCACTTCCAGTCTAGGGAATATACCTTGGGAAAACTGAAAATCATAAAGACAGAGCCACCCCAAAATTTAGGGCTGCACTGCTTCCAGGAACCTCAACTTGGGTAAACCTTAAATATCCCAGGAAATATAAAAATGGTTCAAAAAATTGTGGTACTTATGTACGGTGGAATATCCCACAGCCATGAAATCAATGTCATAAGACCAGTAGCAGTTAAATGAGTGGATTCAGGTACGATGATTCTAAGTGAAAGAAGTCACACAGAAAAAGAAACTTATCATAAGATATCACTTATGAAGATCCTGTAAACATGGCTACACATGAACTGAGTTAGGAAAGAGAACAGAGTCTCACATTTAGAAAACACTCTTATGCCTGCTTAAGGGGGAAGGAGAGGTGGGGTGATACATAAAACCAGAGTTTGATATAAGCACAGGTACCGTTCAAAAACCAACTATGGAATAGACAAGACTTACACCTTCCTCAGTGAAAGGGATTCAAAACCCCATATTTCCCACAGAGGAATATATCGGACTACTAATAATCTTAAAACCTATGTATTGATATGTCTCTTTTAGGGAATCAAGTGTGTCTGGACTGGCATAAACATGGCATCGAGAATCATCTCAAACCCACTATAAAAAGGAATTTCAAAAATAAAACAAAAAAACAGGGAAATTCTTTACAATTCCTTCAGGGTCTCTGATGAAACCTGGCATGACCCTATCTACAACGACAGCTGGATGTGGCATAAGGCAGGACACATGGGACTGAGAGGATTGGTGAGATTGGGTGAACAAATGCAGACCCTATAAAGCAATAATGCATGGCACCCATTCCATGGGTCCCAACTCTCCAGGTTGAAGGGAATATTACTGCAGCTATAAAATGTACGGGAAACCTAGAGAATGGACACACTGTGAATATGAAAGGTCTCTAAAACTCAACGAATAGTCCCTCTTCTGGTGCTCCGGTTTGACTTTCCAACTGCTTTACTATCAATCTCCCAACTTTCAGAGACAGCCCCTTTAACCTCCTGGTTCTCACAGGTTGCCAATTTGGCAGAGGATGAAAGGGAAGTGGGAGAACCAATGAGAGAGTAGCTGTTAGGCATTTGGACTGGCACATGTCACTCTTATTTCCCGGGAGGGAGAAGAATTAACCAAAGTCTCAGCCACCCACCGCGATGCAGTGTAGGTCCTGAACCGAAATATTGGACTTGCGTTCAGCTCACAAAAAATGAGTTAAATTATGGACCTCAGGGGCACAGCAATTCACAAACTGGTAGAGTAATAAAGGACAACTATCGTACAAAAATCTGTTGAGGGAAGGCAACGAGGCGGAATTGAAAGCGAGGCAGAATAGAAGGAAACACATTTCAACAGATACGTTGGAATCGCCTTTAAAGCACAGGAAGAGGGGTACAACTTCGACAATGATTCACTTGGCCAAAAAGGGTGAAAGCGTTTTCTCCTGAATATATTCAGGAGAAAACGCATACACCCATTTTGGCCAATCAAGAAAGAGGGCAATACAAATCTGCACTACAAAGAAGTATCACTTCCCACAGTTCAAAAGGGACCTCCACAAAATGGGTAAAAAGCAGAAATGCAAGACAGGGCCTGGAGAACAGGGAGCCTTGTTATGCTGATGGGCGGGATGTAAATTGCCAACTGCCTCTCTGGACGAGTGCATTGTGTTCCCTAAAAGAAGGAAAAAAACAGAGCTACAGAGCCAGGGGCACTTCCAGACTAGGGTATGTACCTTGAGAAAACTGAAAATCAATAAGACAGAGCCACCCCAAAATTTAGGGCTGCACTGCTTACAAGAACCTCAACTTGGGTACACATTAAGTATCCCAGGAAAGATAAAAATCGTTCAAAAAATAGTGGTATTTACGTACGATGGAATATCCCTCAGCCATGCCATCAATGTCATAAGAACAGCAGCAGCAAAATTAGTTGATACTGGTACGATTATTCTAAGTGAAATAAGTCACACAGAAAAAGAAACTTATCATAAGATATCACTTAAGAAGATCCTGTAAACATTGCTACACATGAACTGAGTTACGAAAGAGAAGAGTCTCACATTTAGAAAACATTCTTATGCCTGCTTAAGGGGGAAGGAGAGGTGGGGTGATGCATAAAACCAGAGTTTGATATAAGCACAGGTACCGTTCAAAAGCCAACTATGGAATAGACAAGACTTACACCTTCCTCAGTGAAAGGGACTCAAAACCCCATATTTCCCACAGAGTAATATATCTGACTAGTAAGAGTCATAAAACCTATGTATTGATATGTTTCTTTAAGGGAATCGAGTGTGTCTAGACTGGCTTAAACATGACACCAATAATCAGCTCAAACCCACTATAAAAAGGAATTTCAAAAACAAAACAAAAAAACAGGGAAATTCTTTACAATTCCTTCAGGGTCTCTGATGAATCCTGGAATGACCCTATCTACAATGACAGCTGGAGGTGGCATAAGGATGGACACATGGGACTGAGAGGATTGGTGAGATTGGGTGAGCAAATGCAGACCCTTTAAAGCAATAATGCATGGCAGCCATTCCACTGGTCACAACTCTCCAGGTTGAAGGGAATATTACTACAGCTATAACATGTACAGGAAACCTAGAGAATGGACACACTGTGAATATGAAAGGTCTCTAAAACTCAACGAATAATCCCTCTCCTTGTGCTCCAGTTTGACTTTCCAACTGCTTTACTATCAATCTCCCAACTTGGAGAGACAGCACCTTTAACCTCCTGGTGTGCACATGTTGCCAATTTGGCAAAAGATGAAAGGGTAGAGGGAGAACCAATGAGAGAGTAGCTGTTAGACATTTGGACGGGCACATTTCTTTCTTATTTCCCGGGAGGAAGAAGAATTAACCAAAGTCTCAGCCACCCAGCAAAAACCAGTATAGGTCCTGAACCAAAATATTGGACTTGCGTTCAGCTCACAAAAAACGAGTTAAAAAATGGAGCTCAGGGACACAGCAATTCACAAACCGGCAGAGTAATAAAGGGCAGCTATCGTCCAAAAATCTGTTGAGGGAAGTCAACGAGGCGAACTTGAAAGCGAGGCAGAATAGCTGGAAACAGATTTCAAGAGCCACCTTGGAATCGCCTTTAAAGCACAGGAAGAGGGGCACAACTTCGACAATGATGCACTTGGCCACAAAGGGCGTATGTGTTTTCTCCTGACTATATTCAGGAGAAAACGCATACTCCCTTTTTGGCCAAGCAAGCAAGTGGGCAATGCAAATCTGCACTACAAAAAAGTATCACTTCCCACCGGTCAAAATGGACATCCACAAAATGGGTAAAAACCGGAAAGGCAAGACAGGCCCTGAAGAACAGGGAGCCTTGTTATGCTGATGGGCGGCATGTAAATTGCCAACTGCCTCGCTGGAGGAGTGCATTGTGTTCCCTAAAACAAGTAAACAAGAGAGCTACAGAGCCAAGGGCACTTCCAGTCTAGGGAATATACCTTGGGAAAACTGAAAATCATAAAGACAGAGCCACCCCAAAATTTAGGGCTGCACTGCTTCCAGGAACCTCAACTTGGGTAAACCTTAAATATCCCAGGAAATATAAAAATGGTTCAAAAAATTGTGGTACTTATGTACGGTGGAATATCCCACAGCCATGAAATCAATGTCATAAGACCAGTAGCAGTTAAATGAGTGGATTCAGGTACGATGATTCTAAGTGAAAGAAGTCACACAGAAAAAGAAACTTATCATAAGATATCACTTATGAAGATCCTGTAAACATGGCTACACATGAACTGAGTTAGGAAAGAGAACAGAGTCTCACATTTAGAAAACACTCTTATGCCTGCTTAAGGGGGAAGGAGAGGTGGGGTGATACATAAAACCAGAGTTTGATATAAGCACAGGTACCGTTCAAAAACCAACTATGGAATAGACAAGACTTACACCTTCCTCTGTGAAAGGGATTCAAAACCCCATATTTCCCACAGAGGAATATATCGGACTACTAATAATCTTAAAACCTATGTATTGATATGTCTCTTTTAGGGAATCAAGTGTGTCTGGACTGGCATAAACATGGCATCGAGAATCATCTCAAACCCACTATAAAAAGGAATTTCAAAAATAAAACAAAAAAACAGGGAAATTCTTTACAATTCCTTCAGGGTCTCTGATGAAACCTGGCATGACCCTATCTACAACGACAGCTGGATGTGGCATAAGGCAGGACACATGGGACTGAGAGGATTGGTGAGATTGGGTGAACAAATGCAGACCCTATAAAGCAATAATGCATGGCACCCATTCCATGGGTCCCAACTCTCCAGGTTGAAGGGAATATTACTGCAGCTATAAAATGTACGGGAAACCTAGAGAATGGACACACTGTGAATACGAAAGGTCTCTAAAACTCAAAGAATAGTCCCTCTTCTGGTGCTCCGGTTTGACTTTCCAACTGCTTTACTATCAATCTCCCAACTTTCAGAGACAGCCCCTTTAACCTCCTGGTTCTCACAGGTTGCCAATTTGGCAGAGGATGAAAGGGAAGTGGGAGAACCAATGAGAGAGTAGCTGTTAGGCATTTGGACTGGCACATGTCACTCTTATTTCCCGGGAGGGAGAAGAATTAACCAAAGTCTCAGCCACCCACCGCGATCCAGTATAGGTCCTGAACCAAAATATTGGACTTGCGTTCAGCTCACAAAAAATGAGTTAAATTATGGACCTCAGGGGCACAGCAATTCACAAACTGGTAGAGTAATAAAGGACAACTATCGTACAAAAATCTGTTGAGGGAAGGCAACGAGGCGGAATTGAAAGCGAGGCAGAATAGAAGGAAACACATTTCAACAGATACGTTGGAATCGCCTTTAAAGCACAGGAAGAGGGGTACAACTTCGACAATGATTCACTTGGCCAAAAAGGGTGAAAGCGTTTTCTCCTGAATATATTCAGGAGAAAACGCATACACCCATTTTGGCCAATCAAGAAAGCGGGCAATGCAAATCTGCACTACAAAGAAGTATCACTTCCCACAGTTCAAAAGGGACCTCCACAAAATGGGTAAAAAGCAGAAATGCAAGACAGGGCCTGGAGAACAGGGAGCCTTGTTATGCTGATGGGCGGGATGTAAATTGCCAACTGCCTCTCTGGACGAGTGCATTGTGTTCCCTAAAAGAAGGAAAAAACAGAGCTACAGAGCCAGGGGCACTTCCAGACTAGGGTATGTACCTTGGGAAAACTGAAAATCAATAAGACAGAGCCACCCCAAAATTTAGGGCTGCACTGCTTACAAGAACCTCAACTTGGGTACACATTAAGTATCCCAGGAAAGATAAAAATCGTTCAAAAAATAGTGGTATTTACGTACGATGGAATATCCCTCAGCCATGCCATCAATGTCATAAGAACAGCAGCAGCAAAATGAGTTGATTCTGGTACGATTATTCTAAGTGAAATAAGTCACACAGAAAAAGAAACTTATCATAAGATATCACTTAAGAAGATCCTGTAAACATTGCTACACATGAACTGAGTTACGAAAGAGAAGAGTCTCACATTTAGAAAACATTCTTATGCCTGCTTAAGGGGGAAGGAGAGGTGGGGTGATGCATAAAACCAGAGTTTGATATAAGCACAGGTACCGTTCAAAAGCCAACTATGGAATAGACAAGACTTACACCTTCCTCAGTGAAAGGGACTCAAAACCCCATATTTCCCACAGAGTAATATATCTGACTACTAACAGTCATAAAACCTATGTATTGATATGTCTCTTTAAGGGAATCGAGTGTGTCTAGACTGGCTTAAACATGACACCAAGAATCAGCTCAAACCCACTATAAAAAGGAATTTCAAAAACAAAACAAAAAAACAGGGAAATTCTTTACAATTCCTTCAGGGTCTCTGATGAATCCTGGAATGACCCTATCTACAATGACAGCTGGAGGTGGCATAAGGATGGACACATGGGACTGAGAGGATTGGTGAGATTGGGTGAGCAAATGCAGACCCTTTAAAGCAATAATGCATGGCAGCCATTCCATTGGTCACAACTCTCCAGGTTGAAGGGAATATTACTACAGCTATAACATGTACAGGAAACCTAGAGAATGGACACACTGTGAATATGAAAGGTCTCTAAAACTCAACGAATAATCCCTCTCCTTGTGCTCCAGTTTGACTTTCCAACTGCTTTACTATCAATCTCCCAACTTGGACAGACAGCACCTTTAACCTCCTGGTGTGCACATGTTGCCAATTTGGCAAAGGATGAAACGGAAGAGGGAGAACCAATGAGAGAGTAGCTGTTAGACATTTGGACGGGCACATTTCTTTCTTATTTCCCGGGAGGAAGAAGAATTAACCAAAGTCTCAGCCACCCAGCAAAAACCAGTATAGGTCCTGAACCAAAATATTGGACTTGCGTTCAGCTCACAAAAAACGAGTTAAAAAATGGAGCTCAGGGACACAGCAATTCACAAACCGGCAGAGTAATAAAGGGCAGCTATCGTCCAAAAATCTGTTGAGGGAAGTCAACGAGGCGAACTTGAAAGCGAGGCAGAATAGCAGGAAACAGATTTCAAGAGCCACCTTGGAATCGCCTTTAAAGCACAGGAAGAGGGGCACAACTTCGACAATGATGCACTTGGCCACAAAGGGCGTATGTGTTTTCTCCTGACTATATTCAGGAGAAAACGCATACGCCCTTTTTGGCCAAGCAAGCAAGTGGGCAATGCAAATCTGCACTACAAAAAAGTATCACTTCCCACCGGTCAAAAGGGACATCCACAAAATGGGTAAAAACCGGAAAGGCAAGACAGGCCCTGAAGAACAGGGAGCCTTGTTATGCTGATGGGCGGCATGTAAATTGCCAACTGCCTCCCTGGAGGAGTGCATTGTGTTCCCTAAAACAAGTAAACAAGAGAGCTACAGAGCCAAGGACACTTCCAGTCTAGGGAATATACCTTGGGAAAACTGAAAATCAATAAGACAGAGCCACCCCAAAATTTAGGGCTGCACTGCTTACAAGAACCTCAACTTGGGTACACCTTAAATATCCCAGGAAAGATAAAAATCGTTCAAAATATAGTGGTATTTACGTACGATGGAATATCCCTCAGCCACGCCATCAATGTCATAAGAACAGCAGCAGCAAAATGAATTGATTCAGGTACGATGATTCTAAGTGAAATAAGTCACACAGAAAAAGAAACTTATGATAAGATATCACTTAATAAGATCCTGTAAACATTGCTACACATGAACTGATTTAGGAAAGAGAACAGAGTCTCACATTTAGAAAACACTCTTATGCCTGCTTAAGGGGGAAGGAGAGGTGGGGTGATACATAAACCAGAGTTTGATATAAGCACAGGTACCGTTCAAAAACCAACTATGGAATAGACAAGACTTACACCTTCCTCAGTGAAAGGGACTCAAAACCCCATATTTCCCACAGAGTAATATATCTGACTAGTAAGAATCATAAAACCTATGTATTGATATGTCCCTTTAAGGGAATCAAGTGTGTCTAGACCGGCTTAAACATGACACCAAGAATCAGCTCAAACCCACTATCAAATGGAATTTCAAAAACAAAACACTAAAACAGGGAAATTCTTTACAATTCCTTCAGGGTCTCTGATGAATCCTGGAATGACCCTATCTACAATGACAGCTGGAGGTGGCATAAGGATGGACACATGGGACTGAGAGGATTGGTGAGATTGTGTGAGCAAATGCAGACCCTTTAGAGCAGTAATGCATGGCAGCCATTCCATTGGTCACAACTCTCCAGGTTGAAGGGAATATTACTACAGCTATAAAATGTATAGGAAACCTAGAGAATGGACACACTGTGAATATGAAAGGTCTCTAAAACTCAACGAATAATCCCTCTCCATGTGCTCCAGTTTGACTTTCCAACTGCTTTACTATCAATCTCCCAACTTGGAGAGACAGCACCTTTAACCTCCTGGTGTGCACATGTTGCCAATTTGGCAAAGGATGAAAGGGAAGAGGGAGAACCAATGAGAGAGTAGCTGTTAGACATTTGGACGGGCATATTTCTTTCTTATTTCCCGGCAGGAAGAAGAATTAACCAAAGTCTCAGCCACCCAGCGAAAACCAGTATAGGTCCTGAACCAAAATATTGCACTTGCGTTCAGCTCACAACAAACGAGTTAAAAAATGGAGCTCAGGGACACAGCAATTCACAAACTGGCAGAGTAATAAAGCGCAACTATCGTCCAAAAATCTGTTGAGGGAAGTCAACGAGGCGGACTTGAAAGCGAGGCAGAATAGCAGGAAACAGATTTCAAGAGCCACGTTGGAATCGTCTTTAAAGCACAGGAAGAGGGGCACAACTTCGACAATGATGCACTTGGCCAAAAATGGCGTATGCGTTTTCTCCTGAATATATTCAGGAGAAAACGCATACGCCATTTTTGGCCAAGCAAGCAAGCGGGCAATGCAAATCTGCACTAAAAAGAAGAATCACTTCCCACCAGTCAAAAGGGACATCCACAAAATGGGTAAAAACCAGAAAGTCAAGGCAGGCCCTGGAGAACAGGGAGCCTTGTTATGCTGATGGGCGGCATGTAAATTGCCAACTGCCTCCCTGGAGGAGTGCATTGTGTTCCCTAAAACAAGTAAACAACAGAGCTACAGAGCCAAGGGCACTTCCAGTCTAGGGAATATACCTTGGGAAAACTGAAAATCATAAAGACAGAGCCACCCCAAAATTTAGGGCTGCACTGCTTCCAGGAACCTCAACTTGGGTAAACCTTAAATATCCCAGGAAATATAAAAATGGTTCAAAAAATTGTGGTACTTATGTACGGTGGAATATCCCACAGCCATGAAATCAATGTCATAAGACCAGTAGCAGTTAAATGAGTGGATTCAGGTACGATGATTCTAAGTGAAAGAAGTCACACAGAAAAAGAAACTTATCATAAGATATCACTTATGAAGATCCTGTAAACATGGCTACACATGAACTGAGTTAGGAAAGAGAACAGAGTCTCACATTTAGAAAACACTCTTATGCCTGCTTAAGGGGGAAGGAGAGGTGGGGTGATACATAAAACCAGAGTTTGATATAAGCACAGGTACCGTTCAAAAACCAACTATGGAATAGACAAGACTTACACCTTCCTCAGTGAAAGGGATTCAAAACCCCATATTTCCCACAGAGGAATATATCGGACTACTAATAATCTTAAAACCTATGTATTGATATGTCTCTTTTAGGGAATCAAGTGTGTCTGGACTGGCATAAACATGGCATCGAGAATCATCTCAAACCCACTATAAAAAGGAATTTCAAAAATAAAACAAAAAAACAGGGAAATTCTTTACAATTCCTTCAGGGTCTCTGATGAAACCTGGCATGACCCTATCTACAACGACAGCTGGATGTGGCATAAGGCAGGACACATGGGACTGAGAGGATTGGTGAGATTGGGTGAACAAATGCAGACCCTATAAAGCAATAATGCATGGCACCCATTCCATGGGTCCCAACTCTCCAGGTTGAAGGGAATATTACTGCAGCTATAAAATGTACGGGAAACCTAGAGAATGGACACACTGTGAATATGAAAGGTCTCTAAAACTCAACGAATAGTCCCTCTTCTGGTGCTCCGGTTTGACTTTCCAACTGCTTTACTATCAATCTCCCAACTTTCAGAGACAGCCCCTTTAACCTCCTGGTTCTCACAGGTTGCCAATTTGGCAGAGGATGAAAGGGAAGTGGGAGAACCAATGAGAGAGTAGCTGTTAGGCATTTGGACTGGCACATGTCACTCTTATTTCCCGGGAGGGAGAAGAATTAACCAAAGTCTCAGCCACCCACCGCGATGCAGTGTAGGTCCTGAACCGAAATATTGGACTTGCGTTCAGCTCACAAAAAATGAGTTAAATTATGGACCTCAGGGGCACAGCAATTCACAAACTGGTAGAGTAATAAAGGACAACTATCGTACAAAAATCTGTTGAGGGAAGGCAACGAGGCGGAATTGAAAGCGAGGCAGAATAGAAGGAAACACATTTCAACAGATACGTTGGAATCGCCTTTAAAGCACAGGAAGAGGGGTACAACTTCGACAATGATTCACTTGGCCAAAAAGGGTGAAAGCGTTTTCTCCTGAATATATTCAGGAGAAAACGCATACACCCATTTTGGCCAATCAAGAAAGAGGGCAATACAAATCTGCACTACAAAGAAGTATCACTTCCCACAGTTCAAAAGGGACCTCCACAAAATGGGTAAAAAGCAGAAATGCAAGACAGGGCCTGGAGAACAGGGAGCCTTGTTATGCTGATGGGCGGGATGTAAATTGCCAACTGCCTCTCTGGACGAGTGCATTGTGTTCCCTAAAAGAAGGAAAAAAACAGAGCTACAGAGCCAGGGGCACTTCCAGACTAGGGTATGTACCTTGAGAAAACTGAAAATCAATAAGACAGAGCCACCCCAAAATTTAGGGCTGCACTGCTTACAAGAACCTCAACTTGGGTACACATTAAGTATCCCAGGAAAGATAAAAATCGTTCAAAAAATAGTGGTATTTACGTACGATGGAATATCCCTCAGCCATGCCATCAATGTCATAAGAACAGCAGCAGCAAAATTAGTTGATACTGGTACGATTATTCTAAGTGAAATAAGTCACACAGAAAAAGAAACTTATCATAAGATATCACTTAAGAAGATCCTGTAAACATTGCTACACA
The DNA here is from genome assembly GCF_964341445.2 of Mesoplodon mirus. Lineage (NCBI taxonomy): Eukaryota > Metazoa > Chordata > Mammalia > Artiodactyla > Ziphiidae > Mesoplodon > Mesoplodon mirus. Next base: position 432,093 of record NW_028295469.1, read on the forward strand.
TGAACTGAGTTACGAAAGAGAAGAGTCTCACATTTAGAAAACATTCTTATGCCTGCTTAAGGGGGAAGGAGAGGTGGGGTGATGCATAAAACCAGAGTTTGATATAAGCACAGGTACCGTTCAAAAGCCAACTATGGAATAGACAAGACTTACACCTTCCTCAGTGAAAGGGACTCAAAACCCCATATTTCCCACAGAGTAATATATCTGACTAGTAAGAGTCATAAAACCTATGTATTGATATGTTTCTTTAAGGGAATCGAGTGTGTCTAGACTGGCTTAAACATGACACCAATAATCAGCTCAAACCCACTATAAAAAGGAATTTCAAAAACAAAACAAAAAAACAGGGAAATTCTTTACAATTCCTTCAGGGTCTCTGATGAATCCTGGAATGACCCTATCTACAATGACAGCTGGAGGTGGCATAAGGATGGACACATGGGACTGAGAGGATTGGTGAGATTGGGTGAGCAAATGCAGACCCTTTAAAGCAATAATGCATGGCAGCCATTCCACTGGTCACAACTCTCCAGGTTGAAGGGAATATTACTACAGCTATAACATGTACAGGAAACCTAGAGAATGGACACACTGTGAATATGAAAGGTCTCTAAAACTCAACGAATAATCCCTCTCCTTGTGCTCCAGTTTGACTTTCCAACTGCTTTACTATCAATCTCCCAACTTGGAGAGACAGCACCTTTAACCTCCTGGTGTGCACATGTTGCCAATTTGGCAAAAGATGAAAGGGTAGAGGGAGAACCAATGAGAGAGTAGCTGTTAGACATTTGGACGGGCACATTTCTTTCTTATTTCCCGGGAGGAAGAAGAATTAACCAAAGTCTCAGCCACCCAGCAAAAACCAGTATAGGTCCTGAACCAAAATATTGGACTTGCGTTCAGCTCACAAAAAACGAGTTAAAAAATGGAGCTCAGGGACACAGCAATTCACAAACCGGCAGAGTAATAAAGGGCAGCTATCGTCCAAAAATCTGTTGAGGGAAGTCAACGAGGCGAACTTGAAAGCGAGGCAGAATAGCTGGAAACAGATTTCAAGAGCCACCTTGGAATCGCCTTTAAAGCACAGGAAGAGGGGCACAACTTCGACAATGATGCACTTGGCCACAAAGGGCGTATGTGTTTTCTCCTGACTATATTCAGGAGAAAACGCATACTCCCTTTTTGGCCAAGCAAGCAAGTGGGCAATGCAAATCTGCACTACAAAAAAGTATCACTTCCCACCGGTCAAAATGGACATCCACAAAATGGGTAAAAACCGGAAAGGCAAGACAGGCCCTGAAGAACAGGGAGCCTTGTTATGCTGATGGGCGGCATGTAAATTGCCAACTGCCTCGCTGGAGGAGTGCATTGTGTTCCCTAAAACAAGTAAACAAGAGAGCTACAGAGCCAAGGACACTTCCAGTCTAGGGAATATACCTTGGGAAAACTGAAAATCAATAAGACAGAGCCACCCCAAAATTTAGGGCTGCACTGCTTACAAGAACCTCAACTTGGGTACACCTTAAATATCCCAGGAAAGATAAAAATCGTTCAAAATATAGTGGTATTTACGTACGATGGAATATCCCTCAGCCACGCCATCAATGTCATAAGAACAGCAGCAGCAAAATGAATTGATTCAGGTACGATTATTCTAAGTGAAATAAGTCACACAGAAAAAGAAACTTATGATAAGATATCACTTAATAAGATCCTGTAAACATTGCTACACATGAACTGATTTAGGAAAGAGAACAGAGTCTCACATTTAGAAAACACTCTTATGCCTGCTTAAGGGGGAAGGAGAGGTGGGGTGATACATAAAACCAGAGTTTGATATAAGCACAGGTACCGTTCAAAAACCAACTATGGAATAGACAAGACTTACACCTTCCTCAGTGAAAGGGACTCAAAACCCCATATTTCCCACAGAGTAATATATCTGACTAGTAAGAATCATAAAACCTATGTATTGATATGTCTCTTTAAGGAAATCGAGTGTGTCTAGACTGGCTTAAACATGACACCAAGAATCAGCTCAAACCCACTATCAAATGGAATTTCAAAAACAAAACACTAAAACAGGGAAATTCTTTACAATTCCTTCAGGGTCTCTGATGAATCCTGGAATGACCCTATCTACAATGACAGCTGGAGGTGGCATAAGGATGGACACATGGGACTGAGAGGATTGGTGAGATTGTGTGAGCAAATGCAGACCCTTTAGAGCAGTAATGCATGGCAGCCATTCCATTGGTCACAACTCTCCAGGTTGAAGGGAATATTACTACAGCTATAAAATGTATAGGAAACCTAGAGAATGGACACACTGTGAATATGAAAGGTCTCTAAAACTCAACGAATAATCCCTCTCCATGTGCTCCAGTTTGACTTTCCAACTGCTTTACTATCAATCTCCCAACTTGGAGAGACAGCACCTTTAACCTCCTGGTGTGCACATGTTGCCAATTTGGCAAAGGATGAAAGGGAAGAGGGAGAACCAATGAGAGAGTAGCTGTTAGACATTTGGACGGGCATATTTCTTTCTTATTTCCCGGCAGGAAGAAGAATTAACCAAAGTCTCAGCCACCCAGCGAAAACCAGTATAGGTCCTGAACCAAAATATTGCACTTGCGTTCAGCTCACAACCAACGAGTTAAAAAATGGAGCTCAGGGACACAGCAATTCACAAACTGGCAGAGTAATAAAGCGCAACTATCGTCCAAAAATCTGTTGAGGGAAGTCAACGAGGCGGACTTGAAAGCGAGGCAGAATAGCAGGAAACAGATTTCAAGAGCCACCTTGGAATCGCCTTTAAAGCACAGGAAGAGGGGCACAACTTCGACAATGATGCACTTGGCCAAAAATGGCGTATGCGTTTTCTCCTGAATATATTCAGGAGAAAACACATACGCCATTTTTGGCCAAGCAAGCAAGCGGGCAATGCAAATCTGCACTAAAAAGAAGAATCACTTCCCACCAGTCAAAAGGAACATCCACAAAATGGGTAAAAACCAGAAAGTCAAGGCAGGCCCTGGAGAACAGGGAGCCTTGTTATGCTGATGGGCGGCATGTAAATTGCCAACTGCCTCCCTGGAGGAGTGCATTGTGTTCCCTAAAACAAGTAAACAACAGAGCTACAGAGCCAAGGGCACTTCCAGTCTAGGGAATATACCTTGGGAAAACTGAAAATCATAAAGACAGAGCCACCCCAAAATTTAGGGCTGCACTGCTTCCAGGAACCTCAACTTGGGTAAACCTTAAATATCCCAGGAAATATAAAAATGGTTCAAAAAATTGTGGTACTTATGTACGGTGGAATATCCCACAGCCATGAAATCAATGTCATAAGACCAGTAGCAGTTAAATGAGTGGATTCAGGTACGATGATTCTAAGTGAAAGAAGTCACACAGAAAAAGAAACTTATCATAAGATATCACTTATGAAGATCCTGTAAACATGGCTACACATGAACTGAGTTAGGAAAGAGAACAGAGTCTCACATTTAGAAAACACTCTTATGCCTGCTTAAGGGGGAAGGAGAGGTGGGGTGATACATAAAACCAGAGTTTGATATAAGCACAGGTACCGTTCAAAAACCAACTATGGAATAGACAAGACTTACACCTTCCTCAGTGAAAGGGATTCAAAACCCCATATTTCCCACAGAGGAATATATCGGACTACTAATAATCTTAAAACCTATGTATTGATATGTCTCTTTTAGGGAATCAAGTGTGTCTGGACTGGCATAAACATGGCATCGAGAATCATCTCAAACCCACTATAAAAAGGAATTTCAAAAATAAAACAAAAAAACAGGGAAATTCTTTACAATTCCTTCAGGGTCTCTGATGAAACCTGGCATGACCCTATCTACAACGACAGCTGGATGTGGCATAAGGCAGGACACATGGGACTGAGAGGATTGGTGAGATTGGGTGAACAAATGCAGACCCTATAAAGCAATAATGCATGGCACCCATTTCATGGGTCCCAACTCTCCAGGTTGAAGGGAATATTACTGCAGCTATAAAATGTACAGGAAACCTAGAGAATGGACACACTGTGAATATGAAAGGTCTCTAAAACTCAACGAATAGTCCCTCTTCTGGTGCTCCGGTTTGACTTTCCAACTGCTTTACTATCAATCTCCCAACTTTCAGAGACAGCCCCTTTAACCTCCTGGTTCTCACAGGTTGCCAATTTGGCAGAGGATGAAAGGGAAGTGGGAGAACCAATGAGAGAGTAGCTGTTAGGCATTTGGACTGGCACATGTCACTCTTATTTCCCGGGAGGGAGAAGAATTAACCAAAGTCTCAGCCACCCACCGCGATCCAGTATAGGTCCTGAACCAAAATATTGGACTTGCGTTCAGCTCACAAAAAATGAGTTAAATTATGGACCTCAGGGGCACAGCAATTCACAAACTGGTAGAGTAATAAAGGACAACTATCGTACAAAAATCTGTTGAGGGAAGGCAACGAGGCGGAATTGAAAGCGAGGCAGAATAGAAGGAAACACATTTCAACAGATACGTTGGAATCGCCTTTAAAGCACAGGAAGAGGGGTACAACTTCGACAATGATTCACTTGGCCAAAAAGGGTGAAAGCGTTTTCTCCTGAATATATTCAGGAGAAAACGCATACACCCATTTTGGCCAATCAAGAAAGCGGGCAATGCAAATCTGCACTACAAAGAAGTATCACTTCCCACAGTTCAAAAGGGACCTCCACAAAATGGGTAAAAAGCAGAAATGCAAGACAGGGCCTGGAGAACAGGGAGCCTTGTTATGCTGATGGGCGGGATGTAAATTGCCAACTGCCTCTCTGGAGGAGTGCATTGTGTTCCCTAAAAGAAGGAAAAAAACAGAGCTACAGAGCCAGGGGCACTTCCAGACTAGGGTATGTACCTTGAGAAAACTGAAAATCAATAAGACAGAGCCACCCCAAAATTTAGGGCTGCACTGCTTACAAGAACCTCAACTTGGGTACACATTAAGTATCCCAGGAAAGATAAAAATCGTTTAAAAAATAGTGGTATTTACGTACGATGGAATATCCCTCAGCCATGCCATCAATGTCATAAGAACAGCAGCAGCAAAATGAGTTGATACTGGTACGATTATTCTAAGTGAAATAAGTCACACAGAAAAAGAAACTTATCATAAGATATCACTTAAGAAGATCCTGTAAACATTGCTACACATGAACTGAGTTACAAAAGAGAAGAGTCTCACATTTAGAAAACATTCTTATGCCTGCTTAAGGGGGAAGGAGAGGTGGGGTGATGCATAAAACCAGAGTTTGATATAAGCACAGGTACCGTTCAAAAGCCAACTATGGAATAGACAAGACTTACACCTTCCTCAGTGAAAGGGACTCAAAACCCCATATTTCCCACAGAGTAATATATCTGACTACTAACAGTCATAAAACCTATGTATTGATATGTCTCTTTAAGGGAATCGAGTGTGTCTAGACTGGCTTAAACATGACACCAAGAATCAGCTCAAACCCACTATAAAAAGGAATTTCAAAAACAAAACAAAAAAACAGGGAAATTCTTTACAATTCCTTCAGGGTCTCTGATGAATCCTGGAATGACCCTATCTACAATGACAGCTGGAGGTGGCATAAGGATGGACACATGGGACTGAGAGGATTGGTGAGATTGGGTGAGCAAATGCAGACCCTTTAAAGCAATAATGCATGGCAGCCATTCCATTGGTCACAACTCTCCAGGTTGAAGGGAATATTACTACAGCTATAACATGTACAGGAAACCTAGAGAATGGACACACTGTGAATATGAAAGGTCTCTAAAACTCAACGAATAATCCCTCTCCTTGTGCTCCAGTTTGACTTTCCAACTGCTTTACTATCAATCTCCCAACTTGGAGAGACAGCACCTTTAACCTCCTGGTGTGCACATGTTGCCAATTTGGTAAAAGATGAAAGGGTAGAGGGAGAACCAATGAGAGAGTAGCTGTTAGACATTTGGACGGGCACATTTCTTTCTTATTTCCCGGGAGGAAGAAGAATTAACCAAAGTCTCAGCCACCCAGCAAAAAACAGTATAGGTCCTGAACCAAAATATTGGACTTGCGTTCAGCTCACAAAAAACGAGTTAAAAAATGGAGCTCAGGGACACAGCAATTCACAAACCGGCAGAGTAATAAAGGGCAGCTATCGTCCAAAAATCTGTTGAGGGAAGTCAACGAGGCGAACTTGAAAGCGAGGCAGAATAGCAGGAAACAGATTTCAAGAGCCACCTTGGAATCGCCTTTAAAGCACAGGAAGAGGGGCACAACTTCGACAATGATGCACTTGGCCACAAAGGGCGTATGTGTTTTCTCCTGACTATATTCAGGAGAAAACGCATACGCCCTTTTTGGCCAAGCAAGCAAGTGGGCAATGCAAATCTGCACTACAAAAAAGTATCACTTCCCACCGGTCAAAAGGGACATCCAGAAAATGGGTAAAAACAGGAAAGGCAAGACAGGCCCTGAAGAACAGGGAGCCTTGTTATGCTGATGGGCGGCATGTAAATTGCCAACTGCCTCCCTGGAGGAGTGCATTGTGTTCCCTAAAACAAGTAAACAAGAGAGCTACAGAGCCAAGGACACTTCCAGTCTAGGGAATATACCTTGGGAAAACTGAAAATCAATAAGACAGAGCCACCCCAAAATTTAGGGCTGCACTGCTTACAAGAACCTCAACTTGGGTACACCTTAAATATCCCAGGAAAGATAAAAATCGTTCAAAATATAGTGGTATTTACGTACGATGGAATATCCCTCAGCCACGCCATCAATGTCATAAGAACAGCAGCAGCAAAATGAATTGATTCAGGTACGATGATTCTAAGTGAAATAAGTCACACAGAAAAAGAAACTTATGATAAGATATCACTTAATAAGATCCTGTAAACATTGCTACACATGAACTGATTTAGGAAAGAGAACAGAGTCTCACATTTAGAAAACACTCTTATGCCTGCTTAAGGGGGAAGGAGAGGTGGGGTGATACATAAACCAGAGTTTGATATAAGCACAGGTACCGTTCAAAAACCAACTATGGAATAGACAAGACTTACACCTTCCTCAGTGAAAGGGACTCAAAACCCCATATTTCCCACAGAGTAATATATCTGACTAGTAAGAATCATAAAACCTATGTATTGATATGTCTCTTTAAGGAAATCGAGTGTGTCTAGACTGGCTTAAACATGACACCAAGAATCAGCTCAAACCCACTATCAAATGGAATTTCAAAAACAAAACACTAAAACAGGGAAATTCTTTACAATTCCTTCAGGGTCTCTGATGAATCCTGGAATGACCCTATCTACAATGACAGCTGGAGGTGGCATAAGGATGGACACATGGGACTGAGAGGATTGGTGAGATTGGGTGAGCAAATGCAGACCCTTTAGAGCAGTAATGCATGGCAGCCATTCCATTGGTCACAACTCTCCAGGTTGAAGGGAATATTACTACAGCTATAAAATGTATAGGAAACCTAGAGAATGGACACGCTGTGAATATGAAAGGTCTCTAAAACTCAACGAATAATCCCTCTCCATGTGCTCCAGTTTGACTTTCCAACTGCTTTATTATCAATCTCCCAACTTGGAGAGACAGCACCTTTAACCTCCTGGTGTGCACATGTTGCCAATTTGGCAAAGGATGAAAGGGAAGAGGGAGAACCAATGAGAGAGTAGCTGTTAGACATTTGGACGGGCATATTTCTTTCTCATTTCCCGGCAGGAAGAAGAATTAACCAAAGTCTCAGCCACCCAGCGAAAACCAGTATAGGTCCTGAACCAAAATATTGCACTTGCGTTCAGCTCACAACAAACGAGTTAAAAAATGGAGCTCAGGGACACAGCAATTCACAAACTGGCAGAGTAATAAAGCGCAACTATCGTCCAAAAATCTGTTGAGGGAAGTCAACGAGGCGGACTTGAAAGCGAGGCAGAATAGCAGGAAACAGATTTCAAGAGCCACCTTGGAATCGCCTTTAAAGCACAGGAAGAGGGGCACAACTTCGACATTGATGCACTTGGCCAAAAATGGCGTATGCGTTTTCTCCTGAATATATTCAGGAGAAAACACATACGCCATTTTTGGCCAAGCAAGCAAGCGGGCAATGCAAATCTGCACTAAAAAGAAGAATCACTTCCCACCAGTCAAAAGGGACATCCACAAAATGGGTAAAAACCAGAAAGTCAAGGCAGGCCCTGGAGAACAGGGAGCCTTGTTATGCTGATGGGCGGCATGTAAATTGCCAACTGCCTCCCTGGAGGAGTGCATTGTGTTCCCTAAAACAAGTAAACAACAGAGCTACAGAGCCAAGGGCACTTCCAGTCTAGGGAATATACCTTGGGAAAACTGAAAATCATAAAGACAGAGCCACCCCAAAATTTAGGGCTGCACTGCTTCCAGGAACCTCAACTTGGGTAAACCTTAAATATCCCAGGAAATATAAAAATGGTTCAAAAAATTGTGGTACTTATGTACGGTGGAATATCCCACAGCCATGAAATCAATGTCATAAGACCAGTAGCAGTTAAATGAGTGGATTCAGGTACGATGATTCTAAGTGAAAGAAGTCACACAGAAAAAGAAACTTATCATAAGATATCACTTATGAAGATCCTGTAAACATGGCTACACATGAACTGAGTTAGGAAAGAGAACAGAGTCTCACATTTAGAAAACACTCTTATGCCTGCTTAAGGGGGAAGGAGAGGTGGGGTGATACATAAAACCAGAGTTTGATATAAGCACAGGTACCGTTCAAAAACCAACTATGGAATAGACAAGACTTACACCTTCCTCAGTGAAAGGGATTCAAAACCCCATATTTCCCACAGAGGAATATATCGGACTACTAATAATCTTAAAACCTATGTATTGATATGTCTCTTTTAGGGAATCAAGTGTGTCTGGACTGGCATAAACATGGCATCGAGAATCATCTCAAACCCACTATAAAAAGGAATTTCAAAAATAAAACAAAAAAACAGGGAAATTCTTTACAATTCCTTCAGGGTCTCTGATGAAACCTGGCATGACCCTATCTACAACGACAGCTGGATGTGGCATAAGGCAGGACACATGGGACTGAGAGGATTGGTGAGATTGGGTGAACAAATGCAGACCCTATAAAGCAATAATGCATGGCACCCATTTCATGGGTCCCAACTCTCCAGGTTGAAGGGAATATTACTGCAGCTATAAAATGTACAGGAAACCTAGAGAATGGACACACTGTGAATATGAAAGGTCTCTAAAACTCAACGAATAGTCCCTCTTCTGGTGCTCCGGTTTGACTTTCCAACTGCTTTACTATCAATCTCCCAACTTTCAGAGACAGCCCCTTTAACCTCCTGGTTCTCACAGGTTGCCAATTTGGCAGAGGATGAAAGGGAAGTGGGAGAACCAATGAGAGAGTAGCTGTTAGGCATTTGGACTGGCACATGTCACTCTTATTTCCCGGGAGGGAGAAGAATTAACCAAAGTCTCAGCCACCCACCGCGATCCAGTATAGGTCCTGAACCAAAATATTGGACTTGCGTTCAGCTCACAAAAAATGAGTTAAATTATGGACCTCAGGGGCACAGCAATTCACAAACTGGTAGAGTAATAAAGGACAACTATCGTACAAAAATCTGTTGAGGGAAGGCAACGAGGCGGAATTGAAAGCGAGGCAGAATAGAAGGAAACACATTTCAACAGATACGTTGGAATCGCCTTTAAAGCACAGGAAGAGGGGTACAACTTCGACAATGATTCACTTGGCCAAAAAGGGTGAAAGCGTTTTCTCCTGAATATATTCAGGAGAAAACGCATACACCCATTTTGGCCAATCAAGAAAGCGGGCAATGCAAATCTGCACTACAAAGAAGTATCACTTCCCACAGTTCAAAAGGGACCTCCACAAAATGGGTAAAAAGCAGAAATGCAAGACAGGGCCTGGAGAACAGGGAGCCTTGTTATGCTGATGGGCGGGATGTAAATTGCCAACTGCCTCTCTGGAGGAGTGCATTGTGTTCCCTAAAAGAAGGAAAAAAACAGAGCTACAGAGCCAGGGGCACTTCCAGACTAGGGTATGTACCTTGAGAAAACTGAAAATCAATAAGACAGAGCCACCCCAAAATTTAGGGCTGCACTGCTTACAAGAACCTCAACTTGGGTACACATTAAGTATCCCAGGAAAGATAAAAATCGTTTAAAAAATAGTGGTATTTACGTACGATGGAATATCCCTCAGCCATGCCATCAATGTCATAAGAACAGCAGCAGCAAAATGAGTTGATACTGGTACGATTATTCTAAGTGAAATAAGTCACACAGAAAAAGAAACTTATCATAAGATATCACTTAAGAAGATCCTGTAAACATTGCTACACATGAACTGAGTTACGAAAGAGAAGAGTCTCACATTTAGAAAACATTCTTATGCCTGCTTAAGGGGGAAGGAGAGGTGGGGTGATGCATAAAACCAGAGTTTGATATAAGCACAGGTACCGTTCAAAAGCCAACTATGGAATAGACAAGACTTACACCTTCCTCAGTGAAAGGGACTCAAAACCCCATATTTCCCACAGAGTAATATATCTGACTACTAACAGTCATAAAACCTATGTATTGATATGTCTCTTTAAGGGAATCGAGTGTGTCTAGACTGGCTTAAACATGACACCAAGAATCAGCTCAAACCCACTATAAAAAGGAATTTCAAAAACAAAACAAAAAAACAGGGAAATTCTTTACAATTCCTTCAGGGTCTCTGATGAATCCTGGAATGACCCTATCTACAATGACAGCTGGAGGTGGCATAAGGATGGACACATGGGACTGAGAGGATTGGTGAGATTGGGTGAGCAAATGCAGACCCTTTAAAGCAATAATGCATGGCAGCCATTCCATTGGTCACAACTCTCCAGGTTGAAGGGAATATTACTACAGCTATAACATGTACAGGAAACCTAGAGAATGGACACACTGTGAATATGAAAGGTCTCTAAAACTCAACGAATAATCCCTCTCCTTGTGCTCCAGTTTGACTTTCCAACTGCTTTACTATCAATCTCCCAACTTGGAGAGACAGCACCTTTAACCTCCTGGTGTGCACATGTTGCCAATTTGGTAAAAGATGAAAGGGTAGAGGGAGAACCAATGAGAGAGTAGCTGTTAGACATTTGGACGGGCACATTTCTTTCTTATTTCCCGGGAGGAAGAAGAATTAACCAAAGTCTCAGCCACCCAGCAAAAAACAGTATAGGTCCTGAACCAAAATATTGGACTTGCGTTCAGCTCACAAAAAACGAGTTAAAAAATGGAGCTCAGGGACACAGCAATTCACAAACCGGCAGAGTAATAAAGGGCAGCTATCGTCCAAAAATCTGTTGAGGGAAGTCAACGAGGCGAACTTGAAAGCGAGGCAGAATAGCAGGAAACAGATTTCAAGAGCCACCTTGGAATCGCCTTTAAAGCACAGGAAGAGGGGCACAACTTCGACAATGATGCACTTGGCCACAAAGGGCGTATGTGTTTTCTCCTGACTATATTCAGGAGAAAACGCATACGCCCTTTTTGGCCAAGCAAGCAAGTGGGCAATGCAAATCTGCACTACAAAAAAGTATCACTTCCCACCGGTCAAAAGGGACATCCAGAAAATGGGTAAAAACAGGAAAGGCAAGACAGGCCCTGAAGAACAGGGAGCCTTGTTATGCTGATGGGCGGCATGTAAATTGCCAACTGCCTCCCTGGAGGAGTGCATTGTGTTCCCTAAAACAAGTAAACAAGAGAGCTACAGAGCCAAGGACACTTCCAGTCTAGGGAATATACCTTGGGAAAACTGAAAATCAATAAGACAGAGCCACCCCAAAATTTAGGGCTGCACTGCTTACAAGAACCTCAACTTGGGTACACCTTAAATATCCCAGGAAAGATAAAAATCGTTCAAAATATAGTGGTATTTACGTACGATGGAATATCCCTCAGCCACGCCATCAATGTCATAAGAACAGCAGCAGCAAAATGAATTGATTCAGGTACGATGATTCTAAGTGAAATAAGTCACACAGAAAAAGAAACTTATGATAAGATATCACTTAATAAGATCCTGTAAACATTGCTACACATGAACTGATTTAGGAAAGAGAACAGAGTCTCACATTTAGAAAACACTCTTATGCCTGCTTAAGGGGGAAGGAGAGGTGGGGTGATACATAAACCAGAGTTTGATATAAGCACAGGTACCGTTCAAAAACCAACTATGGAATAGACAAGACTTACACCTTCCTCAGTGAAAGGGACTCAAAACCCCATATTTCCCACAGAGTAATATATCTGACTAGTAAGAATCATAAAACCTATGTATTGATATGTCTCTTTAAGGAAATCGAGTGTGTCTAGACTGGCTTAAACATGACACCAAGAATCAGCTCAAACCCACTATCAAATGGAATTTCAAAAACAAAACACTAAAACAGGGAAATTCTTTACAATTCCTTCAGGGTCTCTGATGAATCCTGGAATGACCCTATCTACAATGACAGCTGGAGGTGGCATAAGGATGGACACATGGGACTGAGAGGATTGGTGAGATTGGGTGAGCAAATGCAGACCCTTTAGAGCAGTAATGCATGGCAGCCATTCCATTGGTCACAACTCTCCAGGTTGAAGGGAATATTACTACAGCTATAAAATGTATAGGAAACCTAGAGAATGGACACACTGTGAATATGAAAGGTCTCTAAAACTCAACGAATAATCCCTCTCCATGTGCTCCAGTTTGACTTTCCAACTGCTTTACTATCAATCTCCCAACTTGGAGAGACAGCACCTTTAACCTCCTGGTGTGCACATGTTGCCAATTTGGCAAAGGATGAAAGGGAAGAGGGAGAACCAATGAGAGAGTAGCTGTTAGACATTTGGACGGGCATATTTCTTTCTTATTTCCCGGCAGGAAGAATTAACCAAAGTCTCAGCCACCCAGCGAAAACCAGTATAGGTCCTGAACCAAAATATTGCACTTGCGTTCAGCTCACAACAAACGAGTTAAAAAATGGAGCTCAGGGACACAGCAATTCACAAACTGGCAGAGTAATAAAGCGCAACTATCGTCCAAAAATCTGTTGAGGGAAGTCAACGAGGCGGACTTGAAAGCGAGGCAGAATAGCAGGAAACAGATTTCAAGAGCCACCTTGGAATCGCCTTTAAAGCACAGGAAGAGGGGCACAACTTCGACAATGATGCACTTGGCCAAAAATGGCGTATGCGTTTTCTCCTGAATATATTCAGGAGCAAACGCATACGCCATTTTTGGCCAAGCAAGCAAGCGGGCAATGCAAATCTGCACTAAAAAGAAGAATCACTTCCCACCAGTCAAAAGGGACATCCACAAAATGGGTAAAAACCAGAAAGTCAAGGCAGGCCCTGGAGAACAGGGAGCCTTGTTATGCTGATGGGCGGCATGTAAATTGCCAACTGCCTCCCTGGAGGAGTGCATTGTGTTCCCTAAAACAAGTAAACAACAGAGCTACAGAGCCAAGGGCACTTCCAGTCTAGGGAATATACCTTGGGAAAACTGAAAATCATAAAGACAGAGCCACCCCAAAATTTAGGGCTGCACTGCTTCCAGGAACCTCAACTTGGGTAAACCTTAAATATCCCAGGAAATATAAAAATGGTTCAAAAAATTGTGGTACTTATGTACGGTGGAATATCCCACAGCCATGAAATCAATGTCATAAGACCAGTAGCAGTTAAATGAGTGGATTCAGGTACGATGATTCTAAGTGAAAGAAGTCACACAGAAAAAGAAACTTATCATAAGATATCACTTATGAAGATCCTGTAAACATGGCTACACATGAACTGAGTTAGGAAAGAGAACAGAGTCTCACATTTAGAAAACACTCTTATGCCTGCTTAAGGGGGAAGGAGAGGTGGGGTGATACATAAAACCAGAGTTTGATATAAGCACAGGTACCGTTCAAAAACCAACTATGGAATAGACAAGACTTACACCTTCCTCTGTGAAAGGGATTCAAAACCCCATATTTCCCACAGAGGAATATATCGGACTACTAATAATCTTAAAACCTATGTATTGATATGTCTCTTTTAGGGAATCAAGTGTGTCTGGACTGGCATAAACATGGCATCGAGAATCATCTCAAACCCACTATAAAAAGGAATTTCAAAAATAAAACAAAAAAACAGGGAAATTCTTTACAATTCCTTCAGGGTCTCTGATGAAACCTGGCATGACCCTATCTACAACGACAGCTGGATGTGGCATAAGGCAGGACACATGGGACTGAGAGGATTGGTGAGATTGGGTGAACAAATGCAGACCCTATAAAGCAATAATGCATGGCACCCATTCCATGGGTCCCAACTCTCCAGGTTGAAGGGAATATTACTGCAGCTATAAAATGTACGGGAAACCTAGAGAATGGACACACTGTGAATACGAAAGGTCTCTAAAACTCAAAGAATAGTCCCTCTTCTGGTGCTCCGGTTTGACTTTCCAACTGCTTTACTATCAATCTCCCAACTTTCAGAGACAGCCCCTTTAACCTCCTGGTTCTCACAGGTTGCCAATTTGGCAGAGGATGAAAGGGAAGTGGGAGAACCAATGAGAGAGTAGCTGTTAGGCATTTGGACTGGCACATGTCACTCTTATTTCCCGGGAGGGAGAAGAATTAACCAAAGTCTCAGCCACCCACCGCGATCCAGTATAGGTCCTGAACCAAAATATTGGACTTGCGTTCAGCTCACAAAAAATGAGTTAAATTATGGACCTCAGGGGCACAGCAATTCACAAACTGGTAGAGTAATAAAGGACAACTATCGTACAAAAATCTGTTGAGGGAAGGCAACGAGGCGGAATTGAAAGCGAGGCAGAATAGAAGGAAACACATTTCAACAGATACGTTGGAATCGCCTTTAAAGCACAGGAAGAGGGGTACAACTTCGACAATGATTCACTTGGCCAAAAAGGGTGAAAGCGTTTTCTCCTGAATATATTCAGGAGAAAACGCATACACCCATTTTGGCCAATCAAGAAAGCGGGCAATGCAAATCTGCACTACAAAGAAGTATCACTTCCCACAGTTCAAAAGGGACCTCCACAAAATGGGTAAAAAGCAGAAATGCAAGACAGGGCCTGGAGAACAGGGAGCCTTGTTATGCTGATGGGCGGGATGTAAATTGCCAACTGCCTCTCTGGACGAGTGCATTGTGTTCCCTAAAAGAAGGAAAAAACAGAGCTACAGAGCCAGGGGCACTTCCAGACTAGGGTATGTACCTTGGGAAAACTGAAAATCAATAAGACAGAGCCACCCCAAAATTTAGGGCTGCACTGCTTACAAGAACCTCAACTTGGGTACACATTAAGTATCCCAGGAAAGATAAAAATCGTTCAAAAAATAGTGGTATTTACGTACGATGGAATATCCCTCAGCCATGCCATCAATGTCATAAGAACAGCAGCAGCAAAATGAGTTGATTCTGGTACGATTATTCTAAGTGAAATAAGTCACACAGAAAAAGAAACTTATCATAAGATATCACTTAAGAAGATCCTGTAAACATTGCTACACATGAACTGAGTTACGAAAGAGAAGAGTCTCACATTTAGAAAACATTCTTATGCCTGCTTAAGGGGGAAGGAGAGGTGGGGTGATGCATAAAACCAGAGTTTGATATAAGCACAGGTACCGTTCAAAAGCCAACTATGGAATAGACAAGACTTACACCTTCCTCAGTGAAAGGGACTCAAAACCCCATATTTCCCACAGAGTAATATATCTGACTACTAACAGTCATAAAACCTATGTATTGATATGTCTCTTTAAGGGAATCGAGTGTGTCTAGACTGGCTTAAACATGACACCAAGAATCAGCTCAAACCCACTATAAAAAGGAATTTCAAAAACAAAACAAAAAAACAGGGAAATTCTTTACAATTCCTTCAGGGTCTCTGATGAATCCTGGAATGACCCTATCTACAATGACAGCTGGAGGTGGCATAAGGATGGACACATGGGACTGAGAGGATTGGTGAGATTGGGTGAGCAAATGCAGACCCTTTAAAGCAATAATGCATGGCAGCCATTCCATTGGTCACAACTCTCCAGGTTGAAGGGAATATTACTACAGCTATAACATGTACAGGAAACCTAGAGAATGGACACACTGTGAATATGAAAGGTCTCTAAAACTCAACGAATAATCCCTCTCCTTGTGCTCCAGTTTGACTTTCCAACTGCTTTACTATCAATCTCCCAACTTGGACAGACAGCACCTTTAACCTCCTGGTGTGCACATGTTGCCAATTTGGCAAAGGATGAAACGGAAGAGGGAGAACCAATGAGAGAGTAGCTGTTAGACATTTGGACGGGCACATTTCTTTCTTATTTCCCGGGAGGAAGAAGAATTAACCAAAGTCTCAGCCACCCAGCAAAAACCAGTATAGGTCCTGAACCAAAATATTGGACTTGCGTTCAGCTCACAAAAAACGAGTTAAAAAATGGAGCTCAGGGACACAGCAATTCACAAACCGGCAGAGTAATAAAGGGCAGCTATCGTCCAAAAATCTGTTGAGGGAAGTCAACGAGGCGAACTTGAAAGCGAGGCAGAATAGCAGGAAACAGATTTCAAGAGCCACCTTGGAATCGCCTTTAAAGCACAGGAAGAGGGGCACAACTTCGACAATGATGCACTTGGCCACAAAGGGCGTATGTGTTTTCTCCTGACTATATTCAGGAGAAAACGCATACGCCCTTTTTGGCCAAGCAAGCAAGTGGGCAATGCAAATCTGCACTACAAAAAAGTATCACTTCCCACCGGTCAAAAGGGACATCCACAAAATGGGTAAAAACCGGAAAGGCAAGACAGGCCCTGAAGAACAGGGAGCCTTGTTATGCTGATGGGCGGCATGTAAATTGCCAACTGCCTCCCTGGAGGAGTGCATTGTGTTCCCTAAAACAAGTAAACAAGAGAGCTACAGAGCCAAGGACACTTCCAGTCTAGGGAATATACCTTGGGAAAACTGAAAATCAATAAGACAGAGCCACCCCAAAATTTAGGGCTGCACTGCTTACAAGAACCTCAACTTGGGTACACCTTAAATATCCCAGGAAAGATAAAAATCGTTCAAAATATAGTGGTATTTACGTACGATGGAATATCCCTCAGCCACGCCATCAATGTCATAAGAACAGCAGCAGCAAAATGAATTGATTCAGGTACGATGATTCTAAGTGAAATAAGTCACACAGAAAAAGAAACTTATGATAAGATATCACTTAATAAGATCCTGTAAACATTGCTACACATGAACTGATTTAGGAAAGAGAACAGAGTCTCACATTTAGAAAACACTCTTATGCCTGCTTAAGGGGGAAGGAGAGGTGGGGTGATACATAAACCAGAGTTTGATATAAGCACAGGTACCGTTCAAAAACCAACTATGGAATAGACAAGACTTACACCTTCCTCAGTGAAAGGGACTCAAAACCCCATATTTCCCACAGAGTAATATATCTGACTAGTAAGAATCATAAAACCTATGTATTGATATGTCCCTTTAAGGGAATCAAGTGTGTCTAGACCGGCTTAAACATGACACCAAGAATCAGCTCAAACCCACTATCAAATGGAATTTCAAAAACAAAACACTAAAACAGGGAAATTCTTTACAATTCCTTCAGGGTCTCTGATGAATCCTGGAATGACCCTATCTACAATGACAGCTGGAGGTGGCATAAGGATGGACACATGGGACTGAGAGGATTGGTGAGATTGTGTGAGCAAATGCAGACCCTTTAGAGCAGTAATGCATGGCAGCCATTCCATTGGTCACAACTCTCCAGGTTGAAGGGAATATTACTACAGCTATAAAATGTATAGGAAACCTAGAGAATGGACACACTGTGAATATGAAAGGTCTCTAAAACTCAACGAATAATCCCTCTCCATGTGCTCCAGTTTGACTTTCCAACTGCTTTACTATCAATCTCCCAACTTGGAGAGACAGCACCTTTAACCTCCTGGTGTGCACATGTTGCCAATTTGGCAAAGGATGAAAGGGAAGAGGGAGAACCAATGAGAGAGTAGCTGTTAGACATTTGGACGGGCATATTTCTTTCTTATTTCCCGGCAGGAAGAAGAATTAACCAAAGTCTCAGCCACCCAGCGAAAACCAGTATAGGTCCTGAACCAAAATATTGCACTTGCGTTCAGCTCACAACAAACGAGTTAAAAAATGGAGCTCAGGGACACAGCAATTCACAAACTGGCAGAGTAATAAAGCGCAACTATCGTCCAAAAATCTGTTGAGGGAAGTCAACGAGGCGGACTTGAAAGCGAGGCAGAATAGCAGGAAACAGATTTCAAGAGCCACGTTGGAATCGCCTTTAAAGCACAGGAAGAGGGGCACAACTTCGACAATGATGCACTTGGCCAAAAATGGCGTATGCGTTTTCTCCTGAATATATTCAGGAGAAAACGCATACGCCATTTTTGGCCAAGCAAGCAAGCGGGCAATGCAAATCTGCACTAAAAAGAAGAATCACTTCCCACCAGTCAAAAGGGACATCCACAAAATGGGTAAAAACCAGAAAGTCAAGGCAGGCCCTGGAGAACAGGGAGCCTTGTTATGCTGATGGGCGGCATGTAAATTGCCAACTGCCTCCCTGGAGGAGTGCATTGTGTTCCCTAAAACAAGTAAACAACAGAGCTACAGAGCCAAGGGCACTTCCAGTCTAGGGAATATACCTTGGGAAAACTGAAAATCATAAAGACAGAGCCACCCCAAAATTTAGGGCTGCACTGCTTCCAGGAACCTCAACTTGGGTAAACCTTAAATATCCCAGGAAATATAAAAATGGTTCAAAAAATTGTGGTACTTATGTACGGTGGAATATCCCACAGCCATGAAATCAATGTCATAAGACCAGTAGCAGTTAAATGAGTGGATTCAGGTACGATGATTCTAAGTGAAAGAAGTCACACAGAAAAAGAAACTTATCATAAGATATCACTTATGAAGATCCTGTAAACATGGCTACACATGAACTGAGTTAGGAAAGAGAACAGAGTCTCACATTTAGAAAACACTCTTATGCCTGCTTAAGGGGGAAGGAGAGGTGGGGTGATACATAAAACCAGAGTTTGATATAAGCACAGGTACCGTTCAAAAACCAACTATGGAATAGACAAGACTTACACCTTCCTCAGTGAAAGGGATTCAAAACCCCATATTTCCCACAGAGGAATATATCGGACTACTAATAATCTTAAAACCTATGTATTGATATGTCTCTTTTAGGGAATCAAGTGTGTCTGGACTGGCATAAACATGGCATCGAGAATCATCTCAAACCCACTATAAAAAGGAATTTCAAAAATAAAACAAAAAAACAGGGAAATTCTTTACAATTCCTTCAGGGTCTCTGATGAAACCTGGCATGACCCTATCTACAACGACAGCTGGATGTGGCATAAGGCAGGACACATGGGACTGAGAGGATTGGTGAGATTGGGTGAACAAATGCAGACCCTATAAAGCAATAATGCATGGCACCCATTCCATGGGTCCCAACTCTCCAGGTTGAAGGGAATATTACTGCAGCTATAAAATGTACGGGAAACCTAGAGAATGGACACACTGTGAATATGAAAGGTCTCTAAAACTCAACGAATAGTCCCTCTTCTGGTGCTCCGGTTTGACTTTCCAACTGCTTTACTATCAATCTCCCAACTTTCAGAGACAGCCCCTTTAACCTCCTGGTTCTCACAGGTTGCCAATTTGGCAGAGGATGAAAGGGAAGTGGGAGAACCAATGAGAGAGTAGCTGTTAGGCATTTGGACTGGCACATGTCACTCTTATTTCCCGGGAGGGAGAAGAATTAACCAAAGTCTCAGCCACCCACCGCGATGCAGTGTAGGTCCTGAACCGAAATATTGGACTTGCGTTCAGCTCACAAAAAATGAGTTAAATTATGGACCTCAGGGGCACAGCAATTCACAAACTGGTAGAGTAATAAAGGACAACTATCGTACAAAAATCTGTTGAGGGAAGGCAACGAGGCGGAATTGAAAGCGAGGCAGAATAGAAGGAAACACATTTCAACAGATACGTTGGAATCGCCTTTAAAGCACAGGAAGAGGGGTACAACTTCGACAATGATTCACTTGGCCAAAAAGGGTGAAAGCGTTTTCTCCTGAATATATTCAGGAGAAAACGCATACACCCATTTTGGCCAATCAAGAAAGAGGGCAATGCAAATCTGCACTACAAAGAAGTATCACTTCCCACAGTTCAAAAGGGACCTCCACAAAATGGGTAAAAAGCAGAAATGCAAGACAGGGCCTGGAGAACAGGGAGCCTTGTTATGCTGATGGGCGGGATGTAAATTGCCAACTGCCTCTCTGGACGAGTGCATTGTGTTCCCTAAAAGAAGGAAAAAAACAGAGCTACAGAGCCAGGGGCACTTCCAGACTAGGGTATGTACCTTGAGAAAACTGAAAATCAATAAGACAGAGCCACCCCAAAATTTAGGGCTGCACTGCTTACAAGAACCTCAACTTGGGTACACATTAAGTATCCCAGGAAAGATAAAAATCGTTCAAAAAATAGTGGTATTTACGTACGATGGAATATCCCTCAGCCATGCCATCAATGTCATAAGAACAGCAGCAGCAAAATTAGTTGATACTGGTACGATTATTCTAAGTGAAATAAGTCACACAGAAAAAGAAACTTATCATAAGATATCACTTAAGAAGATCCTGTAAACATTGCTACACATGAACTGAGTTACGAAAGAGAAGAGTCTCACATTTAGAAAACATTCTTATGCCTGCTTAAGGGGGAAGGAGAGGTGGGGTGATGCATAAAACCAGAGTTTGATATAAGCACAGGTACCGTTCAAAAGCCAACTATGGAATAGACAAGACTTACACCTTCCTCAGTGAAAGGGACTCAAAACCCCATATTTCCCACAGAGTAATATATCTGACTAGTAAGAGTCATAAAACCTATGTATTGATATGTTTCTTTAAGGGAATCGAGTGTGTCTAGACTGGCTTAAACATGACACCAATAATCAGCTCAAACCCACTATAAAAAGGAATTTCAAAAACAAAACAAAAAAACAGGGAAATTCTTTACAATTCCTTCAGGGTCTCTGATGAATCCTGGAATGACCCTATCTACAATGACAGCTGGAGGTGGCATAAGGATGGACACATGGGACTGAGAGGATTGGTGAGATTGGGTGAGCAAATGCAGACCCTTTAAAGCAATAATGCATGGCAGCCATTCCACTGGTCACAACTCTCCAGGTTGAAGGGAATATTACTACAGCTATAACATGTACAGGAAACCTAGAGAATGGACACACTGTGAATATGAAAGGTCTCTAAAACTCAACGAATAATCCCTCTCCTTGTGCTCCAGTTTGACTTTCCAACTGCTTTACTATCAATCTCCCAACTTGGAGAGACAGCACCTTTAACCTCCTGGTGTGCACATGTTGCCAATTTGGCAAAAGATGAAAGGGTAGAGGGAGAACCAATGAGAGAGTAGCTGTTAGACATTTGGACGGGCACATTTCTTTCTTATTTCCCGGGAGGAAGAAGAATTAACCAAAGTCTCAGCCACCCAGCAAAAACCAGTATAGGTCCTGAACCAAAATATTGGACTTGCGTTCAGCTCACAAAAAACGAGTTAAAAAATGGAGCTCAGGGACACAGCAATTCACAAACCGGCAGAGTAATAAAGGGCAGCTATCGTCCAAAAATCTGTTGAGGGAAGTCAACGAGGCGAACTTGAAAGCGAGGCAGAATAGCTGGAAACAGATTTCAAGAGCCACCTTGGAATCGCCTTTAAAGCACAGGAAGAGGGGCACAACTTCGACAATGATGCACTTGGCCACAAAGGGCGTATGTGTTTTCTCCTGACTATATTCAGGAGAAAACGCATACTCCCTTTTTGGCCAAGCAAGCAAGTGGGCAATGCAAATCTGCACTACAAAAAAGTATCACTTCCCACCGGTCAAAATGGACATCCACAAAATGGGTAAAAACCGGAAAGGCAAGACAGGCCCTGAAGAACAGGGAGCCTTGTTATGCTGATGGGCGGCATGTAAATTGCCAACTGCCTCGCTGGAGGAGTGCATTGTGTTCCCTAAAACAAGTAAACAAGAGAGCTACAGAGCCAAGGACACTTCCAGTCTAGGGAATATACCTTGGGAAAACTGAAAATCAATAAGACAGAGCCACCCCAAAATTTAGGGCTGCACTGCTTACAAGAACCTCAACTTGGGTACACCTTAAATATCCCAGGAAAGATAAAAATCGTTCAAAATATAGTGGTATTTACGTACGATGGAATATCCCTCAGCCACGCCATCAATGTCATAAGAACAGCAGCAGCAAAATGAATTGATTCAGGTACGATTATTCTAAGTGAAATAAGTCACACAGAAAAAGAAACTTATGATAAGATATCACTTAATAAGATCCTGTAAACATTGCTACACATGAACTGATTTAGGAAAGAGAACAGAGTCTCACATTTAGAAAACACTCTTATGCCTGCTTAAGGGGGAAGGAGAGGTGGGGTGATACATAAAACCAGAGTTTGATATAAGCACAGGTACCGTTCAAAAACCAACTATGGAATAGACAAGACTTACACCTTCCTCAGTGAAAGGGACTCAAAACCCCATATTTCCCACAGAGTAATATATCTGACTAGTAAGAATCATAAAACCTATGTATTGATATGTCTCTTTAAGGAAATCGAGTGTGTCTAGACTGGCTTAAACATGACACCAAGAATCAGCTCAAACCCACTATCAAATGGAATTTCAAAAACAAAACACTAAAACAGGGAAATTCTTTACAATTCCTTCAGGGTCTCTGATGAATCCTGGAATGACCCTATCTACAATGACAGCTGGAGGTGGCATAAGGATGGACACATGGGACTGAGAGGATTGGTGAGATTGTGTGAGCAAATGCAGACCCTTTAGAGCAGTAATGCATGGCAGCCATTCCATTGGTCACAACTCTCCAGGTTGAAGGGAATATTACTACAGCTATAAAATGTATAGGAAACCTAGAGAATGGACACACTGTGAATATGAAAGGTCTCTAAAACTCAACGAATAATCCCTCTCCATGTGCTCCAGTTTGACTTTCCAACTGCTTTACTATCAATCTCCCAACTTGGAGAGACAGCACCTTTAACCTCCTGGTGTGCACATGTTGACAATTTGGCAAAGGATGAAAGGGAAGAGGGAGAACCAATGAGAGAGTAGCTGTTAGACATTTGGACGGGCATATTTCTTTCTTATTTCCCGGCAGGAAGAAGAATTAACCAAAGTCTCAGCCACCCAGCGAAAACCAGTATAGGTCCTGAACCAAAATATTGCACTTGCGTTCAGCTCACAACCAACGAGTTAAAAAATGGAGCTCAGGGACACAGCAATTCACAAACTGGCAGAGTAATAAAGCGCAACTATCGTCCAAAAATCTGTTGAGGGAAGTCAACGAGGCGGACTTGAAAGCGAGGCAGAATAGCAGGAAACAGATTTCAAGAGCCACCTTGGAATCGCCTTTAAAGCACAGGAAGAGGGGCACAACTTCGACAATGATGCACTTGGCCAAAAATGGCGTATGCGTTTTCTCCTGAATATATTCAGGAGAAAACACATACGCCATTTTTGGCCAAGCAAGCAAGCGGGCAATGCAAATCTGCACTAAAAAGAAGAATCACTTCCCACCAGTCAAAAGGAACATCCACAAAATGGGTAAAAACCAGAAAGTCAAGGCAGGCCCTGGAGAACAGGGAGCCTTGTTATGCTGATGGGCGGCATGTAAATTGCCAACTGCCTCCCTGGAGGAGTGCATTGTGTTCCCTAAAACAAGTAAACAACAGAGCTACAGAGCCAAGGGCACTTCCAGTCTAGGGAATATACCTTGGGAAAACTGAAAATCATAAAGACAGAGCCACCCCAAAATTTAGGGCTGCACTGCTTCCAGGAACCTCAACTTGGGTAAACCTTAAATATCCCAGGAAATATAAAAATGGTTCAAAAAATTGTGGTACTTATGTACGGTGGAATATCCCACAGCCATGAAATCAATGTCATAAGACCAGTAGCAGTTAAATGAGTGGATTCAGGTACGATGATTCTAAGTGAAAGAAGTCACACAGAAAAAGAAACTTATCATAAGATATCACTTATGAAGATCCTGTAAACATGGCTACACATGAACTGAGTTAGGAAAGAGAACAGAGTCTCACATTTAGAAAACACTCTTATGCCTGCTTAAGGGGGAAGGAGAGGTGGGGTGATACATAAAACCAGAGTTTGATATAAGCACAGGTACCGTTCAAAAACCAACTATGGAATAGACAAGACTTACACCTTCCTCAGTGAAAGGGATTCAAAACCCCATATTTCCCACAGAGGAATATATCGGACTACTAATAATCTTAAAACCTATGTATTGATATGTCTCTTTTAGGGAATCAAGTGTGTCTGGACTGGCATAAACATGGCATCGAGAATCATCTCAAACCCACTATAAAAAGGAATTTCAAAAATAAAACAAAAAAACAGGGAAATTCTTTACAATTCCTTCAGGGTCTCTGATGAAACCTGGCATGACCCTATCTACAACGACAGCTGGATGTGGCATAAGGCAGGACACATGGGACTGAGAGGATTGGTGAGATTGGGTGAACAAATGCAGACCCTATAAAGCAATAATGCATGGCACCCATTTCATGGGTCCCAACTCTCCAGGTTGAAGGGAATATTACTGCAGCTATAAAATGTACAGGAAACCTAGAGAATGGACACACTGTGAATATGAAAGGTCTCTAAAACTCAACGAATAGTCCCTCTTCTGGTGCTCCGGTTTGACTTTCCAACTGCTTTACTATCAATCTCCCAACTTTCAGAGACAGCCCCTTTAACCTCCTGGTTCTCACAGGTTGCCAATTTGGCAGAGGATGAAAGGGAAGTGGGAGAACCAATGAGAGAGTAGCTGTTAGGCATTTGGACTGGCACATGTCACTCTTATTTCCCGGGAGGGAGAAGAATTAACCAAAGTCTCAGCCACCCACCGCGATCCAGTATAGGTCCTGAACCAAAATATTGGACTTGCGTTCAGCTCACAAAAAATGAGTTAAATTATGGACCTCAGGGGCACAGCAATTCACAAACTGGTAGAGTAATAAAGGACAACTATCGTACAAAAATCTGTTGAGGGAAGGCAACGAGGCGGAATTGAAAGCGAGGCAGAATAGAAGGAAACACATTTCAACAGATACGTTGGAATCGCCTTTAAAGCACAGGAAGAGGGGTACAACTTCGACAATGATTCACTTGGCCAAAAAGGGTGAAAGCGTTTTCTCCTGAATATATTCAGGAGAAAACGCATACACCCATTTTGGCCAATCAAGAAAGCGGGCAATGCAAATCTGCACTACAAAGAAGTATCACTTCCCACAGTTCAAAAGGGACCTCCACAAAATGGGTAAAAAGCAGAAATGCAAGACAGGGCCTGGAGAACAGGGAGCCTTGTTATGCTGATGGGCGGGATGTAAATTGCCAACTGCCTCTCTGGAGGAGTGCATTGTGTTCCCTAAAAGAAGGAAAAAAACAGAGCTACAGAGCCAGGGGCACTTCCAGACTAGGGTATGTACCTTGAGAAAACTGAAAATCAATAAGACAGAGCCACCCCAAAATTTAGGGCTGCACTGCTTACAAGAACCTCAACTTGGGTACACATTAAGTATCCCAGGAAAGATAAAAATCGTTTAAAAAATAGTGGTATTTACGTACGATGGAATATCCCTCAGCCATGCCATCAATGTCATAAGAACAGCAGCAGCAAAATGAGTTGATACTGGTACGATTATTCTAAGTGAAATAAGTCACACAGAAAAAGAAACTTATCATAAGATATCACTTAAGAAGATCCTGTAAACATTGCTACACATGAACTGAGTTACGAAAGAGAAGAGTCTCACATTTAGAAAACATTCTTATGCCTGCTTAAGGGGGAAGGAGAGGTGGGGTGATGCATAAAACCAGAGTTTGATATAAGCACAGGTACCGTTCAAAAGCCAACTATGGAATAGACAAGACTTACACCTTCCTCAGTGAAAGGGACTCAAAACCCCATATTTCCCACAGAGTAATATATCTGACTACTAACAGTCATAAAACCTATGTATTGATATGTCTCTTTAAGGGAATCGAGTGTGTCTAGACTGGCTTAAACATGACACCAAGAATCAGCTCAAACCCACTATAAAAAGGAATTTCAAAAACAAAACAAAAAAACAGGGAAATTCTTTACAATTCCTTCAGGGTCTCTGATGAATCCTGGAATGACCCTATCTACAATGACAGCTGGAGGTGGCATAAGGATGGACACATGGGACTGAGAGGATTGGTGAGATTGGGTGAGCAAATGCAGACCCTTTAAAGCAATAATGCATGGCAGCCATTCCATTGGTCACAACTCTCCAGGTTGAAGGGAATATTACTACAGCTATAACATGTACAGGAAACCTAGAGAATGGACACACTGTGAATATGAAAGGTCTCTAAACCTCAACGAATAATCCCTCTCCTTGTGCTCCAGTTTGACTTTCCAACTGCTTTACTATCAATCTCCCAACTTGGAGAGACAGCACCTTTAACCTCCTGGTGTGCACATGTTGCCAATTTGGTAAAAGATGAAAGGGTAGAGGGAGAACCAATGAGAGAGTAGCTGTTAGACATTTGGACGGGCACATTTCTTTCTTATTTCCCGGGAGGAAGAAGAATTAACCAAAGTCTCAGCCACCCAGCCAAAACCAGTATAGGTCCTGAACCAAAATATTGGACTTGCGTTCAGCTCACAAAAAACGAGTTAAAAAATGGAGCTCAGGGACACAGCAATTCACAAACCGGCAGAGTAATAAAGGGCAGCTATCGTCCAAAAATCTGTTGAGGGAAGTCAACGAGGCGAACTTGAAAGCGAGGCAGAATAGCAGGAAACAGATTTCAAGAGCCACCTTGGAATCGCCTTTAAAGCACAGGAAGAGGGGCACAACTTCGACAATGATGCACTTGGCCACAAAGGGCGTATGTGTTTTCTCCTGACTATATTCAGGAGAAAACGCATACGCCCTTTTTGGCCAAGCAAGCAAGTGGGCAATGCAAATCTGCACTACAAAAAAGTATCACTTCCCACCGGTCAAAAGGGACATCCAGAAAATGGGTAAAAACAGGAAAGGCAAGACAGGCCCTGAAGAACAGGGAGCCTTGTTATGCTGATGGGCGGCATGTAAATTGCCAACTGCCTCCCTGGAGGAGTGCATTGTGTTCCCTAAAACAAGTAAACAAGAGAGCTACAGAGCCAAGGACACTTCCAGTCTAGGGAATATACCTTGGGAAAACTGAAAATCAATAAGACAGAGCCACCCCAAAATTTAGGGCTGCACTGCTTACAAGAACCTCAACTTGGGTACACCTTAAATATCCCAGGAAAGATAAAAATCGTTCAAAATATAGTGGTATTTACGTACGATGGAATATCCCTCAGCCACGCCATCAATGTCATAAGAACAGCAGCAGCAAAATGAATTGATTCAGGTACGATGATTCTAAGTGAAATAAGTCACACAGAAAAAGAAACTTATGATAAGATATCACTTAATAAGATCCTGTAAACATTGCTACACATGAACTGATTTAGGAAAGAGAACAGAGTCTCACATTTAGAAAACACTCTTATGCCTGCTTAAGGGGGAAGGAGAGGTGGGGTGATACATAAACCAGAGTTTGATATAAGCACAGGTACCGTTCAAAAACCAACTATGGAATAGACAAGACTTACACCTTCCTCAGTGAAAGGGACTCAAAACCCCATATTTCCCACAGAGTAATATATCTGACTAGTAAGAATCATAAAACCTATGTATTGATATGTCTCTTTAAGGAAATCGAGTGTGTCTAGACTGGCTTAAACATGACACCAAGAATCAGCTCAAACCCACTATCAAATGGAATTTCAAAAACAAAACACTAAAACAGGGAAATTCTTTACAATTCCTTCAGGGTCTCTGATGAATCCTGGAATGACCCTATCTACAATGACAGCTGGAGGTGGCATAAGGATGGACACATGGGACTGAGAGGATTGGTGAGATTGGGTGAGCAAATGCAGACCCTTTAGAGCAGTAATGCATGGCAGCCATTCCATTGGTCACAACTCTCCAGGTTGAAGGGAATATTACTACAGCTATAAAATGTATAGGAAACCTAGAGAATGGACACGCTGTGAATATGAAAGGTCTCTAAAACTCAACGAATAATCCCTCTCCATGTGCTCCAGTTTGACTTTCCAACTGCTTTATTATCAATCTCCCAACTTGGAGAGACAGCACCTTTAACCTCCTGGTGTGCACATGTTGCCAATTTGGCAAAGGATGAAAGGGAAGAGGGAGAACCAATGAGAGAGTAGCTGTTAGACATTTGGACGGGCATATTTCTTTCTCATTTCCCGGCAGGAAGAAGAATTAACCAAAGTCTCAGCCACCCAGCGAAAACCAGTATAGGTCCTGAACCAAAATATTGCACTTGCGTTCAGCTCACAACAAACGAGTTAAAAAATGGAGCTCAGGGACACAGCAATTCACAAACTGGCAGAGTAATAAAGCGCAACTATCGTCCAAAAATCTGTTGAGGGAAGTCAACGAGGCGGACTTGAAAGCGAGGCAGAATAGCAGGAAACAGATTTCAAGAGCCACCTTGGAATCGCCTTTAAAGCACAGGAAGAGGGGCACAACTTCGACATTGATGCACTTGGCCAAAAATGGCGTATGCGTTTTCTCCTGAATATATTCAGGAGAAAACACATACGCCATTTTTGGCCAAGCAAGCAAGCGGGCAATGCAAATCTGCACTAAAAAGAAGAATCACTTCCCACCAGTCAAAAGGGACATCCACAAAATGGGTAAAAACCAGAAAGTCAAGGCAGGCCCTGGAGAACAGGGAGCCTTGTTATGCTGATGGGCGGCATGTAAATTGCCAACTGCCTCCCTGGAGGAGTGCATTGTGTTCCCTAAAACAAGTAAACAACAGAGCTACAGAGCCAAGGGCACTTCCAGTCTAGGGAATATACCTTGGGAAAACTGAAAATCATAAAGACAGAGCCACCCCAAAATTTAGGGCTGCACTGCTTCCAGGAACCTCAACTTGGGTAAACCTTAAATATCCCAGGAAATATAAAAATGGTTCAAAAAATTGTGGTACTTATGTACGGTGGAATATCCCACAGCCATGAAATCAATGTCATAAGACCAGTAGCAGTTAAATGAGTGGATTCAGGTACGATGATTCTAAGTGAAAGAAGTCACACAGAAAAAGAAACTTATCATAAGATATCACTTATGAAGATCCTGTAAACATGGCTACACATGAACTGAGTTAGGAAAGAGAACAGAGTCTCACATTTAGAAAACACTCTTATGCCTGCTTAAGGGGGAAGGAGAGGTGGGGTGATACATAAAACCAGAGTTTGATATAAGCACAGGTACCGTTCAAAAACCAACTATGGAATAGACAAGACTTACACCTTCCTCAGTGAAAGGGATTCAAAACCCCATATTTCCCACAGAGGAATATATCGGACTACTAATAATCTTAAAACCTATGTATTGATATGTCTCTTTTAGGGAATCAAGTGTGTCTGGACTGGCATAAACATGGCATCGAGAATCATCTCAAACCCACTATAAAAAGGAATTTCAAAAATAAAACAAAAAAACAGGGAAATTCTTTACAATTCCTTCAGGGTCTCTGATGAAACCTGGCATGACCCTATCTACAACGACAGCTGGATGTGGCATAAGGCAGGACACATGGGACTGAGAGGATTGGTGAGATTGGGTGAACAAATGCAGACCCTATAAAGCAATAATGCATGGCACCCATTTCATGGGTCCCAACTCTCCAGGTTGAAGGGAATATTACTGCAGCTATAAAATGTACAGGAAACCTAGAGAATGGACACACTGTGAATATGAAAGGTCTCTAAAACTCAACGAATAGTCCCTCTTCTGGTGCTCCGGTTTGACTTTCCAACTGCTTTACTATCAATCTCCCAACTTTCAGAGACAGCCCCTTTAACCTCCTGGTTCTCACAGGTTGCCAATTTGGCAGAGGATGAAAGGGAAGTGGGAGAACCAATGAGAGAGTAGCTGTTAGGCATTTGGACTGGCACATGTCACTCTTATTTCCCGGGAGGGAGAAGAATTAACCAAAGTCTCAGCCACCCACCGCGATCCAGTATAGGTCCTGAACCAAAATATTGGACTTGCGTTCAGCTCACAAAAAATGAGTTAAATTATGGACCTCAGGGGCACAGCAATTCACAAACTGGTAGAGTAATAAAGGACAACTATCGTACAAAAATCTGTTGAGGGAAGGCAACGAGGCGGAATTGAAAGCGAGGCAGAATAGAAGGAAACACATTTCAACAGATACGTTGGAATCGCCTTTAAAGCACAGGAAGAGGGGTACAACTTCGACAATGATTCACTTGGCCAAAAAGGGTGAAAGCGTTTTCTCCTGAATATATTCAGGAGAAAACGCATACACCCATTTTGGCCAATCAAGAAAGCGGGCAATGCAAATCTGCACTACAAAGAAGTATCACTTCCCACAGTTCAAAAGGGACCTCCACAAAATGGGTAAAAAGCAGAAATGCAAGACAGGGCCTGGAGAACAGGGAGCCTTGTTATGCTGATGGGCGGGATGTAAATTGCCAACTGCCTCTCTGGAGGAGTGCATTGTGTTCCCTAAAAGAAGGAAAAAAAACAGAGCTACAGAGCCAGGGGCACTTCCAGACTAGGGTATGTACCTTGAGAAAACTGAAAATCAATAAGACAGAGCCACCCCAAAATTTAGGGCTGCACTGCTTACAAGAACCTCAACTTGGGTACACATTAAGTATCCCAGGAAAGATAAAAATCGTTTAAAAAATAGTGGTATTTACGTACGATGGAATATCCCTCAGCCATGCCATCAATGTCATAAGAACAGCAGCAGCAAAATGAGTTGATACTGGTACGATTATTCTAAGTGAAATAAGTCACACAGAAAAAGAAACTTATCATAAGATATCACTTAAGAAGATCCTGTAAACATTGCTACACATGAACTGAGTTACGAAAAAGAAGAGTCTCACATTTAGAAAACATTCTTATGCCTGCTTAAGGGGGAAGGAGAGGTGGGGTGATGCATAAAACCAGAGTTTGATATAAGCACAGGTACCGTTCAAAAGCCAACTATGGAATAGACAAGACTTACACCTTCCTCAGTGAAAGGGACTCAAAACCCCATATTTCCCACAGAGTAATATATCTGACTACTAACAGTCATAAAACCTATGTATTGATATGTCTCTTTAAGGGAATCGAGTGTGTCTAGACTGGCTTAAACATGACACCAAGAATCAGCTCAAACCCACTATAAAAAGGAATTTCAAAAACAAAACAAAAAAACAGGGAAATTCTTTACAATTCCTTCAGGGTCTCTGATGAATCCTGGAATGACCCTATCTACAATGACAGCTGGAGGTGGCATAAGGATGGACACATGGGACTGAGAGGATTGGTGAGATTGGGTGAGCAAATGCAGACCCTTTAAAGCAATAATGCATGGCAGCCATTCCATTGGTCACAACTCTCCAGGTTGAAGGGAATATTACTACAGCTATAACATGTACAGGAAACCTAGAGAATGGACACACTGTGAATATGAAAGGTCTCTAAAACTCAACGAATAATCCCTCTCCTTGTGCTCCAGTTTGACTTTCCAACTGCTTTACTATCAATCTCCCAACTTGGAGAGACAGCACCTTTAACCTCCTGGTGTGCACATGTTGCCAATTTGGTAAAAGATGAAAGGGTAGAGGGAGAACCAATGAGAGAGTAGCTGTTAGACATTTGGACGGGCACATTTCTTTCTTATTTCCCGGGAGGAAGAAGAATTAACCAAAGTCTCAGCCACCCAGCAAAAAACAGTATAGGTCCTGAACCAAAATATTGGACTTGCGTTCAGCTCACAAAAAACGAGTTAAAAAATGGAGCTCAGGGACACAGCAATTCACAAACCGGCAGAGTAATAAAGGGCAGCTATCGTCCAAAAATCTGTTGAGGGAAGTCAACGAGGCGAACTTGAAAGCGAGGCAGAATAGCAGGAAACAGATTTCAAGAGCCACCTTGGAATCGCCTTTAAAGCACAGGAAGAGGGGCACAACTTCGACAATGATGCACTTGGCCACAAAGGGCGTATGTGTTTTCTCCTGACTATATTCAGGAGAAAACGCATACGCCCTTTTTGGCCAAGCAAGCAAGTGGGCAATGCAAATCTGCACTACAAAAAAGTATCACTTCCCACCGGTCAAAAGGGACATCCAGAAAATGGGTAAAAACTGGAAAGGCAAGACAGGCCCTGAAGAACAGGGAGCCTTGTTATGCTGATGGGCGGCATGTAAATTGCCAACTGCCTCCCTGGAGGAGTGCATTGTGTTCCCTAAAACAAGTAAACAAGAGAGCTACAGAGCCAAGGACACTTCCAGTCTAGGGAATATACCTTGGGAAAACTGAAAATCAATAAGACAGAGCCACCCCAAAATTTAGGGCTGCACTGCTTACAAGAACCTCAACTTGGGTACACCTTAAATATCCCAGGAAAGATAAAAATCGTTCAAAATATAGTGGTATTTACGTACGATGGAATATCCCTCAGCCACGCCATCAATGTCATAAGAACAGCAGCAGCAAAATGAATTGATTCAGGTACGATGATTCTAAGTGAAATAAGTCACACAGAAAAAGAAACTTATGATAAGATATCACTTAATAAGATCCTGTAAACATTGCTACACATGAACTGATTTAGGAAAGAGAACAGAGTCTCACATTTAGAAAACACTCTTATGCCTGCTTAAGGGGAAGGAGAGGTGGGGTGATACATAAAACCAGAGTTTGATATAAGCACAGGTACCGTTCAAAAACCAACTATGGAATAGACAAGACTTACACCTTCCTCAGTGAAAGGGACTCAAAACCCCATATTTCCCACAGAGTAATATATCTGACTAGTAAGAATCATAAAACCTATGTATTGATATGTCTCTTTAAGGAAATCGAGTGTGTCTAGACTGGCTTAAACATGACACCAAGAATCAGCTCAAACCCACTATCAAATGGAATTTCAAAAACAAAACACTAAAACAGGGAAATTCTTTACAATTCCTTCAGGGTCTCTGATGAATCCTGGAATGACCCTATCTACAATGACAGCTGGAGGTGGCATAAGGATGGACACATGGGACTGAGAGGATTGGTGAGATTGGGTGAGCAAATGCAGACCCTTTAGAGCAGTAATGCATGGCAGCCATTCCATTGGTCACAACTCTCCAGGTTGAAGGGAATATTACTACAGCTATAAAATGTATAGGAAACCTAGAGAATGGACACACTGTGAATATGAAAGGTCTCTAAAACTCAACGAATAATCCCTCTCCATGTGCTCCAGTTTGACTTTCCAACTGCTTTACTATCAATCTCCCAACTTGGAGAGACAGCACCTTTAACCTCCTGGTGTGCACATGTTGCCAATTTGGCAAAGGATGAAAGGGAAGAGGGAGAACCAATGAGAGAGTAGCTGTTAGACATTTGGACGGGCATATTTCTTTCTCATTTCCCGGCAGGAAGAAGAATTAACCAAAGTCTCAGCCACCCAGCGAAAACCAGTATAGGTCCTGAACCAAAATATTGCACTTGCGTTCAGCTCACAACAAACGAGTTAAAAAATGGAGCTCAGGGACACAGCAATTCACAAACTGGCAGAGTAATAAAGCGCAACTATCGTCCAAAAATCTGTTGAGGGAAGTCAACGAGGCGGACTTGAAAGCGAGGCAGAATAGCAGGAAACAGATTTCAAGAGCCACGTTGGAATCGCCTTTAAAGCACAGGAAGAGGGGCACAACTTCGACAATGATGCACTTGGCCAAAAATGGCGTATGCGTTTTCTCCTGAATATATTCAGGAGAAAACGCATACGCCATTTTTGGCCAAGCAAGCAAGCGGGCAATGCAAATCTGCACTAAAAAGAAGAATCACTTCCCACCAGTCAAAAGGGACATCCACAAAATGGGTAAAAACCAGAAAGTCAAGGCAGGCCCTGGAGAACAGGGAGCCTTGTTATGCTGATGGGCGGCATGTAAATTGCCAACTGCCTCCCTGGAGGAGTGCATTGTGTTCCCTAAAACAAGTAAACAACAGAGCTACAGAGCCAAGGGCACTTCCAGTCTAGGGAATATACCTTGGGAAAACTGAAAATCATAAAGACAGAGCCACCCCAAAATTTAGGGCTTCACTGCTTCCAGGAACCTCAACTTGGGTAAACCTTAAATATCCCAGGAAATATAAAAATGGTTCAAAAAATTGTGGTACTTATGTACGGTGGAATATCCCACAGCCATGAAATCAATGTCATAAGACCAGTAGCAGTTAAATGAGTGGATTCAGGTACGATGATTCTAAGTGAAAGAAGTCACACAGAAAAAGAAACTTATCATAAGATATCACTTATGAAGATCCTGTAAACATGGCTACACATGAACTGAGTTAGGAAAGAGAACAGAGTCTCACATTTAGAAAACACTCTTATGCCTGCTTAAGGGGGAAGGAGAGGTGGGGTGATACATAAAACCAGAGTTTGATATAAGCACAGGTACCGTTCAAAAACCAACTATGGAATAGACAAGACTTACACCTTCCTCAGTGAAAGGGATTCAAAACCCCATATTTCCCACAGAGGAATATATCGGACTACTAATAATCTTAAAACCTATGTATTGATATGTCTCTTTTAGGGAATCAAGTGTGTCTGGACTGGCATAAACATGGCATCGAGAATCATCTCAAACCAACTATAAAAAGGAATTTCAAAAATAAAACAAAAAAACAGGGAAATTCTTTACAATTCCTTCAGGGTCTCTGATGAAACCTGGCATGACCCTATCTACAACGACAGCTGGATGTGGCATAAGGCAGGACACATGGGACTGAGAGGATTGGTGAGATTGGGTGAACAAATGCAGACCCTATAAAGCAATAATGCATGGCACCCATTTCATGGGTCCCAACTCTCCAGGTTGAAGGGAATATTACTGCAGCTATAAAATGTACGGGAAACCTAGAGAATGGACACACTGTGAATATGAAAGGTCTCTAAAACTCAACGAATAGTCCCTCTTCTGGTGCTCCGGTTTGACTTTCCAACTGCTTTACTATCAATCTCCCAACTTTCAGAGACAGCCCCTTTAACCTCCTGGTTCTCACAGGTTGCCAATTTGGCAGAGGATGAAAGGGAAGTGGGAGAACCAATGAGAGAGTAGCTGTTAGGCATTTGGACTGGCACATGTCACTCTTATTTCCCGGGAGGGAGAAGAATTAACCAAAGTCTCAGCCACCCACCGCGATCCAGTATAGGTCCTGAACCAAAATATTGGACTTGCGTTCAGCTCACAAAAAATGAGTTAAATTATGGACCTCAGGGGCACAGCAATTCACAAACTGGTAGAGTAATAAAGGACAACTATCGTACAAAAATCTGTTGAGGGAAGGCAACGAGGCGGAATTGAAAGCGAGGCAGAATAGAAGGAAACACATTTCAACAGATACGTTGGAATCGCCTTTAAAGCACAGGAAGAGGGGTACAACTTCGACAATGATTCACTTGGCCAAAAAGGGTGAAAGCGTTTTCTCCTGAATATATTCAGGAGAAAACGCATACACCCATTTTGGCCAATCAAGAAAGCGGGCAATGCAAATCTGCACTACAAAGAAGTATCACTTCCCACAGTTCAAAAGGGACCTCCACAAAATGGGTAAAAAGCAGAAATGCAAGACAGGGCCTGGAGAACAGGGAGCCTTGTTATGCTGATGGGCGGGATGTAAATTGCCAACTGCCTCTCTGGAGGAGTGCATTGTGTTCCCTAAAAGAAGGAAAAAAACAGAGCTACAGAGCCAGGGGCACTTCCAGACTAGGGTATGTACCTTGAGAAAACTGAAAATCAATAAGACAGAGCCACCCCAAAATTTAGGGCTGCACTGCTTACAAGAACCTCAACTTGGGTACACATTAAGTATCCCAGGAAAGATAAAAATCGTTTAAAAAATAGTGGTATTTACGTACGATGGAATATCCCTCAGCCATGCCATCAATGTCATAAGAACAGCAGCAGCAAAATGAGTTGATACTGGTACGATTATTCTAAGTGAAATAAGTCACACAGAAAAAGAAACTTATCATAAGATATCACTTAAGAAGATCCTGTAAACATTGCTACACATGAACTGAGTTACGAAAGAGAAGAGTCTCACATTTAGAAAACATTCTTATGCCTGCTTAAGGGGGAAGGAGAGGTGGGGTGATGCATAAAACCAGAGTTTGATATAAGCACAGGTACCGTTCAAAAGCCAACTATGGAATAGACAAGACTTACACCTTCCTCAGTGAAAGGGACTCAAAACCCCATATTTCCCACAGAGTAATATATCTGACTACTAACAGTCATAAAACCTATGTATTGATATGTCTCTTTAAGGGAATCGAGTGTGTCTAGACTGGCTTAAACATGACACCAAGAATCAGCTCAAACCCACTATAAAAAGGAATTTCAAAAACAAAACAAAAAAACAGGGAAATTCTTTACAATTCCTTCAGGGTCTCTGATGAATCCTGGAATGACCCTATCTACAATGACAGCTGGAGGTGGCATAAGGATGGACACATGGGACTGAGAGGATTGGTGAGATTGGGTGAGCAAATGCAGACCCTTTAAAGCAATAATGCATGGCAGCCATTCCATTGGTCACAACTCTCCAGGTTGAAGGGAATATTACTACAGCTATAACATGTACAGGAAACCTAGAGAATGGACACACTGTGAATATGAAAGGTCTCTAAAACTCAACGAATAATCCCTCTCCTTGTGCTCCAGTTTGACTTTCCAACTGCTTTACTATCAATCTCCCAACTTGGAGAGACAGCACCTTTAACCTCCTGGTGTGCACATGTTGCCAATTTGGTAAAAGATGAAAGGGTAGAGGGAGAACCAATGAGAGAGTAGCTGTTAGACATTTGGACGGGCACATTTCTTTCTTATTTCCCGGGAGGAAGAAGAATTAACCAAAGTCTCAGCCACCCAGCAAAAAACAGTATAGGTCCTGAACCAAAATATTGGACTTGCGTTCAGCTCACAAAAAACGAGTTAAAAAATGGAGCTCAGGGACACAGCAATTCACAAACCGGCAGAGTAATAAAGGGCAGCTATCGTCCAAAAATCTGTTGAGGGAAGTCAACGAGGCGAACTTGAAAGCGAGGCAGAATAGCAGGAAACAGATTTCAAGAGCCACCTTGGAATCGCCTTTAAAGCACAGGAAGAGGGGCACAACTTCGACAATGATGCACTTGGCCACAAAGGGCGTATGTGTTTTCTCCTGACTATATTCAGGAGAAAACGCATACGCCCTTTTTGGCCAAGCAAGCAAGTGGGCAATGCAAATCTGCACTACAAAAAAGTATCACTTCCCACCGGTCAAAAGGGACATCCAGAAAATGGGTAAAAACTGGAAAGGCAAGACAGGCCCTGAAGAACAGGGAGCCTTGTTATGCTGATGGGCGGCATGTAAATTGCCAACTGCCTCCCTGGAGGAGTGCATTGTGTTCCCTAAAACAAGTAAACAAGAGAGCTACAGAGCCAAGGACACTTCCAGTCTAGGGAATATACCTTGGGAAAACTGAAAATCAATAAGACAGAGCCACCCCAAAATTTAGGGCTGCACTGCTTACAAGAACCTCAACTTGGGTACACCTTAAATATCCCAGGAAAGATAAAAATCGTTCAAAATATAGTGGTATTTACGTACGATGGAATATCCCTCAGCCACGCCATCAATGTCATAAGAACAGCAGCAGCAAAATGAATTGATTCAGGTACGATGATTCTAAGTGAAATAAGTCACACAGAAAAAGAAACTTATCATAAGATATCACTTAATAAGATCCTGTAAACATTGCTACACATGAACTGATTTAGGAAAGAGAACAGAGTCTCACATTTAGAAAACACTCTTATGCCTGCTTAAGGGGGAAGGAGAGGTGGGGTGATACATAAAACCAGAGTTTGATATAAGCACAGGTACCGTTCAAAAACCAACTATGGAATAGACAAGACTTACACCTTCCTCAGTGAAAGGGACTCAAAACCCCATATTTCCCACAGAGTAATATATCTGACTAGTAAGAATCATAAAACCTATGTATTGATATGTCTCTTTAAGGAAATCGAGTGTGTCTAGACTGGCTTAAACATGACACCAAGAATCAGCTCAAACCCACTATCAAATGGAATTTCAAAAACAAAACACTAAAACAGGGAAATTCTTTACAATTCCTTCAGGGTCTCTGATGAATCCTGGAATGACCCTATCTACAATGACAGCTGGAGGTGGCATAAGGATGGACACATGGGACTGAGAGGATTGGTGAGATTGGGTGAGCAAATGCAGACCCTTTAGAGCAGTAATGCATGGCAGCCATTCCATTGGTCACAACTCTCCAGGTTGAAGGGAATATTACTACAGCTATAAAATGTATAGGAAACCTAGAGAATGGACACACTGTGAATATGAAAGGTCTCTAAAACTCAACGAATAATCCCTCTCCATGTGCTCCAGTTTGACTTTCCAACTGCTTTACTATCAATCTCCCAACTTGGAGAGACAGCACCTTTAACCTCCTGGTGTGCACATGTTGCCAATTTGGCAAAGGATGAAAGGGAAGAGGGAGAACCAATGAGAGAGTAGCTGTTAGACATTTGGACGGGCATATTTCTTTCTCATTTCCCGGCAGGAAGAAGAATTAACCAAAGTCTCAGCCACCCAGCGAAAACCAGTATAGGTCCTGAACCAAAATATTGCACTTGCGTTCAGCTCACAACAAACGAGTTAAAAAATGGAGCTCAGGGACACAGCAATTCACAAACCGGCAGAGTAATAAAGGGCAGCTATCGTCCAAAAATCTGTTGAGGGAAGTCAACGAGGCGGACTTGAAAGCGAGGCAGAATAGCAGGAAACAGATTTCAAGAGCCACGTTGGAATCGCCTTTAAAGCACAGGAAGAGGGGCACAACTTCGACAATGATGCACTTGGCCAAAAATGGCGTATGCGTTTTCTCCTGAATATATTCAGGAGAAAACGCATACGCCATTTTTGGCCAAGCAAGCAAGCGGGCAATGCAAATCTGCACTAAAAAGAAGAATCACTTCCCACCAGTCAAAAGGGACATCCACAAAATGGGTGAAAACCAGAAAGTCAAGGCAGGCCCTGGAGAACAGGGAGCCTTGTTATGCTGATGGGCGGCATGTAAATTGCCAACTGCCTCCCTGGAGGAGTGCATTGTGTTCCCTAAAACAAGTAAACAACAGAGCTACAGAGCCAAGGGCACTTCCAGTCTAGGGAATATACCTTGGGAAAACTGAAAATCATAAAGACAGAGCCACCCCA
The DNA here is from genome assembly GCF_964341445.2 of Mesoplodon mirus. Taxonomy (NCBI): domain Eukaryota; kingdom Metazoa; phylum Chordata; class Mammalia; order Artiodactyla; family Ziphiidae; genus Mesoplodon; species Mesoplodon mirus. The sequence continues at coordinate 471,793 of NW_028295469.1, forward strand.
AAATTTAGGGCTTCACTGCTTCCAGGAACCTCAACTTGGGTAAACCTTAAATATCCCAGGAAATATAAAAATGGTTCAAAAAATTGTGGTACTTATGTACGGTGGAATATCCCACAGCCATGAAATCAATGTCATAAGACCAGTAGCAGTTAAATGAGTGGATTCAGGTACGATGATTCTAAGTGAAAGAAGTCACACAGAAAAAGAAACTTATCATAAGATATCACTTATGAAGATCCTGTAAACATGGCTACACATGAACTGAGTTAGGAAAGAGAACAGAGTCTCACATTTAGAAAACACTCTTATGCCTGCTTAAGGGGGAAGGAGAGGTGGGGTGATACATAAAACCAGAGTTTGATATAAGCACAGGTACCGTTCAAAAACCAACTATGGAATAGACAAGACTTACACCTTCCTCAGTGAAAGATATTCAAAAACCCATATTTCCCACAGAGGAATATATCGGACTACTAATAATCTTAAAACCTATGTACTGATATGTCTCCATAAGGGAATCAAGTGTGTCTGGACTGGCATAAACATGGCCTCGAGAATCATCTCAAACCCACTATAAAAAGGAATTTCAAAAATAAAACAAAAAAACAGGGAAATTCTTTACAATTTCTTTAGGGTCTCTGATGAAACCTGGCATGACCCTATCTACAACGACAGCTGGATATGGCATAAGGCAGGACACATGGGACTGAGAGGATTGGTGAGATTGGGTGAACAAATGCAGACCCTATAAAGCAATAATGCATGGCACCCATTCCATGGGTCCCAACTCTCCAGGTTGAAGGGAATATTACTACAGCTATAAAATGTACGGGAAACCTAGAGAATGGACACACTGTGAATACGAAAGGTCTCTAAAACTCAACGAATAGTCCCTCTTCTGGTGCTCCGGTTTGATTTTCCAACTGCTTTACTATCAATCTCCCAACTTTCAGAGACAGCCCCTTTAACCTCCTGGTTCTCACAGGTTGCCAATTTGGCAGAGGATGAAAGGGAAGTGGGAGAACCAATGAGAGAGTAGCTGTTAGGCATTTGGACTGGCACATGTCACTCTTATTTCCCGGGAGGGAGAAGAATTAACCAAAGTCTCAGCCACCCACCGCGATCCAGTATAGGTCCTGAACCAAAATATTGGACTTGCGTTCAGCTCACAAAAAATGAGTTAAATTATGGACCTCAGGGGCACAGCAATTCACAAACTGGTAGAGTAATAAAGGACAACTATCGTACAAAAATCTGTTGAGGGAAGGCAACGAGGCGGAATTGAAAGCGAGGCAGAATAGAAGGAAACACATTTCAACAGATACGTTGGAATCGCCTTTAAAGCACAGGAAGAGGGGTACAACTTCGACAATGATTCACTTGGCCAAAAAGGGTGAAAGCGTTTTCTCCTGAATATATTCAGGAGAAAACGCATACGCCCATTTTGGCCAATCAAGCAAGCAGGCAATGCAAATCTGCACTACAAAGAAGTATCACTTCCCACAGTTCAAAAGGGACCTCCACAAAATGGGTAAAAAGCAGAAATGCAAGACAGGGCCTGGAGAACAGGGAGCCTTGTTATGCTGATGGGCGGGATGTAAATTGCCAACTGCCTCTCTGGACGAGTGCATTGTGTTCCCTAAAAGAAGGAAAAAACAGAGCTACAGAGCCAGGGGCACTTCCAGACTAGGGTATATACCTTGGGAAAACTGAAAATCAATAAGACAGAGCCACCCCAAAATTTAGGGCTGCACTGCTTACAAGAACCTCAAATTGGGTACACCTTTATTATCCCAGGAAAGACAAATGTGGTTCAAGAAATTGTGGTACTTACGTATGATGGAATTTCCCTCAGCCATGAAATCAATGTCATAAGGCCAGTAGCAGCAAAATGATTGGATTCAGGTACGACGATTCTAAGTGAAATAAGTCACAGAGAAAAAGAGACTTATCATAAGATATCACTTATGAAGGTCCTGTAATCATGGCCACACATGAACTGAGTTAGGAAAGAGAACAGAGTCTAAAATATAGAAAACACTCTTATGCCAGCTTAAGGGGGAAGGAGAGGTGGGGTGATGCATAAAACCAGAATTTGATATTATAAAGTTACTGTTCCAAAAACCAAATAAGGACTAGACAATACCTACACCTTATTCTGTGAAAGGAACTCAACACCCCATATTCCTCACAGAGGAATATATGTGA